>NC_042630.1:20645613-20972342 GCF_901001135.1 Rhinatrema bivittatum
GAGGCACAGGGAGAGCAGGGAATTAGAACTAAGGCACGGAGAGATAAGGTGATCTGCCAGGGGTCGAGCACACAGCAATGAACAGAGCCGGGGATTAGAACTGAGTCACAGGGAGAGCAGGGAATTAGAACTGAGGCACGGAGAGATAAGGTGATCTGCCAGGGGTCGAGCACACAGCAATGAACACAGCCGGGGATTAGAACTGAATCACAGGGAGAGCAGGGAATTAGAACTAAGGCACGGAGAGATAAGGTGATCTGCCAGGGGTCGAGCACATAGCAATGAACAGAGCCGGGGATTAGAACTGAATCACAGGGAGAGCAGGGAATTAGAACTAAGGCACGGAGAGATAAGGTGATCTGCCAGCAAGGGACAGAGCCGGGGATTAGAACTGAGGCACAGCAAGGGACAGAGCCGGGGCTTAGAACTGAGGCACAGGGAGATAAAGTGACTTGCCTGAGATCACCCACAAAGTCAGTGACACAGCCGGGGATCAGCTTTCCATCCTGGCACTGAAAGCTCTCACCTCTAGGCCAGCAGCATATTTAAATCTAGGTGAGCTGGGATATTGGGGGGGGGGGGGGGGGGGGGGCGAGGGTGTAAAAAGAAAATAAAATTGAGGTTTAGCACACACATTTTAAACAATGAGTTCAGGGCTGGATTTACATCTCATGTCTCCCCAAGCACAGGATCTTCGGTGCCTCCCCCGGGCCAATCGCTGGCAGGAGGGAGCGAGCAGAGGATCGCAGCAGGCCGGGAGGAGGGATGACCGTGGCATAGGCATCCGTAAACTCATGCTTGCTGGGCCTAAGGGGAAATCTGGCACCGAATGAATTGCTGTCAGTGATGCAGAGTAAGACCGCGTAACCAGATTCCTCTACAAGTTAGCTAAGTTTACATGTACGTGTGCACGAAGCAAAACAAGTGAATATCAACTCTCTACCTCTGTGGAATACAAGAGATGAAAAACGCTTGCCTGGCCAAGGATCGGATGGTATTTACTGTAAAGAGCCAGGGCGCGCCTTCCTTTGGAAAGAAGAAAACGCCACGGATAACAAGAATCTTCCCCAGCAAGCATTTAGCCGCATCGGTGAGCATACAGTGCCAAATGAAATATTTCCCCAGAGCTGCAATGTCCCCCGCCCAAAGAGCTTACAGGACATGCTTTGAGTACGTGAAAACTAATGAAGACATAGGGAATGTAAAGCTGAGGATGCATATGAACCTGAACCGATCCCCCCTCAGCCGTCTCTTCTCCAAGCTGAACAGCCCTAACCTCTTTGGTCTTTCCTCATAGGGGAGCTGTTCCATTCCCTTTATCATTTTGGTCACCCTTCTCTGTACCTTCTCCATTGCAATTATATCTTTTTTGAGATGCAGCAACCAGAATTGTACACAGTATTCAAGGTGCGGTCTCACCATGGAGCGATACAGAGGCATTATGACATTTTCTGTTTTATTCACCATTCCCTTCCTAATAATTCCCAACATTCTGTTTGCTTTTTTGACTGCCGCAGCACACTGCACCGACGATTTAAATGTGTTATCCACTATGACACCTAGATCTCTTTCTTGGGTTGTAGCACCTAATATGGAACCCAACATTGTGTAATTATAGCATGGGTTATTTTTCCCTATATGCATCACCTTGCACTTATCCACATTAAATTTCAGCTGGCATTTGGATGCCCAATTTTCCAGTCTCACAAGGTCTTCCTGCAATTTATCACAATCTGCTTGTGATTTAACTACTCTGAACAATTTTGTGTCATCTGCAAATTTGATTATCTCACTCGTCGTATTTCTTTCCAGATCATTTATAAATATATTGAAAAGTAAGGGTCCCCAATACAGATCCCTGAGGCACTCCACTGTCCACTCCCTTCCACTGAGAAAATTGTCCATTTAATCCTACTCTCTGTTTCCTGTCTTTTAGCCAGTTTGCAATCCACGAAAGGACATCGCCACCTATCCCATGACTTTTTACTTTTCCTAGAAGCCTCTCATGAGGAACTTTGTCAAACGCCTTCTGAAAATCCAAGTATACTACATCTACCAGTTCACCTTTATCCACATGTTTATTAACTCCTTCAAAAAGGTGAAGCAGATTTGTGAGGCAAGACTTGCCCTGGGTAAAGCCATGCTGACTTTGTTCCATTAAACCATGTCTTTCTATATGTTCTGTGATTTTGATGTTTAGAACACTTTCCACTATGTTTCCTGGCACTGAAGTCAGGCTAACCGGTCTGTAGTTTCCTGGATCGCCCCTGGAGCCCTTTTTAAATATTGGGGTTACATTTGCTATCCTCCAGTCTTCAGGTACAATGGATGATTTTAATGATAAGTTACAAATTTTTATTAATAGGCCTGAAATTTCATTTTTTAGTTCCTTCAGAACTCTGGGGTGTATACCATCTGGTCCAAGTGATTTACTACTCTTCAGTTTGTCAATCAGGCCTACCACATCCTTTCTGCTTCGGATATATTTAAAAAAGTTTTTATTGTGAGTTTTTGCCTCTACGGTCAACTTCTTTTCAAATTCTCTCTTAGCCTGTCTTATCAATGCCTTACATTTAACTTGCCAATATTTATGCTTTATCCTATTTTCTTCTGTTGGATCCTTCTTCCAATTTTTGAATGAAGATCTTTTGGCTAAAATAGCTTCTTTCACCTCCCCTTTTAACCATTCATGCTGACTTTCTGATTTATGCTGGGGCCTATCTCTCTTCTCTGGCATCTTCAGCCACCAGTGGGTTAGGCTCCACTGGTGGCCACCGGGCCTCTCTCTCTCTCTTTCTCTGTCCACATCTTCAGCTGCCAGCAGGATGGCTCTACTGACAGCCACTGGGTCTCTCTCTGTCTGCACCTTCAGCCACCAGCACACCTTAGATCAGGGGTGAGCAAACTGAACTGCAGTCCCCCTTCATCCACGCAAGTTTGTTGCTTTTATGATTCCCTAGGTTCTGCTCTGCCAACCTGCTCCAGGGGAAGGGGGAACCAGAAGTGATCCATGCTGCCAGCTTCCTCCAGGGCTTAAGAAAAAGAAAACAAAATTAAACCCTGGCCAAGAGTGAGGCTGGGGAGAGCCTGGCCCAAAGCAGCACAGCCCCAAATGGAATCCTGCACTCCCACATGGAGCCAGTGCAGTCAGAGCTAGACTGGTGCAAGAGTATTAGGCAACTTAAACAAACCTTACAGCCTTGCACACACATATCCCCAGCCCCAATCTCTCCAAACACAGTTAAGGTATGCATTTATATTATGGTTTTACATGAAAATGGACAAAAATATCACAACATGTATATTATATTTATATGCACTGCTGTGGTACCAACCAGAAAACGCTGCAAAAAAAAAAAAAAGTCAACAACATTTGGAACTCATATTATATTAGGCCTATTGTAATATCTGTTAGGTGTAGGTTTGGCACTCAGAAAACCATAAGTTAACTAAATTACAAAATAGTAAACCTCCCATAGGAAAACATCACTAACTTCCAGCGCTCAAACAGTAACAACCCTATTTATGAAAAGGCAACACTGCAAAACCAAAAATACCAATACCCCTCTTATTAGGAAACTAGAACAAGCCAGGCTGCTATAGATACCTACAAAGAAACTACACACTAACAAAATATTTAGTCCCATTTCCAACCTCCCGTTTATAGCAAAAGTCATGGAAAAATTAGTAAACACACAATTATCTAATTACATTGAGAATCACCAAATTCTATCCCCTAATCAATATGGATTTCGCAAAGCATTAAGCACGGAAACGCTACTACTCTCTCTTACAGACTTCCTCCTAGCTGGCATCGATAAAGGTCACACTTACCTTCTAATCCTTCTTGACTTTTCGGCGGCATTCAATATGGTCAACCATCACATCCTACTACACCAGCTGGCAAACATCGGAGTTACAGGCACAGCACTGACCTGGTTTAAAACCTTTCTGGAGAACAGAGGATACAAGGTCAAAATTCATACCAAAGAATCTCACTACCATCCATCCTCGCTAGGGGTTCCACAGGGCTCTTCCCTTTCACCCACCCTTTTTAATGTTTACCTGCTCCCACTCTGCCAACTCCTAATAAAACTAAACCTGAAACACTTCCTATTCGCAGACGATGTTCAGATCGTGATCCCTGTAAAAGAATCCATTACAAAAACATTAGAATTCTGGGACAGCTGCCTAATTGAGATCAAACACCTCCTCAACAGTCTAAACTTAATTCTCAATGCTTCAAAAACGGAATTTCTCCTTATAGCCCCGGAAAGCAATAACATCTCCTCAAACCCTCCAGCCAACCTTCAAACCTCTCACGTAAGAGACCTAGGAGTTATCATCAACAACCGTCTCAACCTAAAACCATTCATCAACCAAACGACCAAGGATTGCTTTCACAACTTACATATCCTTAAAAGAATTAGGCCACTCTTCCACTCCCAGGACTTCAGAACAATTCTACAAGCAATAATCTTTTCCAAGTTAGATTATTGTAATTCTATTCTACTAGGTCTCCCTGCTTCCCATACCAAACCCCTACAGATGGTGCAGAATACAGCCGCCAGAATTCTGACTAACTCCAGGAGATTTGACCACATCGCCCCAATCCTTAAAGCCCTTCATTGGTTACCTATCCACTACAGAATTATGTACAAGTCCATCACCACCATTTACAAAGTCATCCATCAACACACCCCGCTAAACTTACAAATTCCTTTCAAAAAACACACCTCCGCCAGACCCATTAGGGAGTGTTATAAAGAATCACTACATGTTCCACACGCAAAAACCTTTCAACATAAATCCCTCAAAGACAGAGCGCTCTCAACAGCAGGACCACTTTTATGGAACTCCATCCCAGCTGAACTGCGTCAGGAACCGTGCCTACCGACTTTCAGGAAAAGGCTGAAAACCTGGTTTTTTAAAAAAGCCAAGCCAGACATAGATTGATCCCTGCTACCGTCATCACAAACACATTGTTATCAATGGGTTTAAATAGTAACCATTCACCAACACCAACACTCTGTCATAAACCTCATTCACGATTTCATTTCTACCACATTGGAATTAATTTTGCATCTCTGTAAATAATCGCTGTAAATAATTTGCTGTCAATTAATCTCTCTTTTCTTCTTCTTCCTCTGCTCCCAGTTGTGTACTTCCCTGTTTTATTGTAACTGCAATTCCTTTAATCATGCACCAGTTATAGTTGCTTGAGTTCTCTGTATTTTGCACACCCTGTTAAATGTAAACCGGTTTGATGTGACTCCTGTCTTGAAAGCCGGTATAGAAAAATAGTAAGTAAATAAATAAATAAATAAATAAATAAATAAATAAAAATACATCACCTCAGTCACACATGCAGAACACAGGCAGACCCTCATCAAATGCAGAATAAACAGACCATAAAGAATAAAAAGAAATGTGCAGACAAAAACTAAACTGCAAAATGCAACATGCCGGACTCTGTATGCAGTGCAACACTAGAAAAACAAACATTATATTTGCTCATAAAACATCGAACAATAAAAACTAAGAAATATAAAACATAATAGTAAAACCAAATCAATAAATATAGTAAATGCTAATAAAAAACATAATTTTTGTATTTCCCAAATACCAATATAATATTGAAAAAGAGTACATACATCAATTAATACTCAATAATTAAAACTAAGGATTAAAAAAATATCTTGCTTTCCATACATGGGAACCTTTGATTTACAGTCATCATGAGAATGTCATGGATTAATAAGGTATAAAAACACATACACAAGCTGCCGCTCCAACACACACACACACACATAAGCTGCCACTCTCACACAAAAGCAAGCTGCCTCACACACACACACACACATGCAAGCTGTCTCACACACAAGCTGCCTCTCACACATACACATACACACACACACAAGCTGCCTCAAACTCACACACACACAAGCTGCCTCTCTCATACACACACACACACACAGCTGCCTCTCTCTCACACATATATACACACACAAGCTGCCTCTCAAACTCACACACACACAAGCTGCCTCTCTCATACACA
Source organism: Rhinatrema bivittatum (assembly GCF_901001135.1). Taxonomy (NCBI): domain Eukaryota; kingdom Metazoa; phylum Chordata; class Amphibia; order Gymnophiona; family Rhinatrematidae; genus Rhinatrema; species Rhinatrema bivittatum. The sequence continues at coordinate 20,651,672 of NC_042630.1, forward strand.
CACACACACACAGCTGCCTCTCTCTCACACATATATACACACACAAGCTGCCTCTCAAACTCACACACACACACAAGCGGTCTCTCATACACACACATCCAAGCTGCCCCTCTCTCTCTCTCATACACACACACACACACACACATACTCAAACACACACACAGAAGCTGCCTCTTTCTTTCTCAACCTTCTCTGGTAAGATATAAATTATTTACTTTCGAAACAATATGGGAAGCAATTGAATCTTTAAGGGCTTCGGTTACCACACAACTTAAACCCCTGGTTGAGAAAATGAATAAAAATGAAAGCAGAATAATATCTCTGGAAGCTTCTAATCTGACTCTTGCACAAAATATGGATGTCATTAAGGGGGTCATTTTCCAAAGCGATCGCACGCGAAAAGTTCCTTTTCGTGTGCGATCACTAAATTGGGGCGGAGTCCGCACCGGAAGGCGAGGAGTCGGGGCGGACTCCACGATGAGTTCGCTGACGGCGAAAAGGTAAGGGCACTTTTCGCTGTCACTAGCGCGCCCAATAGCACCACCTTTTATGATGGCGCTATTGGGCGTGAAAGCCGGCAGCGGTCGCACTGCGGAGGTGCGACCGCTGCCGGCTTTCACAGGCCCGCCCCCCGTTACCGCAGGCCTAAATTAGAAATTCAAGGAGTAAAAACTACTCAGGAACTTTTGGTAAAAGAAAATCAGTCTGCAGAATAAACTGGAAAATTTGGACAATGCGTCTCGTGGGAAAAATCTACGATTTATTAATTTTCCTAAACTACCACATATCTTTCTGCAAAAGATATGTTGAAAAATATTTAATGGATATATTAAAGGTTCCAGAGCCAGCAGTTCCTCCTATATCTAAACCCTATTATTTACCTCCCTTTAAAAAAAAAAAAAGACTAGAAAGACCCGTCGGTTCTCAAGTGATGGCGCTCTTGATTCCATCGGCTATGGATATTTCGCAATTGTTGGAAACATTAGTCTCTGCCCCTACTGAAGCAGCCACTATGGTGGTTTCATTTGTCCTTCGACCTGACCGGGACTGGGTGCTACGTTTATACTTTAAACATCGATTAGAATCTTTTTTTTCCATCTGAGCGTCCGGGTTTATCCGGACGTATCTAGACAAAGCCAGAAGAAAAGGAAGCAGGTTTTACTGATGAGCCCTAGAGTCTTACAGACAGGAGTTCATTTTTACTCAAATTTCCTTGCAAATGTCTCTTAAAATTCAAAGGTCTCTCATATGGTTTTTATCTTCCTTCTCAATTGTCTTAGTTTCCTCGTGATAAAGTGACTCCGCAATCTGCGGGGAGGGTAGGTCTTTCTCGTTCTGGCTCTCCTCAACAGTCTGTTTGAGCGTTCTCAATGAAATGATCTCCGTAGGTTTACACTGGGTTTTTTTTTCTTGTCTTAAAATCCTTTCCTTGCATTGTGTTAAGGGATCCTCCTTTGGGGACTTTTGGAATTGTAAGAATTATTGCTCATTTCCTGTTGGTGGTGTGTCAATGCCTTCTTTTCCTTCACCATGCAAGATATTTTCTTGTAATATAATGAAATCTGTATAAATAAAAAAATTAAAAAAAAAAGTTGAGGGCTACAAGCCAGTGTTCAAATCTCAGTACTGCTCCTTGTGACCTTGGGCAAGCCATCAGCTTAGACTGCAAGCCCTCTGGGGACAGTAGCTGACTGGAATCTGACAAACAGAATACAAATAATAACGGCTGGGAGAGCAGACCAGTTGGAAGCCCTAACCCAGCTAAGGGGAGCAGACTGTGTACGTTTTGTGGCTGTACTGCTGAAGAAAGCATATTGCATGAACTGTCTGCAAGAAAAGCACATCTGGTTGCGAGACGTTTTGTGTCCAGCTGCTTCTGTTCCTGGCTTGTCTCTAGAGCCAGGCCATTGGCTCTGTTTCAGCAACCAAAATGATGAAGGGGATGGAAGGATTCCCCTTGAGCAAAGACTACAGAGGTTAGGACTCTTCAGCTTGGAGAAGAGATGGCTGAGGGGAGATAGAATAGAGGTCTTTAAAATAATAAGTGGAATGGAACAAGTACATCTTAATTAGTTGTTACTCTTTTGAAAAGTACAAAAACCAATGAAGTTACCAGGTAATACATTTACACTAATAAGAGAAAATATTTTTACTCAATGCACAATTAAGCTCTGGAATTTGTTGCCACAGGACATAGTGAAAGCTATTAGAAGCTGTGTTTAAAAAAAGGTTTAGACAAGTTCCTGGAGTAAAAGTTCATAAACCATTATTAAGATGGAGTTGCAGAAATCCTCTGTTTATTCTTGGGATAAGCAGCTTGGAATCTGTCTACCCCTTGGGATCCTGCCAGGTACTTGTGACCTGACTTGGCCCCTGTTGGAAACAGGACACTGAGCTTGATGGACCCTTGGTCTGACTCAGTTTGGCAAATCGTATGTTCTTATGTCCCTGGTGAGACCTCACGTGGAAAATTGTGCACAATTCTGGAGACCACACTTTCAAAAGGATAGAAACAGGATGGAGTCGGTCCAGAGATGGCTACTAAAATGGTCAGTGGTCTTCCTTCTAAAGCACATGGGGATAGACTTAAAGATCTAAACATGTACACCCTAGAGGAAAGGGGAGATAGGGGAGCTTTGATAGAGACATTCAAATATCTCAAAGATTTCCAATGGATGGATGCACGTGGGACCCTGGGGTCACTAATTCACTAGATTTCTTTATGCACATCGGGGTAGATTTTATAAATCTGCGCCCGCGTGTACTTTTGTTCGCACACCAGGCGCAAACAAGAGTACGCGGGATTTTAATAGATATGTGTGTAGCCGCGCGTATCCATTAAAATCCAGGGTCGGCGCGCGCAAGACTGCCCAAAATCGGCAGCCTGCACGTGCCGAGCCACACAGCCTGCCTCCGTTCCCTCCGAGGCCGCTCCGAAATCGGAGCGGCCTCGGAGGGAACTTTCCTTCCACCCCCCCGCACCTTCCCCTCCCTTCCCCTACCTAACCCCTCCCTACCTTTGTTGTACAAGTTACGCCTGCCTGAAGCAGGTGTAACTTGCGCGCCGGGCCGGCCACCAGCGCACGATCCCCAGGCCCGGGAGCCGTTTCAGAGGCCTCGGCCACGTCCCAGAAACGCCCCCGGGCCGGAACCACACCTGCGGCCCCGCCTCCAAATGACGCGCCGTCGCGACACACCCCTCGACACGCCCCCCCCCAGGAAAGCCCCGGGACTTACGCGCGTTCCAGGGCTTGCGCGCGCCGCCGAACCTACTCAACATAGGCTCGGCGCGCGCAGTGGGTACATCGGCCAGGCTTTCGGGGGGTACGCGCGTATCTTATGTGCGTACCCCTTTGAAAATCTGGCCCTTAGGGTTTATATTTTTCAGAGCCTCCCTCAGACGCCCTCCTCCCACGTTGAGTCTGGCTTGGTCAGCACTGACCCACTGCAGCAGTGCGGTTTTGATGCGTGAGAGGATGAGGGTAGATGTGGTCCCCAATTTCAGGTTACAAAGAGAGTAAAGACTGTACCCTTGACAGCCTCCTCACGCAGCTGGGAGGGAGTGTTCTGGAAGAGATTTTTTTTTGATACCTGTGCTTGCCCTGGAGGGAAGTCACTCCTGCCTTGATAAGGGGGGGGGGAGGGGGGCCTGCCTGTCCCTGCTGCACAGAAACGGAAAGGTAGCAGTGCCCTGAAAAGGAAGAATAATTTTTTTTTAAGAAAAGAAGTCTCTTCCAGTTTTTTTAGGAGCCAGATTTTAACCACCATTCCTGCCCACCCGAGGAAGGAGAGATTGTTTGGATTTTGATTGGAGGAGATCTTTGCCCTGCTAAGAAACTGTTTTCCAACCTCGGGATTCAGCATTTCCTAACAAAAAGGACACAGACCCAGTCCTGAGAAAAGGCACTTTTGGCACTGTTGCTTTTGTATGAAGATTGTCCGAAAATGTATTTTTGCAAATCAGGCATTACCGTATTCTTTGGTTGCAATAAGCATTATTTTGAACGCCCCCCACCCCCTTCAAGCATCCAGCCTGTTTCTTCTAAGTCAAGGGAGACCTCAAGCAGGACATCTGAGCGTGAGTACAAAGAAGTCTGTGCTTCAGGACGAGTGGGACCTGGTCCCCGCCCCCGTGAGCCTAGGGTGCCAGAGCTTTACCTGCCTCCCTGCCGGAAGAACCCCCGACGCTCCGGTGGCCTGCCGTAAATTGTGGACCGTGTCTGAGAGTTCCGGGAGAGACTGTGGCCCTGGGGACGGTTGTGAGCCCCTGCATTCCGGAGGTCCCCAAGGGGGTGGGGGGTTATACGAGATCGAGCTACCTCGCGGCGGAGGTGGTGGAGATGAAGGCAGCATCTGAATTCAAGGAAGCGTGGGACAAGCATAGGGGTTCTCTGAGGAGGTGGTCGGGATTGTAGAAATGGGCAGACTCTAGAAAGGCCGTGAGGTCTTTTTATGCCATTACGTTTCTCAGAAACGGCCAGGCCCAAAAGCCAAAAAAAATTAAAGCTTAAACTGACCTTGAAAGAGGTTTCGGAAGAGGATGACTCCTTTGTATAAATCAGACAAGGTGAAAAAAAAAAAAAAAAAGCTGCTGCCTAACAGGAAGAGCCTGTTGGGTGAGAGAAAGGAGCCTCACCGTCTTGCAAAACCTGAACTTCCCAATCTCAACAGCTTTCCTCTCCTTAGGCATTTATTGTCAAAGTGGGTCATCTGCCCGATAGTCCTGTTCTGCATTCTGACTCTGAAAAGTACGGATTTTTGTGTGTATTTTTCTGTTTTGTTTTTTTTAAATACAAGACCCTTTGTTCTCTGGAATTTGTTTTATGTACCCTATACTGAAAAGCTTGGGGAAGGTGACACAGAGAAGTTCACCTGTTCTCTCCCAGCAATGCAAAAAAAAGAGATCTGCCAAGTCTTTGTTACAGGTTTTCTATTTTGTTGCGAATGGTGTTTGAGTGAGGGAGAAACTCCCTGCCTCCAAGGTGAGCAGACTCACCACACCAGGCTCTGATACTGGGAATGATGCGTGAGTGAGGGAGAAGCTCCCTGCCTCCGAGATGGGCAGACTCACCACACCGGGCTCTGATACTGGGAATGGTGCGTGAGTGAGAGAGAAGCTCCCTGCCTCCGAGATGGGCAGACTCACCACACCGGGCTCTGATACTGGGAATGGTGCGTGAGTGAGAGAGAAGCTCCCTGCCTCCGAGATGGGCAGACTCACCACACCGGGCTCTGATACTGGGAATGGTGCGTGAGTGAGAGAGAAGCTCCCTGCCTCCGAGATGGGCAGACTCACCACACCGGGCTCTGATACTGGGAATGGTGCGTGAGTGAGAGAGAAGCTCCCTGCCTCCGAGATGGGCAGACTCACCACACCGGGCTCTGATACTGGGAATGGTGCGTGAGTGAGAGAGAAGCTCCCTGCCTCCAAGATGGGCAGACTCACCACACCGGGCTCTGATACTGGGAATGGTGCGTGAGTGAGAGAGAAGCTCCCTGCCTCCGAGATGGGCAGACTCACCACACCGGGCTCTGATACTGGGAATGGTGCGTGAGTGAGAGAGAAGCTCCCTGCCTCCGAGATGGGCAGACTCACCACACCGGGCTCTGATACTGGGAATGGTGCGTGAGTGAGAGAGAAGCTCCCTGCCTCCGAGATGGGCAGACTCACCACACCGGGCTCTGATACTGGGAATGGTGCGTGAGTGAGAGAGAAGCTCCCTGCCTCCGAGATGGGCAGACTCACCACACCGGGCTCTGATACTGGGAATGGTGCGTGAGTAAGAGAGAAGCTCCCTGCCTCCGAGATGGGCAGACTCACCACACTGGGCTCTGATACTGGGAATGGTGCGTGAGTGAGAGAGAAGCTCCCTGCCTCCAAGGTGTGCAAACTCACCGCCCTGGGCTCTGATAGATCATTGACTTTATTATTACTAGGAACCTTAATTTTCAGTTTTTATTTTATTTGGCCTGGGAATGTCTCAGTGTCTATTACAACAAGGACAAAAAAGATATTTATCTGGGAAAACGACTCGGGGTTGTTTTTTTTTTTCCCTGCTGCTTTTATCCTTTTTTATTTTAGTCGTAATAAACATTGATAAATTCCCAGGACAATTAAAATAAAACCTGAAAACGAAGGTCCCTGATTATTACTAAGCTTCTTAATAAGGGGTAGAACAAATCCTATTATTTAGTAATCCAGGCTGCGTAGGGCACTTTGTTTCCTTGAGTTAGTGATCCTCTAACAGAGTCCTTTGTTTGTACAGTAAGAAATAATTTCTAAGAGGCAGATGCATATTAAGGAATGCAATCTAGTTTCAAGTGCTTGGTATTATCGATTTATAGACGCTTGCACCGAGTCTGCTACTTTTTGCTAGATCCATGGGGTTTTTGTAACTTCGTTTCTAAGAGGTTCGTATTCAAAGGGCTTTAACTTTTCAAGTCAACCGGAGAAACCCTTCCTCCTGCTTCCTAGCTAAAATTTTATCTGGACAAATTATTCCCCTTACAAAATTTACCTTAAGGTAAAAAAAACCCCAAAACACTGGGGCAAGGTGCGTTCCAGGGGCTGTGCCCCAGTTTCATTTTGTCTGGGCAGATCTGATATTCAGCGCTGCCAGGAGAAAGACACCCAAGCTTTCTGTAGTCAGGACAAAATGCTGTCCTAAAAATGAACGGGATAACTTTAACAGGCTGAATTCAGCGGTACTTTTACCTGGATAGAGGCCCAGATAAAGTCAATTGGATAAAGCTATCCGGCTCAGCAGATCTTTGAATATCGACCTCTGAAGTCATTGCTCCCCTCAGGAGCTGGGGCAATGGTAAGAAGAAATATATTTATATTTGGAACTTAAATTTAGACATAGCAGAACTACACATCCCTATAGTTAGTTGCAGTGACCTAGCCAGAACTTATTTTTTGGGTGGGCCCAAGGTTAACACGGGTGGGCTGTAGGCATACAGGTCTGAATCCTACCAGTTGTGCTCTTATTGATAAATAATGACTTAGCAGGCACCCTACAATGGCTTTCTAAATAGGCTACAACAGCCTTTATGCTTTATGAATGGAACTTTTTAGAATATTTTAACTTGATTATTGCAAGCACTTACCAACATTAAAAATTCCTTACTAATCTGTATTAATTAATTTTACATTTATTGCAGTTTATAAATACACAAGAATATCAGGTAAAAAGCAAAGAACACAAACATCAGATCCAATCAAATTTTGTAATAAAACAAATATCAATGTATTCTTTCATGAATCCTCTTTCCAGAAAGGCAGAGATCATCATATACTCAATTAAATAGAAATAATCATAAGAGCAGGTGCAGAGCAATACTATGACAGTTCACATTGCAACCCAACATGAAAAATCTATATTCAAATTCTGTTGTCACCTCAGCAAAAATAAAAGCCTGCCTCCACTGCTAAACATTTTGTGACGTAACACAAATCCCTGCAATAATAAAAACAAAGGCGCCTAGAATCTTGGTTTGCCATGCAATCACAGTACTGACTCTCAGGACTCAAATAAGTACAACCTTATGAAAAAGCAGCAATGCAAATACTACACCAGGCCCTACTAGGGTAACAGAGCAAGCCAGACTGCTACAAGCCCCTACAGAGAAACTACTCGCTAGCAGCAATACTGCACCTCAGTCACACACCGGCAGAACACAGACCGACCCTTACCTAATACAGAAATAAGGGATTATAATTTAGAAATAGAAACATGCAAAGAAAATCAAAATGAAAGCCTGAGAACATGTAATTCTAAAGAGCAAAATACAAAAATTTAAGATATGCACATACCCAAATATGGCATATTCCAATTGCTTTAAATCAAAAAAAATATATTGTTTACCTAATCAGTTGGTCCTGGTCTCTTTTTTCCACTTTCCCCTTGTTAGTCTTTTTAATTTTTTCTTCAGGGTCACTCTTCTGTTTCTTCTCTCTCCTATCTTCTTCCCTTCCTTTCTCACAGTCATACACAGGCTCATGCATTCTCCCAAAGACTCCCTTACACACACAAGCTCTCACTCTCACATGTTCTGCCACAGACCCTAGCTCAGACTCTCACTCACACACCCAGGCTTCCATTCTCACACACACAAAACACCCAGGCTCCCATTCTTACACAGACAAACATCACAGGCTGCCATTCTTACCCACACAAAAAGCCCAGGCTGCCATTCTTACCCACACACCCAGGCTCCCATTCTCATACACACACACACACACTCACACACACACAAAAACCCAGGTTCCCATTTTTACCCTCACATACACACACCCAGGCTACTATTCTCACACACACATACACACAAGCTCCCATTCTTACACACACACACACACATACACAAACGCTCCCATTCTCACAATCAAATACACAGGCTCTCATTCACACACATACACACTAGATACCATTCTCAGACATACACATTCACACAAGCTCCCATTCTCACATACAAACACCCAGGCTCCCATTCTCCTATTCTCACACACAAACATATTCACACAGGTGCCCATTCTCTCTCTCTTTCTCACACACACACATACACACACACACACAAACACACACATGCACACAGGCTCCCATTCTCTCTCTCTCACACACACATACAGGCTCCCATTCTCTCTCTCTCTCTCTCTCACACACACACATACAGGCTCCCATTCTCCCATTCTCACACACACACACAAACACCCAAGCTCCCATTCTTACGCAAACACACACACACATACACACACACATCCAGGTTCTCATTCTCACATACAAACACCCAGGCTCCTATTCTCATATACACACACATACACACATACACAACACCTAGGCTTCCATTCTCACACACAAACACCCATACTCAGGTTCCCATTCTCACTCATACACACTGGACGTCACCACCAAAACCCTTTTTCCGCTACTGCGGGGATGGGCTCCATGATGGCCTTACTCCAATGGGCCTTCTTCTTCACTGCTTCGGGGATGGGCTCCTAGCACAACCTCACATTGGTGGGCCTTCTTCTTCGTTGCTACGGGGACAGGCTACCATGGTGGGCCCTCTCTTTCACTGCTGTAGGGATGAGTTCCTGCTATGGCTTTACTCCAGCAGATCTTCTTCATCACCACGGGGATGGGCTCTCATGGCGACCTTGCTTCAGCGGGCTCTCTTCTTCTTCAGCCACCACAATGAAGGAGTCTACGGTGGCTATTTTTCAGGCCCCGTTTGGTATAGGGCAGCCCTAATGTGTGGGCTTGAGCCCAAAGTGGGTGGAGCATGGCCCGCCCAGGCCCCCGTGGCTAGGTTAGTTGAGGGGGGGCAAAACCAAGACTGCCTGAGACTGACCTGGAATCCGACTATGTCTGACCGGGACGGATAGAGTTAGCATAAGGTAATTGGATGGGTCCATGTCATCAGATAACTAAAACAGAGAGGATCGCCAAAATTGCACATTGAAAGAGCCTTCAACCAAGCAAAACGAAGGCTCCAAGTAAAAAAAATACCTACAGAAAAGTGAGGATATAAGAGTTTATTATGGGCTCTGTCACAGCCTGTACTGCCCTAAAAGTAATAATCATTGACCCTGTCAAGGCAAGCAAAAATAAATATTTTTATACATTTTCTCAATTTACAGCATGCTATGCACATAAATAAAACCCTGATACATAAAAACAAACAAACAAACAACCTACTATGCCACAAAACAGTTCATTAAAATTCCAATGCCAGCCAATGTTTCAGCAAATGCCTTCTTCTGGGTGGGGTGGTGGTGGTACAATAACAGAGATTTATTTTGATTCTGTATAGGATCAGACCCACTGGGTCACAATCACTCACCAAGTTTTAAAGACCCAAATATATTTATTTTTCTTGTCTGGTGAGGGTCAGTGTGTTTGCCATCTTTAGTGCAGTATAGACTGTGACACTATGCCGAGCCCTTAGAAAGACTCTGAGATCCTCACAAATTTGTAAGTATTTTTTTGATTGATGCTATCATGTTGATTGTTTGAATGTATGTTTTTTTGGACTCTCTCTGTTTTTAGTTTGTTATTTGTTTAGTTATCATGGTTTCCTCTTGGAGTATTTGAAGTTAGCTCCATGTCATCAGGGATAGATCGAGTCGGTCCTGATACCCCTCCCCTACATTCATTCCATTTATAGATTTCCAGTTCCAGTGTTTCTTTGTTTTTGACCTGGCAGTTGCCTCCTGCTCCTAAGGGCCTCCAGCTCAGTCAGAAGCAGGGCTGCGATCTGGTGCCAGGAGACCCCCCATCGCTTCATATCCTCCTTTCCAATAATCTTGGCCGGGGGGGGGGGGGGTTTCACTCACCAGGACTCCTTCCGGAACCCTACAGTCGGGAGGTCCCCACATCTGACCACTAGGTGTCACCATTGCATGATGACGATGACTCCCACCGCCACAGGGGCAGTGAGCGCTGCCTCCGCCGCATGCTCGGCCCCAGCCAACTCCCGCGGAGCAAGAACCAAGGCCAGGTGCCTCCGTACCAAGCCAGTCCCAAAGAAAAGCAGGAGCCGCATGTCCAGGGCGGCACTAGGGCAGTAAGGCCAAGGACTGGCTCAGCCTGTTGCAGGTGCCCTTTGTGACAGCTGGTGATCTTCCCCTCTGAAGCAGCGGAGCTGGTCTAAGCCTGTGAAGTTGGTATAGTGTTTGAGAAGCAATAAACACGAGACTTCTTTACCGGACTAACTTAATACATTGGTTACTGGCTCCCTTTATCAGGTCAGGGCTCATCACCCCTTGCCAGGATCACACTTTCCCGCCGTCCTCCTCTCCTTTCATTTCCTCTCTTCTTTCTCTGCTTTCTCCGACTCCTGTTTCCTTTCTCCTTCATTTTCTAGGTCATTTTAGTCAGATGTCCAGCATCAATTAAAGCCAGCTTCTTTGGGGATGTCAGCGGCCTCAAAAGGCAATGCCTGCCTTAAATAGAGCAGAATGTGCCAAGGATGGTATTACCCCATGGATAAAGATGGTATTTACCCCATGGATGGTATTACCCCATGGATAAGGATGGTATTACCCCATGGATAAGGATGGTATTTACCCCAGGTAAATCGCAGATTGCATTACAATGGCGGGGGAGGAGGGGGGGGAGGGGAGAGGTGATTTGGGCTGGCCATGGGGCTAGGGGTGGGGGGGTACCACTGTTGGATTCAAGGGGACCTCTCACCTGCATAGGGCACCACCAGGGCCAAGGCCTGTTTGCAGAAGGATGAGAAAGCGCCTGGGTTTCATTCTTCCCACTCACAGCCTGTGTGGCCCCCCTGCCACAAGAAGTGTATAGAGGTTTATGGTGAGGTAAAGGTTTCCCTTAAAAGGAAGCCCTGAATGGTTTTAAACAGTGGGTGAACATCTGCCGGAAGTGCACAGGATGTGCAGAGGGCAAGAGGTTACCCTGGAGCCAGTGTGGGAATGTGCCAGGGCTCTGGGTCATCTGTTGGTCAGAGGGTGTTACCTGCCCTTCTTGACAGACAAGGGGGGGGGGTCCATCCCATAGGGGCTCAGTCATGAGGAGAAATGATTAAAAACCTGACCCTGCCGAGTCTGGGGCGACGCCAGACTGCAAGGGAAAGAGATCGGTTGGAGCTGTGACCCTCACCCAGGATTACAGAGGAAAGCAGCAGGAGTGGGCAGAGATTTTCTCCCTAAAAATCCCCCGAGTCCTGAAGAGAAGCAGCAGAGGGTGCAATACTGCCTGGAAGTTAAAAGATAAAGCCGGTGCTTAACTGGGGCAGGAAGCCAAACTGTGTCAGAGGGAACTTCTTTTGGGGTTCGGAGGATGCTGGTGATGCATCTGATGGATTTTTCCTTGAGCTGAGCAATAGAAGGTAGGAGCAATGGACGGCCGGCGCCATCTTGTGCTCCTACCATGTGCCAGGGGCCGACCAATGACACCGGTAGCCCCTGTGACATAGTAACTGCAAAGGCTATCGGCGCCATTTTGAATACCGGCAGCCGACGGCCCGAGTGCAGGAGATCGCTCCAGGACCGAGTGCAGGAGATCGCTCCAGGACCCCCGCTGGACCACCAGGGACTTTTGGCAAGTCTTGGGGGGGGGGGGGTCAGGAGGGTGGGGGTTTTATTCGTTAATGATACGTTGCATTCGTGGGGGTTCGCCATACGTTTTGCGGACCCACGAATGCAACAAATAGGGACCTATACGTTGCGGATTCAAAACGAATGCACATCCCTAATAATTTCCCGGATCTCCCCAGCAGTTGTGAAGGAGTGCGGCCGGAAAGGGGGGGTGAGGAATTGATCTGTGACAGTGTGCGGAAGAGAGGGAAAGAGAGAGGAGCTCTGGACCGGGGCTGGCAGGCTGGTTAGTAGGGAGGGAAGGGAGGAAGGTTTGCCATTGTGGAGGCTGGTGGTGTTTGGCAGGATGGCAACCATTACATGGCGAGTTTACAGATCTGGCCTCCCTTAATCAGAATTGGTCAGGCTGGGTTAAACACCAGGCAATAGGCAGCCCTAGCTGAAAATGTCGACAGAGGCTTGGCAATGTACGTACAGGATACTGAAAATAAAACTGCACGGTGCAAGCCTTCCCCCGACACAGAAAACATTTCTCTACAGAAAGAGTGGAGGTAAAAACAGTCACAGAATGCAATAAGTCCTCTGTGCGAAGAAGTGAAAGGGGTCTACTCTGTGGCATTACTGAAACTCTGAAGATTAGATGAGCCTCCTGGTCCTCATCTGCCATCAGATTCTATTCTGTGAATACAATCAGATTTTGAAACAGTAAAATATTTCTGCTTCTGTGGGGAAACTATAGAAAGAGAATTTAAAAAGTTAAAGGGTAAGTTAGAAAGACTGGGAAGCTGAGAATGAAGGCTCAGGGAACTGTAGCTCCAGTAAAGGGCAGGTTCTTATTTGAACTGCAAGCTTTAGGAAGCTAGAGGGTCAAAAAGTAGCTTTTGGTAATTTTTGGTTAAGTATAGTGAAGGTGACGGGTGCATTTCATCTGTTGCCCAGAAGATGGTGCTAGCATCCCCATTTCTTGGCACTGAACTGTTAATTCTGGTATACTCAGGTTTCTTTGCAAGACCATACACATTTTTCAAGATTAAAAACTGCCATGGGCCAGGCTACCTCAATAACTCGGTGGCAGTGCTGTGCATTGCCATGTGGAGGATCTGGGTTCAAATACTGGGTCAGATCTTCCTCTCCCTGGAGGTTTGCCAAGGCTGGGGATGCTGCCCTCTTCATCATGCTCCGGTGACACCTAGTGGCTGGATTCAGGGCCCTGGACTGCAGGATTTATAAAAGGCTCTGGTGCAGCAGCAACTGAGCTGAATGGGCTGAGGGCCGAGGGATGATATAAAATATGGGGAAATATCGTAATTAGTTGCAAATGAAGGCTTATAGTGCTTCCAAGCTGAAAAAGCATTTGATAGAATGGAATGGCCATACTTGCACTGGATACTGAAGGAATATAATTTTGGGTCTTCTTTCTTGGACTGAATTCACCTACTGTATAATAAACCCATGGCACAAATTTGGGTTAACGAGTCTTTGTTTGATCAATTCAAGCTGAGTAGGGGGTACAAGACAAGGCCGACCTCTGTCTCCATTTGTATTTGTTTTATCTTTGGAACCTTTAGCAATTAAACTATGTTCTATGGTACTTTTTAAGGGAATTCGAGCGGGTAGAAAGATATTTAAACTCATCTTATTCGCGGATGACGTGGTATTCGTTATCTTATTTCTTATTTTCCTAGGGAAGGCACAAGGTGGATGACAATGAAAGATTCGCATTGCAGTACATAGTTCGGGGGGGGGGGGGGAGGAGGAGAGGGGACACAATAGGACAATGCCATAGGCGTGGGGCTGGAAGGTGGGGGGGGGGGGGGGGGACGACAACAAAAGAGGGTGCCCAGGGCCTGCTAGATAGGGCCTGGGACTTTAAAAGGCAAAGCGGATTTCGGCCAGACCCCAAGCAGGTGGGGTGGAGCTAATGCATTTTTGGAGGTTTTATTATCAGAGCTGGAGCCAGGCGAGTCATCTTTGGCTGGGATGAAAAGAACAAGTCTGCAAGCCTGGAAGATGCTGTTGTTGGGATGGGTTGTTTTTTTTTGGGGGGGGGGGGGAATGGGGATGAACCCTGGCAGTTTTCTCCTTTGGGCTTCCAGCTCAGTCAGAACTGGGGCTGGGATCCAATGCCAGCTCACTTAGCCCGGTCACACTGCAGTGACGGTCCTCGGCCAGGGGCCACACACCAGGGGGCCCTACATCTGGCTCCTTGGTGCTATTGCTGTGCCTCTCATTCGGGGACTGTGAATGTTGGCCTCCACCGCCCTCTTGCTCCCCACCAAGCCCAGGACCTCTGCACCAGGCTGGCTCTTTAAAATAGAATTTTAACTCAGAATGCCATTTTCTCCATTAACATTTGTCATGTTTGATGTCTTCCTAACATCTTGCATATAATAAAGTCGTGTCCTGCTTTGTTTTTCCATTCAAGAAATGGAGATGTCCCAGAAATTGGGCGGAGGGAGGGAGGGAGGGAAAACTGCTGCCCGGGGGGATGGGGCAGAAAAGATGTGCAGTGTGCCCTAGACTATGCCCACTCTCTGGAGCCAACTCTTGCTTTACAGGACAAATCCTTCTAGTTAGTTAAATGATAAAACAGTTAATTCGGCTGGTCTGGCAGCAGACAGCGTGTTTGCATAGCCACCTGTGCATTGCATAATAAAAGATAACGTTACAGGAATGCAGACAGTGACTGGGACCTCTGGATGTTCGTACACACCTCACTGCTGCCCCCCTCCCCAAGCAATAAAACTATAGATCTCAACTAACAAACATCATGTGCAGAAGGCCATCCCGTTCTAGCATAGCAGCGGAGTGGAGCAGCAGCCTAGTAGCCCAAGCAGCGGACTACAAACCAGGGAACTCTCTCCTCTCATCAGCTTCAGGACCAGGTGCTCTATGAAACAGTCATTTATGGCATCTAGAAACTTTGTCTCTCTAGGATGTCCCAATGCAACATTTATCTAACCAATACTGGGGTAGCTGAAATCTCCCATTATTATCGGGTTGCCTGCTTTGCTAGCTTTTCTAATTTCTGTTAGCATATTAGTGTCTGGCCAGGCAGATGGCAGTATCCCCCCACTTCTATGCTCTTTCCTATCACACATGCAAGTTCTATCCACAGGGAGTCCGCAGTGCATTTTCTCTCCTGCAGGACTTTTGGCCTGTTTGACTCTACGTCATCCTTAGCTTATAGCATGGCAGAGAGACCACGTGATGTCCACGGTCTTTATGTCCTCCTGGATCTCATCCAGCCTCCTCTGAAAGTATATTCTGTAGCTTTACCATGTGTGGTGCAAAAACTTCTCCATTCCCAGAGAGCTCCCCCCTCATTCTGTTAGTCGCTGTGCGAGGTAAATAGTTTCTAGGCAATTCTTGTGCACCCTTTCAGTGTATTTCTAGAGGCAATGCAATTAGGTTTAATACGGTTATGGAAGGGCAGCTAATGCAGTCCCTGCCAACTAAAGATAGGTTCTGAAGAGTTTAGTTTTGTGGAGGCTGGAAATCATTCCTTTCCAGCTTCAGGAAGTTAAGGCATGCAAAGTGTTTGTCACAGCTATTATGGAAGGGATGGGTGAATTGGTAGAGGAAGGAGGGGGACTAGAAAATAGAGGAAAAGAGGGGGAAAAAAGCAGTAACTCATGGGACACATCACTTCATCTTCCTAAGCCGCAATTCTAATCCTCAGTTCTATCGCTAACTGTGTTTGTGACTTCAGGCAAATCATTTTATCTCCCTCTATGTCTCAGTTTTTATCCCTGACTCCGCCGCTGATTTGTGGGAGCAGATGGCTCCCCGAGTCTCAGATAAGCTACAAGTTAGCACGATGAACCCACCAGAAGCATTTCAGTTTGATTGAATTTTCAAAAGGTATCAACCATAGGGATAAATTATGCCATTCCTAGGAACATAAGAAGCTGCCATACTGGGTCAGACTAAGGGTCCATCAAGCCCAGTATCCTGTTTCCAACAGTGGCCAAACCAGGCCACAAGAACCCAAACATTAAGTAGATCCCATGCTACTGATGCCAGTAATAGCAGTGGCTATTCCTTAAGTCAACTTGGTTAATAGCAGTTAGTGGACTTCTCCTCCAGAACCTTTTTTAAACCCAGCTACATTAACTGCTCTACCACAACCTCTGGCAACAAATTCCAGAGCTTAATTGTGTGCTGAGAGAATTTTCTCCAATTTGTTTTAAATGTACTACTTGCTAACTTCATGGAGTGCCCCCTAGTCATCCTATTATCTAAAAGAATAAATAATTCACATTTACCTGTTCTAGACCTCTCATGATTTTATAGACCTCTATCATGTCCCCCTTCAGCCATCTCTTTTCCAAGCTGAACAGCCCTAACTTCTTTAACATTTCCTCATAAAGGGAGTGTTCCATCCCCTTTATCATTTTGGCCACTATCCCAACTACTGTTTTTGTCTCCACCACTTCCATTGGAGGCTGTTCCATGCATACACCACCCTGTCTGTAAAGAAATATTTCTCAAGATTACTCATGAGTCTACCCCCTTTCAACCTCATAAGAACATAAGAAAATGCCATACTGGGTCAGACCAAGGGTCCATCAAGCCCAGCATCCTGTTTCCAACAGTGGCCAATCCAGGCCATAAGAATCTGGCAAGTTCCCAAAAACTAAGTCTATTCCATGCTACCATTGCTAATGGCAGTGGCTGTTCTCTAAGTGAACTTAAAAGCAGGTAATGGACTTCTCCTCCAAGAACTTATCCAATCCTTTTTTAAACACTGCTATACTAACTGCACTAACCACATCCTCTGGCAACAAATTCCAGAGTTTAATTGTGCGTTGAGTAAAAAACAACTTTCTCCGATTAGTTTTAAATGTGCCACATGCTAACTTCATGGATTGCCCCCTAGTCTTTCTACTATCTGAAAGAGTAAATAACCGATTCACATCTACCTGTTCTAGACCTCTCTTAATTTTAAACATCTCTATCATATCCCCCCTCAGTTGTCTCTTCTCCAAGCTGAAAAGTCCTAACCTCTTTAGTCTTTCCTCATAGGGGAGCTGTTCCATTCCCCTTATCATTTTGGTCGCCCTTCTCTGTACCTTCTCCATCGCAATTATATCTTTTTTGAGATGCGGTGACCAGAATTGTACACAGTATTCAAGGTGCGGTCTCACCATGGAGCGATACAGAGGCATTATGACATTTTCCGTTTTATTCACCATTCCCTTTCTAATAATTCGCAACATTCTGTTTGCTTTTTGACTGCCGCAGCACACTGAGCCGACGATTTCAATGTGTTATCCACTATGACGCCTCATCCCACGACCCCCTCATTCTAGAGCTTCCTTTCCATTGAAAGAGGCTCACCTCTTTTGCATGGAAACCTTTGAGATATTTGAATGTCTCTATATCTCCCCATCTCACCTTTCCTGTAGTGTGTACATGTTTAGATCTTTAAGTCTACCCCCCTATACTTTAGGACGAAGACCAATGACCATTTTAGTAGCCACCTCTGAACCGAATCCATCCTTTTGAAGGTACGGTCTCAAAAACTGTATACACCAGGGACCAATACAGGTGCAATATCACTTCCCTTTTTTGTCTGCTGACTATTCCTCTCCATATGCAGCCAATCATCTTTCTGGTTTTTGCCACCTGTTTGGGCACCTTAAGATCATCAGATACAATCATCCCCAGATTCCACTCTTCTTGATAAGGCAGAATGTGTGTCTAAGTCATAACAAGTGTTCTGCAAAAGTCACCCAGCACCAGATGCATTAGGTCTGTTGGTTATGTCAGCATAGGTCAATAAGGGCAGTGTGTGCATGAATCAGGAATCTAGTGCATGCCTTGTCATGTTACCCAAACAAGGATTCAGAAGAAACACCACAAATGGAAAAATTCAAAACAAAAGTTCTGAAAAGGCTGAAAAGTAATTATTTTGACCAGTACTAATAAAAAAAAAAGGCAGTTTTGTTATAAAGGTCTGAGTGGTGATCAAAGGGGAATACACTTAGCAGTGGCGCACAATTTATTACTGGCGCAGAATAGAATTTTAGGAAGTAGTAAAATTAGATCAGATCTGTTTTAGAGAGTGATCTCTAAGACTGCCCCATCTGACTAACTCATTGCTAAAAATAAATAATAAGACAAAGACATTTCTTAAGGCGTGGGGCAGATGGTTTGAATGTCAGAATGCCTTTGGAACTCTTATGGAAAAACTGTTAAGTTAGTGTGAATGTTGAACATGTGTAATGTAATTAGTAATGTTGTTTAGCTTTTTGCTCTATTTACAATTATTTTGTTACGGATGTTCAATGTATTAGACTAAGGAAATGTATTTCCTGCTTACACTGTTTCATTGTAAACCGGTCTGATATGCATTTGATGCATGAAAATCGGTATATAAAAATCAAAAATAAATAAATGTGTGGTAGATGTGTGAATGTTACTTCTCAGCTAGATGCATGTTGGGGTTAGAAGGGTGGAGGAATAAGGGTATAGGGGAGAGACTTCAGTTGTGGATTAACCTCCTGGGGACTTTGCTATTTTTCCAGATATTGTTAATCAAATGGTTTGAATTTCTAAGGAGTGCGTTTTCTACCAGGAGTTCTCAACCCTGTCTTCCGGACGCATCCAGCCAATCAGGTTTTCAGGATATCCACAATAAATATGCATGAGATAGATTTGCATGCACTGCCTCCATCATGTGCTTCTCTCTCTCAAACGTATGCATTGTGGATATCCTGAAAACCTGACTGACTAGGTGACTCCCGACACAGGACTGGGTGGAGAACCCCTGTTGTACGCCAATATATGATTTTCTGGTATCTCCAGTTGTGGAGAAATTTCTGTAATTTACTTCATCAAACCGATTCAGTCAAAAAAAATCATCTTAGCAAAGAATCGCAGTATATATAATCAACCAGATTAATAATTGATAAACTACTGGCATCCACTCATAAACATTGGATGCTACTATTTTTTTTACAGTCTTGGCTATTTAAGCAAGAACATCTATTTTTGTTGGTAGGTCGTCAGCCTTGGATTGTTTTCATAGCATCTTTGGCAGCACTGCCAGTCCTATATTTACATGATAAGAGGATTAATGTACTTAGCTATTCACCCTCAGCTTACCGGGTATCCTCATCTCTGACTCTTCAAAATCCTTGTTAATATGTGTTCTTAATGTTCCACCAACAGATTGGGTTACCACTGGGGATTAGTGCACATCCACTGATATTCCAGAATAATTTCCTCGCTTCCCCCAAGGGCCTACAGTTAATGCTGTTTCCAAAAGTCTGAGTGGGGATTAAAGCCTCAGAGTCATTTCTTGTGTTCAGCTTTCTATCTTTGCCTTCTTCGGATGGTTTTCTTTTCCTTTTCAGATCCGCTGTTCTGCTGACTGCAGACCTGGACCTGGACACGTAGCCTAACCTAGTTTTTCCCAGTCACAGCAGTACTGGCCTGTCCCTTAAAGGCGTCTTCGGCAGGAGTGCCTGAAAGAATATCCGAGCAATCCTTCCCTTTACTGTTGTAACGATCCATCCACTTCACAGCTCGGTTAGCCAACGACAAATCCTGTCTGTACGGAAAAGGGGGCGACACTTGCATGGTTATGAAAACCTCTTTGCAGACAACAACTAAAAAGTATGACTCCATTCAGCTATTTGAGCACCTGGCAGCCTTCAGAGGCACTTGAGTGCCATTTAACAAGTCAGCTATAAAAGCTTTTTACAGTGTGGAGACAGGGCAGTTTATCTGTGTTTGCTTACGTTGTTCAGAATTATCAGACCTTAGTAAGAAAAGTGCTGGAAAGAGACAAAATTACAAAGGCTACTTCTTTGTATGTTTAAAACAGAATGCTTTTGTTCCCCTGTCTATAAAAATAAAAAAAATAAAAACACCCATGCTGCTTCACGTGAAAAGGATCTGAGATGGTTTATAGCCTTCTAAAGCACATAATTTAATTGCCCGTTTGGAAAGCACAAAGGAAGGAGGTTATTATGGCCCTGGTATTAGTCAACAAACGTGTCAAACGAATTTTTCTGGCATTTTCTGGATCTCTAAACTCCAGCAAATCCTAGTTTCCTTTTGGGCAGATCTTCTACTAGGGTTCTTGCACCTCCCATTATCTCATGCATTTTTTCAATTGCTATCATGTTATTCCAGCTAGTCTTCAGAATTTTTCTATAATATCACATTTCAAATGCCTGTATTTTCGCCCACCTGGCAGTTCCAAACGCACCTGAAGAAGGCAATGCCGCAAGGCTGTCGGTGGTTTTGAGGCTGTCTGGGGGTTCCCAACCCTCTGCGTGACTGAGATGAGGGAACTGTAGGGCTACCCAGCAGTTCCCAACCTGCCGCACAGTTGAGCTGGGGGGGCTGTGAAGCCGCCCGACGGTTCCAAACTCGCTGCGTGGCTCAGATGAAAGAGCTGTGGTGCTGCCTGATGGATCCCAACCCACTAAAGGGCCAGAAGAAAAAAGGTCACAAGGTGGTTCCCAATCTGTCCTGCGGCAAAAGAAGGACCCAGGGCTGCTGGGAGAGGCCTTGGTGTGTGTGAGAGAGGGAGTCGATATATGTGTGCCTGAGCAGGTGGGAACCTGTGTGTGTGTGTCTGAGTGCGCATGTTTGTATATCTGAGCATGTGTGTGTGAGAGGGAGTGTGCTTGTGTGTGCCTGAGCATGTGTGTGTGAGAGGGAGCATGTGTGAGAGAGAGTGCACCGAGACAGGTGTAGAGACCAGGGCCTACGGAATGGGATGATGGAGTAAGAGGCCTAAATAGTAGTATGTTCTTTTTGAGCAGTAAATTCTGCAGTTTATATCAAGAAAGGTTGTGGTATTGAAACATAGTGTGGTCTCTGAGTGGGTAAGAGTCCAGGTTTGGGTGTGTGTGTGTGTGTGTGAGAGAGGATGTGTGAATGTGTGTGTCTGAGCATGTGTATATGAGAGAGGGAGCATGTGTGTGGGAGAGAGAGATTTTGTGTGTATGTGTATGTAAGAGGGAGCATGTATGTGTGAGAAGAAGCATGTGCGTGTGTATGTGAGGGATCATATGTGTATGTGTATGACAGAAAGAGCATATATATGTGCATGAGGGAGAAGGAATGTGTGAATGAGAAAGGGAGGAGAAAGTCTGTGCGTCCTCCTCCCACTAATTCACAACAATCTCAGGGTGACTGCAAATAATTAATTATTGGGTTTTCCATTCATCAGCTGTTTTGAAATATTGCTTTTTTATTAGTATGTTTATACTATTATGATTAATGTATTTATTACATTTCTTGATTTTATTATTTATTGTCTGAGGATTGATGATGGTTCTGTTTTTCCTTTGTTGCACTTTATACAGAGTGACTTGTTGCGGTTTCCAGTTCAGTTTTTGCCTGCATGTTTTTATTTATACTTTATGATTTCTTTTTTTTCTGTATTTGTTGAGGGTCTGCCTGTTTTCTGCATGTGTGACTGAAAAGAGGTGTTCTGCTAGCATGTAGGAATCTATAGCAGCTTAGTTTGTTCTGTTTCCCTATAGGAGGTGTATTGGTGTTTTAGGGCCTGGTGTAATATTTCCAGTGTTGCCTTTTCATAGGTAGGGTTGTTACTTTTTCAATGCTGGCAGTTAGTGCTGTTTTAGTGTGGGAGGTTTATTATGTTTTAATTGTAATTTCTAGTTCTGATTGAAAATGCCATAGAACATACTCTGAAGCTGGTAGAGGTGTACATATCAGCCATTCAGCAATTACTGATCCATATGAAACTGGTTTTAAATAATCAAAAAACAAGAAATTATACTGTTAAACAGAAAATTATCATCAAAAGCTTCTATTTATCTAAAAACAGAATCCATGCAAACAGAACTGACCAACTATGCCCGTGATATGGGTATAATAATTGATGCTGATCTTCACATGAAGAAGCATATCAATCACAAAATAAGAGATGGCTATAATAAATTATATATTTTAAAGCGTCTGAAATCTCTACTTAATTATGAAGATTTTTGCTCAGTACTTCAAACAATATTTTCCAATTTAGATTACAGTAATAAGATCATCACAGTTATTGCAAAATGCCACAGCCAGGTCCCTGATGGGCAACAAAAAATATGATCATATTACTCCAACACTGATGGGTCTTCATTGGTTACCTGTAAAATTCAGATTACATTTCAAAGTACTATGCCTATTACATAAATCGATCAATAATGAAAAACAGAATGGTTGAATGCCTCTTTGCACCTTTATAGTCCACAATGAAACTTAAGACCTGCGAATAAAGGTCTTCTAAAACGAACTGCACATTTAAGTGAGGTGCGGGAAAGAGCTATATTGATTGCAGGACCTCAGTTTTAGAACTCTCTACCGTGTGAATTAAGACTGCAAAGAGACTTTTTGGGATTTAAGAAAAATTTGAAAACTTGTCTGTTTAAACAGACCTATGAGAGCAATAATTTAAACCTAGGGAGTTATCAGAATTATGTCAATGTTAGGAGGAAAAACTGAGTTCGAAAATAACAAATGATTGAGGCCGTTCTTAATGTATTTTTAATTATGAAATGTTTTGAATTGTTTTACATTTTCACTCAGTTTATATGTAATTTAATGTATTTTTATGATTGTTTTATTAATTGATCTTAATATTTTTAAGATGTCTTATTTTTTGTTGTAAACCGTTGTGATTGATAACAGAACGACGGTATATAAATATAATACATAAATAAATAATTTACTCAAGGCTTTCTGAGGGTCAAGCCCACGCTCGACACATGTTACAGTAGCTCCAATGCCATATGGGTTCCAAGTATCTTTTTTTTTTTTTTTTGCAGGGTTTCCTAGCTGGCACCACAGCAGTCCATTTAAATATAATACACGTGTGATGTTTTTTACCTCAGAAGACTGTACTTTTGAATATTATTTTCCTGATAAAATCTATTATGTTCACAGAGAGCCCCAAAAACTGGCTTCAGTCCTATGTTAGTATATACCCTTGAACCACAAAATTAACTTTTTATCTGGGTGTTTTAAAGTTCACATCTATAATTTTTCCAGTTTTGTTTTGCTTTCTGTGCTCTCAAGGCCTCTCCAGGCTCGCTGTGGCCTCTGACCCCCACAGCATTCTGAGAGGTGGCAGCAAAGAAAACGCCGCCCGCTCTGATAGGGATTTAAGAGATACACAGCCAGCAGGAGGCTCCGAATGGGTTGAGAACTCCTGGCAGAAAACGCACTCCTTAGAAATTCAAACAGTTTGATTAACAATATCCGGTAAACTAATTAAACAATTAGGATCAACTTTTTATTTTCTTCTGAGCTTTTCTAGATGATCCTGGTCCTTCTTGCTTCTTTCGAGGGGAGGGCGTATTTGACATTGAGTCAGCTCAGAGGAGAAGACTTCAAAGGAGAAGCACTATGAACAATGAAACTGCAGCTCTTGGCTTTGTAATTCTACTTTTTACGTTGATGAGTTTTTTTTCCATGTTAGCATGGATCCTTTTTAAGTTAAAGGACTGTGGGCTGTGTTTTTTCCAGTTGATTCAATTACGTTAAATCTTCTCCTTGGGGGGTAATTTTCATAAGGATTTACATGCTTAAAACTGCCTTTTACATGTGTAAATGCTCTTTTCCTGTGTAAGGGGGCTTTTGAAAATAGCTACAATATATGCCATTGAATAGTCTAAAGGTTTTACACATACAAGTGCATTTTAAGGGCATAAATGAGCATCTGAAATTTGCTTCAATAGTATGTTACATTTACACACCTAATCCTTTAAAAATTACCTGCTATGTGAGTATCCTACTGAACTGAGATTTGGAAGAGAGGGTGAAAGTGTCTGCCAGTATTGTGGATCTCATCATTACATCTAGGGCCCAGAGGTTATGCCGCCTTCTTACTGGAAGAGGCATAACACCCAGGGCTGGAAGTCTTATATGTGCAAGAGAAAGATAAGAGGTCCAAGACAGTAAACCTCAGCTCTGGGCTTTGCTGTAGCCCCTGCATTGGGGATCCTGAACCCAAGATGGGGCTACATAATGTTTCTCTCACATTTACATAACTTGTATACAGACTGGAGACAGCATTCACATCTTCAAGGAGTTTCTAAATTACGGTTTGAATAGCTCGCAGATGGGTTCATCAGAAAGGTGTGGGGTCTGTATCAGAACCAACGTCAGGAAATATTTCTTCACAGAGAGGGAGGTGGATGCCTGAAATGCCCTTCTGGAGGAGGCCATAAAGACGAAAACAGAGGACAGACATGAGAAACATGCGCAGGGGGTTACTTTCTGGTGCAGCAGTCGTCCTTAGCAGAAGGAATGAAGATTACTATCCTTAAGCCTCAATGCATTTCATGCCACTGAAACATTGCTCCCCACTTAGACGGCAACAGAGAAAAGAGGAATTGGATTCAGATGACAACTGAGGGCCCCAACTTCTACAGTCTGGAGTATTATTATGCAGACATAAGAGAAAAAGCAGAGGACTGCTTCTACAACCAGGTCCCTAAGCAAAGCATGTCAAACAGCAATGTCTGAATTTTCAAGAAAGCTCATCACTCAGTAGCTGAAATTTTTATGGGATATAAAGCTGGGGAAAAACTGCAAAAAGTGACAGCTACTACTTTAAGATGCTTGTTGGGTAGACTGGATGGACTGTTTGGTCCTTTTCTGCCATCATTTCTATGTTTCTGTGTTACCTTTATCTTTTCCTCAGCATGAAGTTATTTTTACTACAGATGCATCACTCCCAGGCTAGGGAGTACAACACCAAGATCTCCAAACTCACTAACCCGGTCTCAGATGACATTAGCATGTTGTGCTAATTAGGAGGGAGACCTTTCGATAGCAAAATAAAATTTGAAAACTCTAACCCCCCCCCCCCCCTTCTCCTATTCCCTCTACTTTCTCAGAACTAAAACACTAATTCACCAGTTAAGACCATTTCCTCTTGTGGTTTCCCTTTAAAAGCTTTCAAATATTGACATATATTGAGAACATCCTCCATGTAGAAGCTATGCTCTTCTCTGGCTACCAGTTGTCTTGTGACGTCAGTTTGGTTTGTTAATCTGCAAGGAACATCAACCATTTCCCAATACTTCAATGGGGATGGAACAGCTCCCCTATGACGAAAGGCTGAAGAGGTTAGGGCTGTTCATCTTGGAGAAGAGACGGCTGAGGGGGGATATGATAGAGATCTTTAAGATCATGAGAGGTCTTGAACGAGTAGATGTGACTCGGTTATATACACTTTCGAATAAAAGAAGGACTAGGGGGCATTCCATGAAGTTAGCAAGTAGCACATTTAAGACTAATCGGAGAAAATTATTTTTCACGCAACGCACAATAAAGCTCTGGAATTTGTTGCCAGAGGATGTGGTTAGTGCAGTTAGTGTAGCTGGGTTCAAAAAAGGTTTGGATAAGTTCTTGGAGGAGAAGTCCATTAATGGCTATTAATCAAGTTTACTTAGGGAATAGCCACTGCTATTAATTGCATCATTAGCATGGGATCTTCTTAGTGTTTGGGAAATTGCCAGGTTCTTGTGGCCTGGTTTGGCCTCTGTTGGAAACAGGATGCTGAGCTTGATGGACCCTTGGTCTGACCCAGCATGGCAATTTCTTATGTTCTTATGATTAATTGTACTTAAAAAACAAAACAAAACAAAACAAAAAAAAAAACAAACGGCATAAAACCTAAGAAGTGCTCTTTCTGAAGCAGAGTGTCCTAAGAAAGTGTGCTGGCATCAAGAAACAATGACTGACCTGCTGTTTGATGGCAGTGGCTGGCTAGAAGAGCACATGCTGGTATGCACCATTTCATTTTAGCTGTACATTGGCTGCATAAAAAGCGTGATTTTAACCAGAAAACTGTGCAAATATAAGCTAGCTGTCACAGAGCAGCCAACATTTAGACATTCAAAGGTCTTTTTTTTCCCCCACCCTGATTTATCTAACTGCACAACTATTTTTGCTCTCTGTTAGCCAATTTTTTTAGTTTTCATTAACTTAAAAAAAAAACAAAAAACCCAACTCTCAGCACACACGTCCCCAGGGTTTTGAATGAAGCTACATGTCTGTCATAATACTGTCCTGTTTCTTGGAAGCTGTGCAAAGTTCAACAATCACCTCTGCATTTCAGGAAAAAGTTGACAATTTTTGTGAAAGGTACATTGCTGAGTGAGGTGAAAAAGAAAGAAGAGACAGACTATTGGTCCTGTGGATTGACAGTGGGCAGTTTGCTCAGGAAGTTGGTGGTGTTTCGGCAGAGGTGGCATAGGAGCTGTGGGGTCAGGGACTACATATTGAGCTAGAAATGTGAAGCAAACAGCTGTTACAAATATCAGCTTCTGTGTATGTCACATTTCTCTGTGAACAAGTAGGATCAATGAGCCACTTCAACGGGTGACGTCATCCAATGGCGCCCACACAGAACATTTTTTTGCAAAGCTTAGGAGGAAATAAAGGCATACAAACAAAAAAAAGGATATAAGATGATATCTTTTTATTGGTCTAATAATAAATTTCTTGACTAGCTTTTAGGAAAATCAGTCCTACATGTGGGGAGATGTCATCAATAGTGTCAAGATGTGAACGATGCCCTAGCTATTACAAGAAAAGCCCTGAAGGGAAACACCACTAACCATTTCTTTAGCAAGTAAATATAGAGTTCAATCAGCTTCTAGGTTTGACAAAACTCATTCAGCTGTGGTAGAGTCTGCTCAAAAGAATTCTCAGAAATCAAGATCCCATGCATCAGTTTTGCCAGGAAAAGATCGTCAAACTTTAGACATGTTTGGCAGGAAGATTTTCTCAAAGCATCATGCTCAATATCTGCATATCAACTCTTTACAGGTGTAATATATGCACTCTACTAATCAGAAGCTTCATATATTTTTGGATTCTCCCCTGCAGAGGACCAGAATTTCCTCCGTGTAATATCTGCTGGTGATGAAAGTGGTAAGCATCTTGTAGATCTGCTTATAATGGTAGCCAGAGGATCCGCGCTTTCTGTAGGAGCTCATATAATGGCCTCCAGGCCTAAGAGAAGACATACATGAAAGACTGCGAAATGTCCCCTGGAAAAGGGAAAAACTTTTTTTGGAATCAAAGTAAAAGGGACAGTGGACACTATTTGAGCCCCCTGCTCCAAGCTGCAGCCCTCCAGCAATTACTTGAAGGTTTGAAGCATCTGCACAAAAAGGGCAATTCTTTTTTACATGCATATTGGAAGAAGTATTTCCTGAAGGAACGAGCAAGGAAGGGTCATGTGCTTCCATTCTGAGGGTGTTGCTTGAGCAGAAAAGCCTTTTATTATTTACTGTTACTTCTGAGTAAAATGGCTTTTTGAATAATGCCATCACTATGTCTGGCAGTAGCTGCTGTACACCTCCAGAAAATGCGGGCTTCATCTTTTTTTCCATATTTAGATAATTGCCTTATCAATAGCAAATCACATTCCTTAGCACTGGAAACTCTGCAGTGAATAGCACAACTCTTGCAATTTATTTTTTATATTCCGCTTTTTCCGGCATTTCAGATGATTACATTCAGGTACTGAGGTATTTTTTGATTTACATTCTACTTTTCTGCACTTCAAAGTGGATTACCTTTAGGGAGCTCAAAAGATCTTTATAGTGGCTTTGCAAGGATAATCTCATGACTGGCCTACCTTTCCATATATCTCAATACCAGATCATTCCAATGACAGACGTGTCGCTTCTGGGTTCAGGAGCACACAGCCAAGGCCTCTGTATCCAGGGTCTTTGGTCTGCATAGGAGATGCACCTGCCACATCACTTTGACATGGAGGAGCAATCCCTAGTTGCTTCTGCCCCACTGGGTCTTGTTTTCAAATGTCTCTGGCTCAGCCTGAGCTGGCACTATTTTATTATACAACCATACAGCCCTATAACAAAATGGTGTCTTCTTCAGGGCCAACCTGCATCATTTTGAAAATGGGTCCTGGTGGGGCAGGAGTGATTAGGCATTGCTCCTGCCTCATTTTTAATTCAGAGGTGCTACAGATGAGGTTAAGAAGAGTCTGGGGAGAGAGGGAATAGGAGAAGGACTTTGGGGGGGGGGGGGGGGGGTTGTAGAGTTTTCACATTTTAAATGTGCACAGTGCTGGGGGAATTTTGGCAAAAGGATGACCATTCCTTTCCTTTTGGTTTTTTTCCTTTACATTTTGGTGGGTTTTTTTGTTTCTGTTAAATGAAACCAACTGAAATAAACACCAAATGGTTTTCTCCCAATTTTCTTGTTTGGACACAAAGCCAGATCACCAGTCGATGAGTTCTTGGGAGTAATTCCTGATGGCAGCTATGCAGAGAAATATCTGAAATATAGCCAGAACGGGCAGGAACAGTTGACCAGTGAATATCAAACTGCTGCCCAAGCTGCTGGGAAATAGAACAAAAGTAACAAGAAGTGATACTGACAACCAAATAAAAATGCAAGCTTTATGAATACCCACTAAACACAAGATTGTGAACCACTCTTCCCCCGAGTCCTATCTCACTTATTTCTTGCTAGTGCTTCAAGTGAGCGGAGTTATGAAAACTCTACATCATAACCACTTGCTGCCTTCTGGACAGCTATCCAAATACCCTAGCAGGTTCTGCTAATGAACAAATCGGCCAGTAAATGTGCTGCAGTCAAGGAAGCAGGTACCTTTGACTATTCCTAATAAATGGTAAGAGGTAGCCCATGACTTTAACAGAGATAACTTTGTATCTGTGGCGTCATCTGATGACGAATACTCTGTGATGGGATTGTTCAGAAATATAACCTAACCAGAAATTTGGGAGGGCCATGAGATCAGCCTAGGGTCAAGCAGAGGGTATATCTACCCAGATGTACATACGTAACAATTAGAAAAATGAAGAAAAGTCCAAAAGGAATGGTAACAACTCAACTTGTCCACTAGAAAATAGAGACAGTTGTTTTATTAGTTGTGAGCCATCAACCTGGACCATAAGAAATTATGTATCAGAAACACTATTTGCTTACTCATAACTAATAAGACTGCCTATATTTTCTACTGGACAAGGTGCGTTTTTACCATTCCTTTTTGGACTTGGATGGTTTGGTCTTCACCATTTTTTGCTTTACACTTAGAATAATGCCATTGTGTAAGTCATAAACTAGATGTAGACAAAAGGTTATGGAAAACTACTGGAACAGCTGTTTTCTTCTGTGGCTTATATTCACTAGATGGCTCCAGCATAGACCAGGTAATCCTGAGATGACTATAGTGAATATGGGTGGGGCTAACATGCTAGCTTGTAACCATGTATGGTAACTCAGAATGAGTAGATAATATGTACATTTGTGATTCACCTCATACATAATGTGTAATATAGGAACGATTTCAGTAGTACTTTTATCTCTCTCGCTGTACTTTTACAATAAGAACGCTCTATCATATTTGCTATAACTGAAAAGTTCCTACTAATAATAAAATACATACTAACTAGCCAGAACCTTTGAATATTTGGGGCACATTCTGCTGAATTTTATCTGGCTATAATTTAGCCCGATAATGTAGGGGCGACTTTTGAATATTCTGAGTACTTATTTTAGCTGGATAGCTCATTAGCCAGATAATGTAGGGGCAGTGGGGGACATTCTGGGGCAGAGTTAAGTTACAACACAAACAGCCCAATAAACTGGAAACCAAAAGTAGCAATACAGACCAAAAATCAAGGTGTCCAGAACAATAATGTAATTCATATACGCCACATCTATTGAAGAAATTTATATATGTTGGACAGCTGCCGTCTGGATCTGCTAATCAGTCAGACCCACATTCGGCAAAGTCACATTAATTTATTTAATACAAGTCGTTAAGCCCGTTAAAACGGGCTACGTCCCTCTGTCTCTCACCTCCCCCTCATTCTCTCTCCCCTCACTCTTCACCACCCCCACCCCTACCTCCCTCCCTCACACTCACCCACTCCTCCCCACCCTCCCTCTCCTCCCACTCAGTCCCTCCCTCCCACTCAGTCTCACTCACTCCCTCCCTCCTCTATCCCTCTCCCTCCCTCCCTCTCTCTCAGTCCCACTCCCTCCCTCCCTCTCAGTCCCACTCCCCCCCAACTCAGTCCCAGTCCCCCCCACTCAGTCCCACTCCCTCCCTCCCCCTCTCACACTCCCACTCTCTCCTCCCCTCTCACTCAGTCCCAGTCCCCCCCACTCAGTCCCACTCCCTCCCTCCCCCTCTCACACTCCCACTCTCTCCTCCCCTCTCACTCAGTCCCTCCCTCTCTCTCTCTCCTCCCTCACTGCTGCCGCCCGTCTTCGCCGCTGCGGCCCTGTCTCTTACCTCTCCCTCATTCTCCCTCTCCCCCTTCCACTTACTCACATCCCTGACTCTCACCTCTCCCTTATTCTCACTCAGTCCCTCCCCCTCACTCAGTCCCTCCCTCCCAGTCCCTCCCCCTCACTCAGTCCCTCCCTCCCAGTCCCTCACTCAGTCCCTCCCTCCCACTCCGTCCCTCCCTCTCACTCCGTCCCTCCCTCTCACTCTCTCTCTCCGTCCCTCCCACTTCCTCCGTCCCTCCCTCTCAGTCCGTCCCTCCCTCTCTCTCTCGCCTCCCTCCCTCGCTACTGGCCGCTGCCGCCGCCCGCTACCGCCACCGCCCGCTACCGCCCGCTGCCGCTACTGCCGCCGCCCGCTACCGCCGCGCCCGCTGCCACTACCGCCCGCTGCCGCTACCGCCGCCGCCGCCGCTGCTACCGCCGCCCGCTACCGCCGCCGCCGCCCGCTACCGCCGCCGCCGCCCGCTGCCGCTACCGCCGCCATGTTGGTTTGTTTTTTTTGACGCTGCCTAAGACTGACGTGCTCGCCCGCACATGCGCAGTAGAGCTGCTCTCTACTGCGCATTTGCGGCACGTCGGTCAAGCTTCGTTTATCTAGTTAGATGTTTTATAGTTTTTTTCATTTTACGAAAAATATTGCCTTGGGGAATAAAGAAGCCACACCGGGCTTTGATCACTTAGGTTAAGCAGTAAAATCTAGTCACCAAAAATAATAGCTGTACTTAGCTTTAGCGGTAGAAATATAGTCCCGACGTGATCACGTTTCGGACCCAATGGGTCCTGCTTCAGGGGTCGGTGTCTAAATCCTCCAAAGTAGATGTGCAATATTAATCCCACGCGGCAAGTAAGACGGCGTTTTCAGTCAAGTAATTCCTTGGCGGTCCGCATTCGGACCGCCAAGGAATTACTGGCGGTCCGAATGCTGTAATGTAATTCATATACTGGCATATATGAATTACATTATTGTTCTGGACACCTTGATTTTTGGGCAGAGTTAAGTTAGCCAGATAAATTATCCAGTTAGCTCTGCTTGTGTCATCGAGAGATCCTATAGTTAGTTGGATATCCTTACAGTAGTTGGGTATATTCAGCTGCGCCGCTGAATATCCACCAAAGTTAGCCAGATAAGTTTATCCAATTAACTGGCTAGTGCCTGAATATTGCCCCTGTAACCATCTAAACCAGTGGTCCCCAACCCTGTCCTGGGGGCCCACCAGCCAGTCAGGTATTCAGGATATCCACAATGAATATGCATGAGAGAAAATTTGCATGTTATAGAGGCAGTGCATGCACATTTTCTCTCATGCATATTCATTGTGGATACCCTGAAAACCCGACTGGCTGGTGGGCCCCCAGGACAGGGTTGGGGACCACTGATCTAAACTACTGAAATTTAAATGGCTAGAGGACAATTTCCAAAAGCCATTTTCAAACAATAATTTACCGAGGAAAAAGGCTGTCTGTAATTTGCCCTCCCTCTATGCATGCACATTTTTCCACAATGTGCATAAGAACAGAAGAATTGCCATGCCGGGTAGGTTCAAGGTACATCGAGCCCAGCATCTTGACTCAGACAGTGGCCAGTCCGGGTAGTAAATACCCAGTAAATCCCCATAAACTAGATTTAATTCCTGTTACTCACGCCCAGAATGTGCTTTGGACTTTTCCTCCAGGAATTCGTCCAAACCTTTTTTTTAAACCTTGCTGCGCTAATCGCCTTGACCACAGCAGCTGGCAACACATTCCACAGCTTGACTGTGCGCCAAGTGAAAAAGTACCTTCTACGATTCATAGAAATATTTGTACCCCCATAGTGAGGAGGGATTCTCAAGTGTGCGTTTAGAACATGCATTGGTTGCATTTTTTTTTCAAGTCTACACACATTCTTTTCCCATGGAAAACGCAGGTGTAAATCTTTGCAGAAACGTTCGGGTGCAGCTTTAAAAGGGAAAACCATGCACGTACGTTCTGTCTGAGTACTGGCACAGAAGCTGGCTTTTTTTAAATAATCAGTGGGGGCAGTTTGAAAATTAAATATTTACATGACGTGTTACCTGCAAGGGGCGTGGCATATGCTGACATGCTCCCTGTGTTTCCCTCCTTGCTTCCCCCCCCCCCCCCCCCCCCCCCCCGCAACACACCAGGAAAGGGGAAGTCAGCAGTGGGCTAATTTCATTGAGGGGATACAAGCGGGAAGAGTTTGGCAATGCATACCAGCTCCTGGTGAAAACATTAATGTTTAATCCACTAAATGGAGAGACTTTACTTACTTTTTTAATTGCGTAAGCAGTTAATATTTAACATGCCTAGTTTCATTTTCTGCTGATTTTGGTAAAAGTCTGTTTATTTAAGGGGTCAGCATTCAGGTTTTTCTTTAGGGAAGGAAATAAGACATTCTTTAGTTGAAATTACATTTTGGCCAACTGCCTGAGTTGCATGAAATTTTACAAGGTCCAAGTGACAGATTTTGATGGATGCAGGAGAGGTCACCTTGCCGTAGTAAATAAGAAGCAGCCCTGCCAACTATTTAACAAGTTCCCAAAAAATATACAGTATATTTCTGTAATCAAATGATTTCCACACCAGGAATGTGATGAGTAACACTCTCAAAAAAATTCCCTGCTGTGCGGCAAAACAGACCGCCGCAATGACCCAAAAACAATGTACAAACCATAAAATTGTGCGGTATATTTTGACGCACAGCAGGGAATACAGTATATTTCTGTCTTAGACGGAGGCCAGGTGCACCAAACTATTTTCAAAATGGGTACAAAAGATGAGAGAAACATCTTAATACTTATGACCTGCTGTGTATTAGAACCAATAACCATTTGAACAAAATGAAACAGTGCCACCACGTTCTCTGGTAAAACCCAGGCAAAGGTCCTGGTTGAGTGACATGCTTCCCATTTGCGTAGCTGCAGTTTGGTCCTCTGGTCACTAGGAGGAGAGAAGACTCAATGCAAGTGTCCCTGGCAGCTGATCTGCTGTGCTACTGCAGGACTTGTGATAACTGTTAATACACTGGCTCCAAAAGTAGATTGAAATAAGGCCATCATCTGTAGAGCGTAGCTTAAAGTGACCTTTGCTAACCCATTTCTTTTTTTTTTTCCCCATGTGTTTATTGTTTCACACACGTGAACTGGTGAATTTCAAACAACATAGACACACATATACTGTATATAAAATAGCCCAAGTAGAGGGCTCCATTCATTTCCAATGAATGCATTTCTTAGTTTGATAAATACATAGAATACTGTACAGCTTTAACTTAATATAAAATATAGACTCTGGAAAGTTATTTGCAGCAAATAATTTCTTAAGAGTTTTTGACCTATTTTTTTTTTACATTCTCCACAAGTGTAATGTTAAAGTAAGCAAATATTTATATAGAGTTGCTCCAGTCCTGAAACCAGGTGTCACTTTTTGTGAGCATTTCAGCCTTTTTTTTTTTTTTTTTACAGTGCACTCATAAAAAAATTCTTCGCCTTCAGCAAGTTTAGAAGATGAAAAAAGGAACTGGACCAGGCGAAAGAGAACATAAGGCATGACAGCGTAATTCTAGCTCCCTTATCTGTGTTCCTTTCCGTCTTGTCTGGAGTGAAACAGTGGTGGTAGCCGTGAGTTCAGTCTTCAATGTATGTTTTTGTTATTTTTCCATACTCTGCATCACCTCTCTTGATCTTGGCACACCTTACTGACAAATCGTATGACTTTCCCTCGCAGAAAATTATAGTAGTAGAGAAAAAATTCCTTCATCGTTCGGACATGCGTTGTGGCCTGTGCAGAGTCCAAAATCGTTGTTGTCTCCCCCTGCTAGAAAGAAAATGGCAGACTGTGTTCAAAATCAGGAAGCCTTCACCCTTTGCTTTTTCCCGCCCAATTTCCTCTGCAGTTTTAGGAGTTGCCGGATTGGAAAGATCCTCACAACTTACAGACTCCTATATGAGTGGCCACTCTTGGCAGTGATGTCTCAAGTGCCAGGTGGATGTTAATAGCCATTTGCTATGTTCCCTGCCAGCATGGCTGTTCACAGGGGACTTGCAGAGGGAGCTGCTTTTGTATTTGAAGAATAACATATTTAACGTAAACTGTTTAAATATTTGTTCACCCTAGCAACACGTGAAAGCTGTAGAGAGGGAGAGAAGGGAAAGGTGATGGCTGAAGGAGAGACTTTCAAGGGAATGAAAGTGAATAAACAGTAGAGCTGACCAGACACTTCAGGTTTATAAGGCTCACTGAATCTGTAGACTTGCAGTTGAAGTCTGTACAAAACAACGTAACTAAAGTTAATGGGAAAATCCAGGATTAGATCAAGCTGTCCCTGATAACATGGAGTCATCTGTTACGCTGTTGGCACAATAAGTAGTAGTCACCACCACTCCAACACAAACACACAAAGGAAAGAGGGGCCTGTTATTGTTTCCCATATGACATTTTATTGGTGATAATTTTTCTAAACATATGACATTTCTACAGACTTATTGGTAAACATCAGTAAGTGCTGCTTTTGTTAGAAGATAGCAAGTATGTCACTTTTGCCTTTTCAAATGTGCACTTTAAAATCTGCCAAGTCAAGCAGCTACAATAGAATTACAATGAGATAATACTATTACAAGAAGTTTCCTTCTGGATTCCGCCTCAGTTGGAAATGGCCTCTAATAGGCTACAACACCATGAGCTTTCCCCCAATTCACTTAGCCCAGTCATTGCAGCAACTGATCTAAGCTGCATGCACCAGAGCTCCTTCCAGAACCCTGCAATTATGGACCCTAAGCACAGCCACTAGGTCTCACCATTTTACAGTGACTGGGACTCTCTCCCCTCCTCCCACCTGGGGCTAGGGATGAAGCCGTGGAGTATCCCAAGCCCTGGCTGGTCCAGGGAGCAGAAGACCTGACCTGGGAACTGAATCCAGGTCTCTTCGCATGGCAGGGAGCAGCTCTTCCATTGAGCCACCGGGCCGGCCACTTGATGGTATGTCAGGACGCAAGTGTTGGCCAGTACTGCAACAACCAGCAGACAGATCCGGCTTTCTGAATGAACTTTCTATGCTTTCCTCTTTGTGCCTGTTTGAGCTTCATGTGCACATCAGCGATCTCACTGGTACTTCTGCTTGCAGAGGCCCAATACAAGTACCGGTAGTTATGTTTCATGGCTGAAAAATCAGATAGCTGCCTTTTCAAGTGCTACTTTCAGTGCTACTCAATGACAGTCCACAATTTGTCATTGTAACAAGATCCATTTGTTTATTTATTTATTTTATTACTTATGATTTGTTGACCGCTGTTTTGAAAGTATTAAGCATGAGGTGGGCGAGCTAGGTACCGGTAGATGGTACACATCAGTATAGTTGAATTGACAGATTTTACAGGATGACATTACATACAAGTTTAAAGATGTTGATGCATATAAATAGTATATTAGGCCTTAGCCACTGACAGACAGATGAGACTAGTGCAGCAAGTATAGAAGTAGCCGCATTTGATATAGATAATGTACATGGTATGCTGGATAAGTAACACATAGATGTCGATTCGACAAAGATATAGATTGAGTCAGTATAGGTTAGGCATTAATATAAGCATAGATACAGATAGCCACTGATGTAAATAGACTCAATTTACAGGGTATGGAGTAAAATAGATGGTATCTGCATGTGGATTAAGTATTATGTGATAAGTTTTAAGAAAGGATGTGTGTAGGTTGCAATCAGTTGTTCTTTCCAGGGAATGACTAGCTAAAAAGCCACATTTTCACTTGCTTCTTGAACAGGAGGTAGTTCTCATTTTGCCAAAACATTTTTGGTAAGGAGTTCCGTAGGGAGGGGGCTGTTACTGAGAAGGCCCCATGTCAGGTGTCAGAGCACTTTATTTCCATTTGATGAAGGAGTAACTTTGAACACTCCTTGGGATGATCTTGGTAGTCTGGTAGGTGTATAGAGAATATGGGACCACTTTCCTTTAAATCTCTGAAGGTTAGGCATAAGATTTTAAATTTGACCTTGTAAGGTACTGGGAGCAAGTGAAATTTCAGCAGAATGGGAGTGATGCATTTACTGACAGGGACCTATATGGTCTGACCAGCTGTCCTTACCATGTCACTGCAGATCCTACTTGATCTTTTCCCTACTTCACCTATACCACCACTCTCTAGAGCTTTCCCACGTATACTTGAAATCTGTCATAGTTTTGTTACTAGCACCTCTTTTGGTGGACAATTCCAGGCATTCACCACTCACTCAGTACAGTGGTATTTCCCCACATTTCTTCTTGGCCTCTACCATTTCCACTAGGGTCCATGGGTGCTGAGGGTGTTTGACTCCTGCTGATTGGGGACTAAGAGCTCTGTACTGCAGGGCTGCAGGGGAGGGCAAGAGAGAAGCACTTGGGACTCCCACATCCCCCTGCAACCTATTTGGCTGATTGTGGAATGTCTGATCAATGATCTGCAGGAGGATCAAAGGGCAACAGCAGTGCAGGACACACAGGATTTGGTCTGCTCTCAGATGACGTGGAGATAGGGAGGCCTGCATACGGAGGGGCTGAGAGAGCTGCTGGAGGATGGGGGAGGTGAAAAGGAGATGCTGGCTGGGAGAGAGAATATTGCAGTAAGGATCTGGGACATGAAGCGTGGCTGGGAGAGGAGAAGAGGAACTGTGAGGGGAAGAGAGGCTGGAGGGGCTGATAGTAGGAGCCAATAGTAGGAGCAGACATAGACTGTGATGGGCTGTGAGATGGGAAAAGGGGATACAAGCGGGAAGAGTTTGGGAATGCATACTTTTCCCATCCTAGTTAGTTTCTTTGCATGCTACCATGTTTTATCATGGGCCTCTTACCTGTGCATTTAAACGGTTCAGGAAGAGGATAAGACTTCTGATTCTGCTGTAGGATTCATCTATTGGGTCTCTTAGCGAGCTATCTGGGATGATGTCTCTTATCTTCAGTATTGCTGTCGTAAACAGCTCCAGTCCTCTCCTGATTTCTGCCTCCTGTGCATTCCTCTGTGAAACAAACATCAAAGAAAAGACGTGTCCAAAACATTTTTCTTCTTCCAAATTCTGCTTTTGGGTGATAAAACGCACTCTCGTGATTGTCTGCCCAACAAATCAATGAAAAATCAAAACCGCAATGCATGGCTGGTAAACGGTTTTAAACCTGCAGCTTGAACATGGGGTTTGGAAGCAGAAAAGAAAACAGGGGAAGTACCCAATAATCAATTAAAATACGCTCAGCGGGAGTAATTTCCTAGCTGCCGGCATCTGTGTAAAGTCCACGGGTGCTTTTTATCCGTGGACATTACACCAGTTTTTCCCCCATCGTGAAAGCATAAGCGTGCTGTCAATTGAGAAAACTGCTCACATGTGATTACGCCTGCTAGAAAAAAAAATGTGCATGTTTTTGAAAATTCAGAAGTACAAGGTTTTGTTACTGTCTTTGTTTCTGAGTGACCTTCCCTTGATATGAAACTGCAGCTTCTTGGAGAAAGGTTCTGCTGCCCAACCTTATGTCACTTAATAAATGTGTTTGGAACATGTCCCTTATGGGGAACCTTACTGCAATGCATGGAGACTCTTTACAGCCTTTCTTAAATATGTGGGAGCCATATTTAACTTGGTACGATAAACACTCTCGAAATGCCCTTTTTCTTGTTTTTTTTTTAATATAACGTCTCGCTTCTTTGAAATGATGTTGTTAGGCTTTATATTTGTGGGATGGATGGGTGGTTTAGAGGGAGATCACTGGGATGGGGGGGGGGGGGGGGGGGGGCAGACACTGGGAACAATTTGTGAACTTTCAAGTAGGTTTCATTCTGTTTGCTGTTACAGTATTTTTATGTCATGTTCATTGCAAATGCTGTGTTATATGTTTGGCTCATTAAAAACTGATTTGAAAAAAAAAAAAAAGCGATTAAGCGCAAGGCCTTCCCAAGCCTGCTCCCGAAAACGGGGTGGGTAAAGATACACACGCGTATCCGCATCTGAGGGGGGAGGGTGGGGGGGGGGGGGGATGACAAGGGAGCAATTTTCTAAAGCTCATTTCAGTTGGAAAAGCACCGTTTTGCCTCTTGGAAATGGTTTTTAAAATTGCCCTTACGTTGTGTACAAAAAAGGGTAGAACCTATGTAGCACTGGCAGCCTGACGCCACATTCTGGGATGTGTGGTGACGTACTGCCTCACTTGGTTTTTCATCCTCTTTCAAGGTAAAAAAAAAAATCAAACAAACAAAACACACTGGCATTTTCCATTAACTAAAGTGGTAAATATGCCGCCTTATCTGACACTGCATTCAGAGGCAATGAACTCGATGGGCTCCAGTCAATAAAAAGTGCTGCCCTCTTCCCAGTGTTGTAATCAAAACCACAGTCATTTTCCGATTGATATTGGATAACACAAGGCAATAAAGATATTGATTGCCACATATTAAGACTCGCACGCCCTCCTTGAAGAAATGCTCTTCTCAATATAAGGACCCCCCTTGTCAGCTAACACTTATTATTGACTTTAACTCAGAGATAATAATGGCTTGGTCTATGAACCAAGCACTCCTGTTAGAGATGCATTAATGGAAAGAGCCAGAGAAGCATCATCTAGAGGTTGAGAGAGACAGCAAGCTCTTTAGGTGCGGAAGTTGTAAGGATTCTTCCCTAGACGGGCAGAAGTGGGGGAACCCTTCTGGAGTTAGCAGAGGATCCAGAAGTGATCTGGAGACTATTACAGTGCTTTGCTGTGAGTTGGAGGACAAGGGAACTACTCTGACTAACCCAGAAAGTTAAGTGCCATCATGGTACCAATGAAGCGAGGAGAGAGGAAGCTTACCTGCAGGTCTGCAGGTTAAGAGGCATGGGAGTGAGGATCTCCATCCACTGGGATCTTTGGAAGAGCTTCTCAGGGAGCAACTAGCTGTGTGGAGGTAACTGCATGGGAAGCAAATCAAGGAGTATAGCAAGTGAAGGTGAAACCCCAGAAAGAAAGACGTCAAGAGTCATACTGAATGCCTAAAGCTTTCCACAGGAATAAAGTAAATATATCCAGCTGCTGCAGATCAGCTATAGGGGCCGAGAAGGGAAGAGGCATAGTGGCATTGACTGTCTCTATTTGAACTGTGAAACTGCAGAGTATTAGGACAAACTGATTCCGATAATAAAATGTGAATTTTGGCTAGTATGGATTGGGTGCTACATGCAAGCTATTATCTGGGACATATTTGTTTCCCCTGGTTTGCTCTGCTGTGCTGCCTGCCTGCCTTCCATGTTCCTGGATCCTTGCTCTAGTCCTTGCCTGTCATCAAGTTCCTATCACCCGGATTTCTTGGATTATGTAATTCCTGACCTTGTCTTTGTGATCAGCCGTTAAAGGTATAGTAAGACTGAAATAACCATCAGCCTATTGCTTCTTTCTAGTCTCTTATAGTCAGACATTTTGCCAGCAGTGAGTCCCAGGGATCCTAATTTTTTGGGGCTGCCCATGCTTCAGCCCAAACGGATCTCCTGACAAAATTTGTGTCTGTGCTGGTAGGGCCTAGAATTAAACCTTTTCCCCTACAGATATGAATCTTGGTACCCAAATAATACCCTTAAAAGCCAGGGAGTTAGAGCAGTTAAGTCAATTAAATTATTGATACATCCCATACCCAAACATGGCATCACTCACTATGTATGTTTCAGCTTTTAGCCATTATCAACTGTTTTATGTTTTAAGGATCTTTTCAAATGCATATTTTTATTTTTGGGCTATGTGGTATTTTGCTTACCCTTTAGAAAACATAGAAAAAATTATGGCACAAAAAGACCATATAGCCCATCTAGTCCAATTTATCTAACAATTCCTATCACTATCTCAGAGATCACCTGTATTTATGTCATGCTTTCTTGAATTCAGATGGAGAAATTACTACTTATCTGATAATTTCCTTTTCTCTAGTAAGGGCAGGACAATCCCTACGATTATGCACCTCTGCCAGCAGATGGAGACAGAGCAAAAGCTGACATCAGCCCACCAGTATTCTCTGGAAAAGCCAAACTGTGGACAAAACTGATTATACTGAAACATCACTATTAACAATCAACCATTCATGTTTCCCAACCAACAGGAACACTGAGCTCAGCCAAAAGAAGGAACATATCTAGTAAACTAAGGGCTAGAGGAGCCAATTTTCAATGAAGAGCAGGAATCATACTCAGCATAGTTTGCCCGAAGAAAGGCTAGCCACAAATCTAAACATCAGCAGCCAAGGGCAAGTTGGGGATTGACCTGCTCTTACTAGTGGAAAGGAAATTATCAGGTAAGTAGCAATTTCTCCTTCCTCAGTATTCGGGCAGGCCAGTTCCCATGGGTGAGATGTACCAAAATAATCTCGAAAAGGGCAGGAGGCTGCCAGCAGTCCGGTCAATATCAACCGTGCAAACACAGCATCCTCCCTAGCCCTAACATCCAAACTGTAATGCTTGGAGAAGGTGTGCCAAGATGACCACGTCACCACTTGGCAAATTTCAGCAGGTGATGACAAACAGAGCTCCGCCCACGATACCACCTGAGCCCTCATGGAATGTGGTCTAATCTGTTTCGGCAAGACCACCTCAGCAGCCACATAGGCTGCCGTTATGACTTCCTTAACCTAGCGGGCAATCATTGCCCATGTCGCCGGTGCTCCCTGCTTACCTTCACCATGGAGGACAAATAGGTGTTCAGACTTCCGAACAGCTTAAGTCATCTCCAAGTACCACAGTAAATAACGCTTGATGTCCAAGGAACGCAAAAGACAGTACTCAGGTTCATCTCTGTTCCTGTCCAAGGTGGGCAGAGAAATGGACTGATTCAAATGAAACTCCAAAATCACTTTGGGCAAAAAAGAGGGCACAGTCCGAAGTTGAATCGCACCTGGAATCTATTGGAGAAAAGGTTCACTGCAGGAAAGAGCCTGCAGCTCAGAGACCGAATGTGCAAAACAGATGCTACCAGAAAAACTGTCTTCAAGGTAAGTAGCCACAGGGAAAGAGTATGCAACAGTCGAAAAACTGGACCTGCCAAAACCTTGAGGACCAAGTTAAGGTCCCAGAGAGGCATTGGAAGCTGCAATGAGGGGCAAAGATGCTTAACTCCTTTCAAGAAACGGGACATGTCTGGATGAGAAGATAAAGGCCCTCCATTGTCTTTCCCCTATATCAAGCCAGGGCTGCAACTTGATCCTTCAAGGTATTAAGGGCCAAACCCTTAAACAATCCATCCTGTAAAAATTCCAAAATCAAAGGAATATCCACTTTGAACAGTTGAGTACCTCGCTCAGGCCTCAAAAATCCTCCAAACTCTAACATAGGCTAGGGAAGTAGAAAATTTCCAGGCCCGAAGAAGAATGGAAATTACAGCAGATGAAAAACCCCACTTCAACAACCGAACCCTTTCAATGGCCAAACCGTAACACAGAATCGACCCAGATCCTCATGCAGAATGGACCCCTGATGTAACAGATCCATCTGAGACGGTAGCCTGAGGGGGCTGCCCACCAGAGGTCTCTGGAGATCGGCGTATCACAGCCTTTGAGCCCAATCCGGAGCCACTAAAGACAGTGTTGGTTTGACTTGCAATCTTCTGTACCAGCCTGCCTATCAGAGGTCAGGGCGGAAATGCACACAGAAGGGCACCGCGTGGCCACTCCTGAACAAGAGTGTCGATGCCCATTGCTTTTGAGACCTGCCTGCGACTGAAGAAATGTGCTACTTTTGAGTTGTTGAAGGTCGCCAACAAGTCTAGTTCCGGTAGGCCCCAGCTATTCAGCAGATGCTAAAAGGCCTCATCTGCCAGCTCTGATTCTCCAGAGTTTCTTCTGCTGAGGAAATCAACTCTGATATTGTCCTTTCCAGCAACCTGAGAGGCGAATATGCTTAGGAGATGCTGCTCCGTCCACACCATGAGTCCACCATGATGATTGATGTAAGCCACCGTATTCGCATTG
Source organism: Rhinatrema bivittatum (assembly GCF_901001135.1). Lineage (NCBI taxonomy): Eukaryota > Metazoa > Chordata > Amphibia > Gymnophiona > Rhinatrematidae > Rhinatrema > Rhinatrema bivittatum. The sequence goes on from NC_042630.1 coordinate 20,693,973, forward strand.
TTGGACATTATCCAGACTGCCCAAGTCTCTAGCCGCTCAGTGAACCGCAGGCACACCAACTGAACCACTCATGCCTCCAGTCTGTTGATGTTCCACTGCTGCTCTGCTGCATTACAGCACCCTTGTACCACCAACTCCTGACAGTCAGTATCCCCAGCCTCGGAGGCTCGCATCTGTTGTGAGTACCAACTAATCCGGCATTGTCAGGGAAATTCCTTTCCTGAGATGATCCGCCTGTAACCACCAGTCCAACTGGGATCTCATCTCTAACAGGAAGAGCAGTCTCATCACATAGTTCTGCAACTGCTGACTCCATTGAGAGAGCAACGCTCGCTGAAGAGGGCGAATATGAGCTATTGCCCAGGAAACCACTTTTCATGCAGCAGCCATCAACCCCAGGACCTGCAGATAAGACCACACGGTTGGACAAACAGAGTTCCGCAGGGATTGAAGGCGCAGCATCGACATGTGGATCTGAGAATCTGGCAGAAATTCTCTGCCCTACCTTGTATCAAATCAAACATCGAGTTACTCCAGGGTCTGAGATAGCTGCAAATTGATCTTGGCCAGATTCACCACCCAGCCTAGTTCATGTAGGAAGGAAACCACCCTGCGGGATGCACAAAGACTCTCTTCTATGGTCTTGGCTCGAATCAACTAAACGTCCAGATAGGGGTGAACTAGAATGCCCTCCTTGCAGGGGGCTGCTGCTATCATCACCATGACCTTGGAATAGGTCCTGGACGCCGTGGCTAGTCCAAAAGGCAAAGCCTGAAACTGATAATGACGATACAGGATAGGAAATCGGAGGATGGGAATATGCAGATATGCCTCTGTCAGATCCAGAGACATGAGGTACTCCCCTGCTTGAACTGCCATTATGACAGAACGTACCATTTCCATCCTGAAATGCATGACTCGTAAATGTTGGTTGACACCTTTGAGATCTAATATGGGCCGAAACGACCCTTCCTTCTTGGGCACGACAAAATTAATGGAATAACCGCCCATATTTCTCTGTGATTTGGGAACAGAAATCACCGCTTTCAGGTTCAACAGCCATTGTAATGTTGCTTCCACTTCTACCCTCTTCCGAGAGGAATTGCATGGAGAGGCCATGAAAGCATCCGAAGGAATGCGATGAAATTCTAGAATATACCAGTTCTGAATTGCTTTGAGAACACATTGATCCAAAGTAATCATGACCCATCTGTGATGAAAATGTGATAGGTGACCACCTATCTCTTGCTCCAACAGGTGAGCCTGCAAACCTTCACTGGGAAGACCAAGGGGCTCCACCTCTGGAGCCCGCATCCTTTCAAGGTCCTTGGGGGTGAAAGGACTGAGACCTGTGGAAGGGACGGGTCCTCTGGGAAGAACTTCCCCTATAAGGCCGAAAACACCGGTAAGTCTCAAGAGTGGCCACTTGCCCGAAAAGACCGGGTAATGAGTTTCTTGTCCTCTGGCAATAGAGGTACTTGGGTCTCTCCCCATTTACTTGTCATTTTTTTCAATTCACTGCCAAACAAAAGTGAGCCCTTGAAGGGCAGCTTGGTAAGAATGGACTTTGAGATAGTATCCGCCGACCTGTTGCGTAGCACAGTTACTGCCTGGCTGCAATAACTGAAGCAATTCCTCTGGCAGCTGTGCGAACTAAGTCACAGCCCAAATTAGCTAAGAAGGCAGTACCCAGGTCTACCATAGGTCCCGGATTCGACCCAGCGCCACCAGATTCTTGACAAAGATGTAAGGTAGTCCGAGCTACCAAGGCGCAACAAGAAGCTATTTGCAAGTTCATTGCACTGCCTCAAAGACTTCCTTTAGGATAGCCTCAATCCTCCTATCCTGAGCATCTTTCAGTGCAGTGCCTCCCTGTACTGGGATGGTGGTACATTTCATGAAAGAACACATCAAGCCATCCACCTTAGGGAAACACAACTGCTTTATGGCCTGCGGATCCAAGAGATATAAACCCACAAAGAGGCATATTCTTTTAAAAGATGCCTCTGGCGCACTCCATTCCAAATCAATCAACTCCTGGATTGCATCCAGAATGGGAAAGAAATAAGAAGCCTTGTGTAGAGTAACTAAAATCAGGATTCTTCTTCTGCATCCCCAAGGAGTCAGGCCCAGCCACTCCGAGGGTCTTCAAGGTCTGAGAGATCAAACCCGGCAACTCATCTCTATGAAAGAAACGGAGAAGAGTTCTATATGGCTCCAAATCTGGGGGAATGCCTCCTTCCTCACCAGGAGAGCCACCATCATCATTATCAGTATCATCTTGATCCACCTGCTTTTGAGCTTTGTTAGACCTCACTGTGCCATGGAGTTTGACCATGGAGATAGGTGGAGGAGCACTCAGAGCACACAGAACTACCTTAGTATGTACTGCTGATTCAAAGACCGGCCCTATAGAAATGTCTGCAAACCCTGGAAGAATTCTACCCAGGAAAAGAAGGATGGATCCATTCCAGGCCCCATAGATCTGAACCTGATGTCCTGAGAGCTAGTGTCCTCCGACGACTCGGCTCTTGGATCAATCAAGAGAGGGAACACTCCAGCCATGTTTCCCTCGATCCCACTCCCCTCAGACCAAGGAGATGGATCATCGCTGGCAAAATCAGGAGGAGATAAATCTCCCTGAGCATCCAGGCAGTGCCGACATAGGGTTAAAGAAAGCTCCAGCTGAATGGCCCTGATGTGGCATGCAGCACAAATAGATAACCGCTTAGGCTTCTTCGCCATGGGCACCATCAGATCGGTAAAGGCTTGCAACTAAATTACCCGTGTGTATAAGCTGCGCCCAAAATGGATACACAAAAAAATGTGCGTCCAAGTACACACGCCTAGGTCGCTCGTCCAACTGGATGTCCAAACTAGACGCCCAGTACCGATACTATGAAAGATGTCTAAGCTGGATGCACAAGATGTGCTTCCAGAAAGAAGAATGCCCAAACTAGACATACAGGTGAGAATGGATGCCAAACTGACACGCAAATGGACATGCGGGCGCACACTGACAGCCCGCAGCAAAAGACGCGCAAAACTACCTTGCGGCCTACCACATGCCAACATGGGAGAAGCCTAGGAGCGGGGCTAGCCAAACGGCTGCTCAACCTGCCGTGCCTGCACTACCTCCTCACCTCACAGAACTCCCGAGATGTGAGCGGGATAGTTGAACGTGGAAGAAAGAGACCCTTTCTCCTGTTTTCTTCCTTCTTTCCACTTTTTTTTTTTTTTTTTTTTTTTTTTTTAAGTAAAACCTTTTACCTGAGTTCAGCCCTCCCTGGCTGAGAGCAGGAACAGGTCCTGGCTTCAGGGGGAGATGGCAAAAGCCTTTACCGCCAAGCCTCTCTTGGTCTGCAACTGCTAATTAGAATTTAGGTCCATGTCATTTAAGGCTACCGGACTGAAGGTACTATACTGAAGGAGGGACCGCATGGTATCACTTCAGGAGGCAAGCGGTGCTATATAGACGTCTTGTCTTTCCGATATCTCCTTTCCAACTTCTTTCTTCTTTTTTTTTTTACTCATAGGCAATCCCCTGAAGGGAAATGTATATCCACCATCTGCTGGCAGGTTAATCTCTGGGTGGGACTATATGGCTGTGACATCAGCTTTTGCTCTGTCTCCATCTGGTGGCAGAGGTGCATAACCCACTTGTGGGGATGGACCTGCTGGAAGGCTGAGGAAACCGTTTGTCTCCACAACCTTTAGAGGGAGACTGTTCCATGCATCCCCTACCCTCTCTGTAAAGAAATATTTCCTGAGTCTTATTCCTTTCACTCTCTTCCCCCAACCCCTTATTCTAGAGCCTCCTTTCCATTGAAAGTGTCTAGCCTCCTGTGCTTAGAAGTTTTTGTGTCTCTATCATATCTCCCCTATCTCGCCTTTCCTCTAGGGCAGCGGTTCTCAATCAGTGTGTTGTCAAGCACACAGAGGTGTGTTATCATACTTCCCAGTCCACTGCGGGCCCAGCTGCTTCCCCTGCCCCAGCGAGATGTGAACTCTTCTTCCGCCAGGGCTTAAAATGCTCATAGTTCAGGCAGAACACGGCAGGAGAGCTGGAAGAAGCACTCTGCGGTACTAGCAGTGTGGTCTCTTCCACCCCCCCCCCCCCCCCGCGGCCTGGAAGAGGAAGTGGTGTGCAGCGGCTGGGTTGTGGGAAGAAGAGACCGTGCTAGGTACAAGTGCGAGCAACATCGGCCCAAAGGAGAAAAGCAGCACAGTCCGGAGCAAAAAGAGGATCAATATCAGCGCCTGATGGGACTCCTTTCTCAAGGCTGGGAGGACTAGAAGAGAAGGAGGCTGTTGCTGCTGCTAGTTGTTAGTTGTTCTTCGGTGGGAGGGGGGGGGGGGAGAAAGAAAGTGAGTAAGCAAATGTGTTTGAGACCCTGTGTGTGTGAGAATGAGAGAGCATGTATGTAAGTGTGTGATTGAGTACCTGTATGTGTGAGAGAGAGCAAGTGTATTTATGAATAAGAGCCTATCAGACCAATACAATACAGACATGCTAAAACCTTGCGTCCAAATTGGACGCACTTTTTTTTTAATGTGTGTACAATCATTTCTCCTGGGCGCTCAATGCAATAGGAAAATGAGCTGCCATACTAAAAAGGATGCACTAGGGATAAATTTAATGAGTGCCCGTTTTCCTAACCTGTGCAAAGCCTCGGATTAGGAAAATGGACGCTTGTTAATTGAGCGTCTTTTTTCCTAACCTGACAGTCGGCAAGACTTTTATTTATTTATTTATTTATTTTTAACATTACTTCTTTTTTCATTCCTCCAAGTTAATATTGCCACTCCAGTTCCGGGGCTGGTGTTAATTTATGAGGATAAGAATGTACGCATCGGGCACACATTTATTTTTTACATGAGGGGGTAATAGCTAATAGCCTCATCGACGTGGCATTTACAAGCAATGAGCGCTATTAGCCACGCGCTGGTTTGGACACGCATTTTGGATGTGCTAATCCTCTTATTGTGTAAGGGGTTATGGACATAATAATGTTCTAAGCACAAAAAAAGACCTGTTAACCTGTGTGCTAGCCTGAGCGCATGGTATTGCATCGGTCTGTATGTGTATAAAAGAAAGAGAGAGAGCATGTGTACATGTGCGTGATTGAGAGCCTATGTAAGTGACAGAGAGCATGTGTACATGTGCGTGATTGAGAGCCTATGTAAGTGACAGAGAGCATGTGTACATGTGCGTGATTGAGAGCCTATGTAAGTGACAGAGAGCATGTGTACATGTGCGTGATTGAGAGCCTATGTAAGTGACAGAGAGCATGTGTACATGTGCGTGATTGAGAGCCTATGTAAGTGACAGAGAGCATGTGTACATGTGCGTGATTGAGAGCCTATGTAAGTGAGAGAGAGCATGTGTTTAATTGTGTGATTGAGAGCCTATGTAAGTGACAGAGAGCATGTGTACATGTGCGTGATTGAGAGCCTATGTAAGTGAGAGAGAGCATGTGTTTAATTGTGTGATTGAGAGCCTATGTAAGTGAGAGAGAGCATGTGTACATGTGCGTGATTGAGAGCCTATGTAAGTGACAGAGAGCATGTGTTTAATTGTGTGATTGAGAGCCTATGAAAGTGAGAGAGAGCATGTGTACATGTGCGTGATTGAGAGCCTATGTAAGTGACAGAGAGCATGTGTACATGTGCGTGATTGAGAGCCTATGTAAGTGACAGAGAGCATGTGTACATGTGCGTGATTGAGAGCCTATGTAAGTGACAGAGAGCATGTGTTTAATTGTGTGATTGAGAGCCTATGTAAGTGACAGAGAGAGCATGTGTTTAATTGTGTGATTGAGAGCCTATGTAAGTGACAGAGAGCATGTGTACATGTGCGTGATTGAGAGCCTATGTAAGTGACAGAGAGAGCATGTGTATATGTGCGTGATTGAGAGCCTATGTAAGTGACAGAGAGCATGTGTACATGTGCGTGATTGAGAGCCTATGTAAGTGACAGAGAGAGCATGTGTTTAATTGTGTGATTGAGAGCCTATGTAAGTGACAGAGAGCATGTGTACATGTGCGTGATTGAGAGCCTATGTAAGTGACAGAGAGAGCATGTGTATATGTGCGTGATTGAGAGCCTATGTAAGTGACAGAGAGCATGTGTACATGTGCGTGATTGAGAGCCTATGTAAGTGACAGAGAGCATGTGTATATGTGCGTGATTGAGATCCTATGTAAGTGACAGAGAGCATGTGTATATGTGCATGATTGAGAGCCTATGTAAGTGACAGAGAGAGCATGTGTATATGTGCGTGATTGAGAGCCTATGTAAGTGACAGAGAGCATGTGTACATGTGCGTGATTGAGAGCCTATGTAAGTGACAGAGAGAGCATGTGTACATGTGCGTGATTGAGAGCCTATGTAAGTGACAGAGAGAGCATGTATATATGTGCGTGATTGAGAGCCTAGGTGAGATAGAGAGGAGAAAGTTACACGCAACCCCCCCCCCCCCCCCCCCCCAAAGTTCATAAACCTCTCAGGGCACCTGGAAGTCAAACATTCCCAGGTATGAAGAGCAAAACATTTTTTTTATCCTTATTATTTTTAATTATTAGGTCTTTATATCTGCTGTTTTGAAGTATTTTATTGGTATCTGGAAATTTTTGAAATGTTTTAATTATTGAATATTCCATTCATCAGCTGTTTTGAAATAATCTGTTCTTTTTATTATTGTTTTATTGCTATCAATTTTATATTTCTTGATTTGTTTTATGAGGACTGGTGATGTTTCTCTTTTACCTTTGTTGCACTGCATACAGAATCTCTGACTTGTTGCGGTTTCCAGTTCAGATTTTGTCTGCATGCTTCTAGTTATGCTTTATGGTTTTTTTTATTCTTTGTTAGGTGAGGGTCTGCACATGTGACTGAGGTAAGGTATTCTGCTGGCGTGTAGTTTCTGTGTAGGGCTCTATAGCAGCCCGGCTCCTTCCGTTTTCCTAAAAGGAGGAGTATTGGAGTTTTAAGGTCTAGTGAAATATTTTCAGTATTGTCTTTTCTTAGGTAAGATGGTTACTGTTTTGAGAGCTGGAAGTTGGTGCTGTTCTGGTATGGGAGGTTTACTATTTATGAAATTTCTGTTCAGAAAGAGTACTTATCTTTCCCTTGTGTCATTAACAATAAAATAATACTGGACCTTTCATTTTTTTTTCTGCCATGGATTATAATGGGCAGTGTGTCACATGTGAGCGATGTCTATCAGATGTGTCACGATGGGAAAAAGGCTGAGAACCACTGCTCTAGGGAGTACATGTTTAGATCTTTAAGTCTGTCTCCATATGCTTTAGAATGATGACTACTTGACCATCTTCGTAGCCACCCTTTGGACCGCCTCCATCCTGTTTATATCCTTCTGAAGGTGCGGTCTCCAGAACTGTACACAGTATTCCAAGGGAGGTGTCACCAGGGACCTATACAGGGGCAATGTCACCTCCCTTTTCCTGCTGACCAGTCCTCTCCCTATGCAGCCAAGTATCTTTCTGGCTCTTGTCACTGCTTTAACCACCTGTTTGGCCCCTTTAAGATCATCAGATAGAATCATTCCCAGATCCCGGTCTTTTTTTGGGCTTAGAACATTATTGCCTCCAATAGTGTACCTCTCCCTTGGATTTTTGCATCTTAAACGCATTACTCTGCATTTTTTAGCATTAAGTTTTAGCTGCCAGTCTCTAGACCATTTCTTGAGCTTCACTAGATTCCTTAAATGGCCGATTTTCAAAAGTGACAGTATTGCCAACGATTTAAAAAAAAAAAAAAAAAAAAATACACGTGCACTTTCACATTGAGCCCTGCCGCAAGGACATCTGCTTTTGGTTTTTTGTGCAGGTACCGTTTTGATTAATTCTTTCGAATTGTAAAAGCGGTATATAAACATTTTAAAATAAAATAAATAAATACATGTTTTCCCATGGAAAATAGCAAATGTGGAGTTGAAAACAGCAAAATCCTCGCATGCTTATTTTCCTCTTTTGACTTAAATAATGCCCACCGGGCCTGCCTCTTCGAAATGCGTGATCCATTATGATGCACTCTGGGCGTATCGATGGAGTGCGATTCTCAGGCAGTCAGTTTATGCACAGAAATGGCTATTCACTTGTCAAAATGGGCTTTGAAAATTGTCTGGTTAATGTTGAGATGAGTATCACCATGTTCAAGGGAAAATGACTGTGGTTAGCTGTGGTTATTTGATTGTGCTGGCTTGAATTAAATCTATTTGTAATTCCTGATTACACTCTACACTGATTCTCTGAGGATATCATGGACTTTACTATAACTGACAGAATACCAATTACTGGTTTTGAGGTACACTTGACAATATAAACTCTGACTGGCATTATTTCCCTTTGTTAGGTTCAGCGGGAGCTCGGATCACTTTTGGATTGGTCTGTATCCCTGGGCAATATTTGCATAAACTAAATCCCTGAAACATCCTGTACACTCCCCTCACAGAAATCACTGCCACATGGACTTGGTCAGCAGAATGGTGCAGAGTAGAGACTTACTTCCATTCTATCCCATTCTCGGAAGTTAACCTTTGTTTCAGGGACTGTTAAGCTTTCTGGCAGGTTACAGGAATCTGTACAGTCGTCCTGCAGATGAACAATCACATTAAGGTATAATCTGAATGTGTTTTTCTTTCAGTGAGATCAGAAATGTGCACAAAAAAAGATTTTTACCCATAGAATGTAAAATGTATTTGGTAAAGAAAACTATAGACATAATAAAACAGCCTCTGAGGAAGCATGCCTTTTGATTCGTTACTTAGGGGTAGATATTGAAAGAGATGCTAAGTGACAAAGTTAACCAGTCAATGAACATAGAAAGGGTCATTTTTCAAAGACTTCTGCAGGTGAAACAATGCTTTCCCCATGTGAAAACTGCCTAGCTAAAACGCATTGGGGACAAGATGTTCTAGGGGACAGAGTCTGGGCGGGGTTTGCATTTATAAGTCAGCCATGTTATTTTAACGAACTTCGAGGAGGTGTTAAAATATTTTGGGGGCATTGGGATGTTAATGCGCATCTCAATGGTCCTGCAATTTTTCTTAATGGGCCAGGCCAAAAGTGGGACTCCTGACACCCTCTTCCTCCCCACTGCCTATCGAGGGGACAAAGGTCGGTTGGTGCCATTTTGGAATATGGCATCAACCGGCCTGAAGCTAGGGGGCACTCCAGGCTGCCCCATACCACTCAGTCTTCTTTTAGATGGGGGGGGGGGGGGGGGAGGTGTCCACCCTAGACCACCAGGGCCTAAATGTTTTGGAAAAGGGGGACAGGGGAGGGGGAGGTATCACCATGCAATTTAAAATCAGTTTTTTAACTTCTGGACATCACCTTCTTGATAGGCAGCAGGGGGTAGTTGGGGGTCATGTGGCCATTTAAAACAATGGCAGCCCCGTGGCAAAGCAGGCTGCCATCATGCATTTTTGGCTACATTTTTGGCTGCCATCATGCATTTTTGCGACCTCTGCCACGTTATTTTTTTTTTATCAAAGAGTTTTTCATGATACAAAAATAATGTAGCAATATTGCCACGGTATTTTGTCAGGGAGGAGTGAAATATCATGGGACCACCACCCATGATATTTTGCCCCTCCCTTGATAAAAATATCGCAGCTTCATAAACCTCCCTTTAAATGTGCAACCCCGCCCTGGGCATACCCTGGCCCAGTCCCTTTTTGGCCCAGATAAATCTGTGTGCACAGTGAATTTGTGCAGTCAGATTTTCTGACAGACAGGGAATTTTTAATCCATTCAATTTATGCAGTTACCAACTGATTTTATCTGCATACACCTTTTGAATATCGACCCCTTTTCCAAGGTATGAATATCTGCCCATCCTTTGCCATAAAAACATTAGTACCCATCCTTTTTACATTGGAGTGTGTTTAGGCATCCTTCCTTTGCCTGAAGGCATGTGTATCCATCTCCTTTGTACCATCAGGATGTATAAATAAACATATTTCATTTTTCTATTTTGTGCAGATTACCTATTAATACAAACAGGATTGCCCATAGCAGATTACATAAGGAAAACATAAAAATGCAAAAAATAAAGTAAATAAATGCAAATATAGACTTCTCCGACAACTGAGGGCAAAATGTAATAAAAACACATATGTCCATCCTTATGTCACAGCAGCACATGTATACATCCTTCCAATACCTTTAAGGTATCATAAAGTGCTACATATGTCCTTGGTGCAAAAACACACAAGAGGAGTAGTAGCATCCTCTCTTTAAGAATTAAAATTTTCCCTTAGAAATTACTATTATTCTGTATTTGGCAAGAGGATCCTATTATCACATTTGAGTAACCTAAATGGTCATGTGTGCCACCTCACTGCTCACATGGACCAACATGATATCACAACAAGCGATGGGGAAGACAATTTTCCAAGCAGGGTCTGGAATTGGCTGTCTGGAACTCTGCCCTCCCTCATTCTGGCTAAAAGTACATGCAGAGTTCCATTGACTTCTGACTTTTAGCTGGATTTAGGGGGCGGGGAATGTTTAGGATAGAACTGGGGAAAACTGTACACACACACAGACTGGATTTTCATGTTTCCATGTTCCATTTTCTAGCAAACAATCTGCCTACAGAAAAAGCAGGTGCAAGGTTCATGGGTACTTCGTACCTGTGGGTATAATTTTGAAAGGGAAATTATATGCATACTTTCCTTTTGAAAATTCGCTGCAAGGCCCATGGTATTTTGCTCCCTTGCAGGCCCCATAATGTGTGACCTTATTTCCAATATGGCTGTCCTAAATGGCACAGGGAAGTTGCGCAAAAGTGATGAAGAATAAAAATGAATCGATGCGCTTGTCTTATTTTTTGCCTCTCTTTCTCATGACAGTTTCCAGATTTGTTCTAGAGTCTGTAATCTGAGAACCCAGCCAAGGATGTATATTTCAAAAGGGATGTGCAAAGAAAGGACCTGATTTTCAAAAGCATTACTTGCTTAAAACTGGATTTTACCTGTGTAAATACACTTTACCTGTTGGATCCTATTAGGATAAGTGCAATATGTATTCACACATTCTTTTTTACATATGCATACAGGTTGCAGGATACATTTGCACATATTTTCCAACCCATACATATCATATACATGCAAGTTATAAAATACAGGAGCACATTTCCATGTGCCCATATACTCATGTATATGGGCATGGGCGCAGCTGTTTTAAAGTTATCCTCATACAATGCAATTGTCACAGAGAAAATGTCTGTGCAGATTGTTGACATCATCTGTTCTTGGTTGAGATAAACGAGAACAAACCATGTTCTCTAATGTTCTGTCAGCACATGTAAGCTATGCGAGGTGGATCACTGAATACTTTATACAGTGTCAAAATATGCCAATGAAGAGGAATAATAGCAGTAATGGCTTTGGTTTTGTCAGAATATTGCAAAACACAAACTAAATGTGAAATAAGTGACTATCTTGTAACAGCAAATCCCTATTGATGTAAAGAGCTTGTCTATAAGCAACTCTATATTATGTAGGGATGTGCAGGCTGGAGAGACTAAGGCACCATCTTGTGCTTCTACCATGTGACAGGGGCCGACTAATGGCACCAGTAGCCCCTGTGACATAGTAAAGGCAAAGGCTATCGGCGCCATTTTGAATACTGGCAGCCGACAGCCCGAGTGCAAGAGATCATTCCAGGACCCCCGCTGGACCACCAGGGACTTTTGGCAAGTCTTTAATGATATGTTGCATTCGTGGGGATTCGCCATACATTTCGGAACCCCACAAATGCAATGAATAGAGACCTATACGTTGCGGATTGCGCATTCGTTCAAAACGAATGCACATTCCTAATATTATGTTTTCTGGCTTGAGGGATGCCCCTGCAGCCGGTTCACTTACCTGACACCGCTGAGCCTGGCCCCCGCTGCTATTCCACGTGGCCAGGGACACCACTGTCGCATGCTGGGCCTGCTCCTTAGGCATGCATGCACACCTGATGACTCCTTTTAAAGGGCCCATGGTGGGAACTTAGTTGTGGTGCTCTTGGATGACGTCAGCTGCTTCAGCCCTTATAGGGGCCCCTCTTCCTGCCACATGCTGCCTCAGTAATGGGTTGACTACCCTTCAGGTAGAGTGAGATTCTGCTCCTCTTTGAGTCCTTTGTCTTTAGCCTTGTCCTGCCTTGCCTTCGTCTTCAGTCTTGCCCAGCCTTGCCTTCATCTTCTGTCTTCATCTTCAACCTTGGCCTTGCACAGCCTTGCTCTGTCTCTCCAGCCTCGTCTTAGTCTCTCCAGCCTTGCCTTCCTCTTCCCTAGGCCCAGCCTGCCCTCAGACTGATTATTGGAACTGACCATAACCTGGACCACGACCATCCTGCCACTGACCCTAGCCTGGACTCTCATTAGTTCTGCTTGCCGCTTGCTTCTGACCTCAGCCTGACACTGGATCTACCCTTTCGCTTGCATCCTAGAGACTGCCACCTAAGACCTGCTGGTCCCTGGAACCCAAAGGCTCAACCCAAGGGGAAAGGGGATGGTACAGGCAAAGCTTCAGTCCAGTCTCTACACTATCTGCTCTGCCCATTGGTGGTGAGGACCTAGAGGTTTTCCCTGTAGGTTGCATCAACCTCACCCTGACACAAGGTGCCACAATCCTAACACTCTAACAATATATCGAGGATATCTCCAATCCATAAAAAACGCATGAAATGAAACTGAATCTTGAAATCTTCCTGGTCAGAGACAAATTCATCCTTAAAACTCTGGGATGGAAACTTTCAAATTGCAACAAATTGTTTTGTGCAATAGATTTGTAGTATATCAAAGTAAAAATCATCCATCTCGTTTTTTGATCATGATATCTAACGATAGTATTTGATCAAACCTAAAATCCGAAAATTTTAAATTGCAATCTAAAGAATTGAGCCATGAAAAGAAAACCAAGAGGTTGACACCAACATATACTTCTTTGGCACAGATATATATTGATGACATTTTTGCATTTGGAGTTGCGCTGTTGACAGGATTTTCTTTCATGGCTCAATTCTTTATATCGCAATTTAAAATGTTTTATGGACTTTATTTTTGATAAAAATGTTTTTTATTTTTGATCAAATTCTATTCTTAGATATCATGATCAAAAAATGAGATGAGCTGATTTTTACTTCAATATACCACAAATCCACTGCAAGAAACATTTTGTTGCAATTTGAAAGTTTCCATCCCAGAGCCATAAGGATGAATTTGCCTGTTGGCCAATTTTTTCACTTACATGGTATGCTCTGGCTGGGAAGATTTCAAGACTCAGGTTCAAGGCATAATTCGTCGTTTTTTGGATCGGGGTTATCCTCAACATACTCTTTATATCAATAGGGATTTGCTGTTACAAGACAATCATTCACCTATTTCACAATGTTCAGTTTGTGTTTTGCAATATTCTAACAAAGCCAGAGCCACTACTGCTATTACTTGCCATCATTGGCATATTTTGGCTCTACATATAGTATTCAGTGATCCACCACGCATAACTTGCACATGCTGTCAGAACATTAGAGAACATGTGGTTTGTTCTTGTTTGCTTCAACCAAGAACAAATGATGTCAAAGATTCGCATGGACATTATCTCTGTGGCAGTTGCACTGAATGTGATCAATTATTTCAGGTACTACATGGCAGCGTCCTTTAACTAATACGATGTACTATTTAAATACGCATATTGATTGTGTCTCTTCTTTTCTTATTTATGTTATAATTTTTCCCTGCCAGAAGATCTATATTGGACGTACAAAACACAAAACTAAGACATGTCTGTTGGAACATCAGAGTTGCCTGAACATCAAAAATTTGCGAACTCCAATGGTCCAACTCTGTTTGAATTTTCATCATCAATTTGCAGATTTGAAGTGGCAAGTGTTGGAGCATATATGAGCTCATTGGAAAGGCAGAGATTACATTGCCAAACTTACAATGAGAGAACAGCTCTGGATTTTTTGAGATACGGTCTTCAGTACTAACACAGTACTTCAGGTGAGGCCTCACCAAGGACCTGTAGAAGGGGATTATCACTTCCTTTTTCTTACTAGATATTCCTCTCTCTATTCAGCCCAGCATTCTTCTAGCTTTAGCTATCGCCTTGTCACATCTTTAGATCACTAGAAAACTATCACTCCAAGGTCTCTCTCCTGTTCCATGCAGAGCAGCACTTTATCCCCCATCGCATACAATTCCTTCGGATTATGACATCCCAGATCATTGTCTCTACACTTCTTGGCATTATATTTATTTATTTATTATTTATTTATATCCCAGTTGCCATATCTTCGACCACTCTTCAAGCTTCCTTAAATCACGCCTCATTCTCTTCACTCCTTCTGGGGCGTTCACTCTGTTGCAGATCTTTGTATCATCCTCAAACAGACAAACTTTACCTTCTACCCCTTCTGCCATGTCACTCACAAAGACACTGAACAGAACCGGTCCCGACACCAATCCCTGTGGCACTCCACTTAACACTGTTCTTTCTTCAGAGTAGGTTCCATTTATCATCACACTCTGTCTTCTAGCCCTCAACCAGTTTGTAATCCATGTCACCACCTTGGCGCTCACTCCCAAGCTTCTCATTTTGTTCATGAGTCTTTTATGCGGGACCGTGTCAAAGGCTTTAATAAAATCCAAGTAAATCACATCGAGCGCTCTTCCCCGATCCAGTTCTGTAGTCACCCAATTAAAGAAATCAATCAGATTCATCTGATAGGAACTTCACCTGGTGAATCTGTGCTGTTGTGGATCGAGCAACCAGATAGTAGTTCACTATCCTTTCCTTCAGCGGAGTCTCCATTAATTTTCCCATCACTGAGGTGAGGCTAACTGGTCTGTAATTTCCATTTTTGTGAAGTGGAACCACCACCGCTCTTCTCCAGTCACTCGGCACCACTCCTGTTTCCAGGGATCTATTGAACAGGTCATGTAGCAGACCCCTCAGTACATTTCTGAGCTCCCTCAGTATCTTCGGATGTACAAAATCTGGCCTCATGGTTTTGCCCACTTTCAGTTTTCCTAGCTCTTCCCATACATTCTCTTCCTTAAACGGGGTTTCATCAAATCCACCTCCATCCACAGCCTTGTAAACCAGCGATGGTCCTTCTCCAGGGTCTTCCTTAGTGAACACCAAACTGAAGTATTTGTTTAATATTTCCGCCTTTTCTTTGTCGCCGTCCCCATATTGATTCTTTTCACCTTTCAATTTCACTATACCAGACACCTCACAAGCTTACCATTCTTTGCTTGAAGATAGTTATAAGAAAGTACCTCAGCAGTGGAATCTGTCTTTAAAAACAGAATTGCTAAGCATGAGACAACCTTTGGATTAGAAGGGTCTCTATCATCTATATTTTTTTTCCTTTTAAGTAGCTGCTTGTGAAGTACGCACCCAGTGAAAGAAGCTGGTTCATCAAGATCCTGCTTCAATAGAGTGTTTGCTTCTCCCTCTCTTTCTCCTCGAGTCTTTGTGTGTCCAAGCTGTGCTGGATGGAATAACTTCAGAGATAGGGTAAGTATCAGGTGACTCCACATCTTAGGACAGGAGGATCCAGCTCTGGTTTTATCTCCTACATTGCATTCAAGGAGATGATGTATGTTCTGCATTTCATAGATCAGAACCTATGTCTCCATGCATGCAGTGCCGACAAAACTAGTGTTGCGTCCGTCGGTCTTAGATGGCTTCGCCCCGTTTGCCTCACCTTGTTCACGGCTCCTCCTGCTTAACTTGGGAAAATGGCTACTGCCGCGTCTGCTAACCGCCCTCTCCGGCGTCCCCGGAAAGGCTCTGGTGCTGCCTCCCGCCATGTTCATCCCAAAGGCCTTCTAGGGTGCATGCACGACCGCTACCCACGTCTTATTCCAGCACTGGCGCGAACCTCGGGGGCGTCCCCCTCAAGTGACGCCACGCCATCCGGGTATATAGCCTGTACTTTGTTGCTAGCTATTGAGTTAGCAAAGGATTGGTTTCGGCCGGTCTTAACTACTCTGTCACTTCCTTGCTGTCGCTGGAAGCTCTCTCTCTGCCCTTTAGGGTATTGACTAACCTGGGTACCCGCTCCTTGGGGGCCCTCTGCTTTATTTCAGGTGCCTTACAGAGATCAGGTACTCGCTCCTCGAGGGCCTGCTCTCCCTGCCTCGGTGCCAGTACCATCTACTTCAGTCTGGTGGAATCGCCTACCTACAGCTACCATCTAGTGAGTAATCTAACTCTCAGTCTGTCACATCTACACCATTGCCTTGCTGGGAAACCTACACCGGAATTCCCCTATACCAATGGGGTGAGAAGGGTTCCCTCTGCCGAGGGTCCCGAGACTGCTACATCCAGACTACCTCACTACTGCCACCTTTGGTGGTATCCATCAAGTTGTACAATAAAAGATCTAATTCTGTGTTTGTGCGTCCTGAGTCTAGCCCAGTACTGTGGCTCCCCACGGGGCCCCTTCCCGTGGGTGTGGTCATCTGCCACAGTACCCAAGAATCCACCCAAACACCACTAAACCCTAACAACTAGGTCTGGATCAGTCTTTCCTAGGTGACATGGAGTCAACAAGTAATCCTATCATGCATGTCTTCCCCTCTGAGAGATTGTTTAACAACACTCCTGTTTTGACTTTCGCACTGTCCTTTTTACATTTTTATGATTATGCCTATAAATAGATGGTCCTGTATTATTTTGTGGTTACTTAAAAGCTGGAAGTTCAGATTTTTTTCAGTCCTTTAATCACTTCTGCTAATTTTGGAGATCATTATTGCACCCATGAAGAACTTCAGCATCTGTTGGTCCAAAAATAAAATGAACTCTGGACATTTCCTAGCATTCAAGTTACAGCTGGTCACTGGAAAGGGGGGGGGGGGGGCCCTACATGGAGAATGAATGTCTCTGTTTCTGGATTCTGACTGAAGTGACGGTAGGTCAGCAAAGCCCTGTCAAAAATGTATTATCACCAAACTGTTTGATCCCTGATTTCCTGTACATTGTACATCCCTTCCCCTTTGTTACTGAGGATGATGACCTCACAGGCTTTTTTCCATTAAATCACTTAACATTAGATGATGTTGTTTGACTTCCTGTTTAGAGAAAAGAAAAAAAAATTCCACTATATGTTTAACTTCAGCCAGATAAAGTGGATGTAAGCTATCTATAAGCAGTCTGGCAGGTTTCTTCATGGCTGCGGGAAAGATGGTCACAGCAGCAGGCCCGACAGGACAATACGTTTCATCCGTCTGACCTCTGGTGACTCTTTGAGCGGTAAGACCCAACGCCACACCTCTAGGGCCCAATTTTATTATTTTGGGCTGTCTTTCATAAAAAAAAAAGGTGAAAATGAGTTTTCCCACAAATATGCCTCAATGGCCTTTTGGTGGCTTGTTCTTGCTGTTTTCTAGGGATGTGCTTTCATTTTTTTTATTTCTTAGCGTGCACTAAAATTTTTTAATTGGTCCATCCAGTCTGCCCAGCAAGTTTCCCATGGCAGTAACAGTCATTCCATGCAGCTTCACCCCATGTGTCTTAAGGGTAGTAACTGCTGCTCTGTGCAGGTTTATCCCATGCCTTATGTTAAGGGTAGTGAGACACTGTCAGCTAGAGTTAGCTGGCTAATTAAGATAGCCAGCTATATTCAATAGTGTGACTGTGTCTGAATAGAGACCTCTTTGTCTTCAAATACATTAAGCAACTGGTCCCTGAATATCTTTCCCAACTTCTGCTCTCTTACATTCCCATAAGGGAACTCCGATCCTCCCAACAGGCCCATCTATCCTCCCCTCCACTGGCTGCATTTACACTATCCTACAAGCTTTTTGCATTCAGCTGCTCTGCCCCTAAAATATGGAACAAGTTACCTCTAATGCTGCACCGGGAAACTTGCAACTTCACCTTCCAGAAAAAAGTCAAAGGCTGGCTGTTTAACCGCAGCAGAGCCTCATCCTCTAGTAGCTGTCCATTGGGAATGTTCCTGATGACAAACTCCACAAGGGTTGCCCACAGCTGGATTCTCTCTATCCAAAAGGCTCTTAAGATCTCTCACACTATTTGTGTTTAACTTGCTTCTTAACTATATACTTATTTATTTACTTAAAACATTTGTATTCCGCTTACAGTGACTCTGTCATACTAAGCGGATTCCAGATAAAACAAATAACAATAACATATAAATAAACAAAAATTAAAATATAAACATACAAAATAAGAACTAAAACAAAATAAATAAATCTTCATGTCATTACAATACCAAACACACTCATTCCCTTATTCCTACTTAACTTCCTATCTATTTACTTGCGTTCTATCTCATATCAGATATCACATCTGTATGTCTCATTTATTTCTGTACTCAATGCCTTGTTTACTTTATGTAATCTGCTTTGGACCTACCTTTAGGAAAAGGCAGAATATCAAATGCATATAAATATTTTAAAAATGTTGTTCGCATACCATTCTACTTTCCAGGTCTTCAGCTTCTTTTGCAAATTTCTTCAAGACTCTGATATCACAAACTGCGTGAAGAGGCAGAGAGTCCACTGGCTTTGTATGTCCGAACAACATCAACAGCAGAGCAAGAAGACCTAGTCAAAGAGAGCATCAGGGAGAAAAAAATAAAGAAGCAATTTGAAACATTTTATTGTAAAACCTTTCAAACAACTGCGTGCAGCAGCACATACGTCCATATGTGGCTGTGCACAATTTTATCACAGTATTGTTTAACCTGCATGTATGATATATAAGCATTTTATAAAATACACATATCTCTACCCTGCAATATAGGCTTATGTGCGAATTCATGGAATGCATTGAAACTGCGTATATTAATGTATTGAACAGGCACACTTTTCCTAACTATTTTTTAACGCATACACGCATAGATTTTATGCGTGAAGGTAAAGTAGGATTTACGCGCGGAAGCTGGCCAATTTTAAAAATTGTGCGTGTCAAAGAAATTACTGGTTTTACCAAGTAGTCCGCTCAGTCTTTCTCCAGGTCATCGAGAACTTCCTGGTTCTCCAGCCTTAACTCCCCCCTCCCCCAGTTTACCTAGTCAGCACGTTTAATATCACTGTCGCCAGATAATTGGAAAATGTGTGCACATAAGTGGCTTTTAAAATAGCAACTTATCTGCATAAGGGCTGGCCCTGCCCTGGAACGCCCCTGGACTGCCTCTTTTTTTACCCGTGTATATGTGCACGCGAAAGTGAAAATACATGCGTATCTTCGACTTTTATAAAATATGGAGTATGCAAGTAGAGGCTACTTACGCAGGTATATGCTCATTTTTACGTGCATAACATTCGGAAACTTCACCTTACTTGCAAGTTCCTGTATCTGAGCAGAGAGGACCATAACTTTTTCTATCTCTGTGTTACAAGGGGAGGGAGGGAGAGACACGATGGAACATAAGCCCCTTCCATCTTTGTGTTACCGTGATTATGACCGGAAAGAGGAAGAAACATAGTTCCTTCTATCTTTGAGTTACAATGGGAAGGCTGGCCCATAAACTCCTTCTTTTATTATATTAGAATGGGAGGGCAGAACATGGCGAAGTATGCAAGGCTGACCTTAAAAGGGAGCCATGGTCAGAACAAATCAACTGCAGCGGGACCCTGGAATGCTGAAATTACAGTATTGGGAGTGGGGCTAATGGTGGTACGAGCTTCCCTCTCAAAGTGCGAGGCCTAGAGTGGTCACTCCTATGCTCCTCTCTTTAAGGATGGCCCTGGGAGCATGTGCTGTAAGCCCCATTCAGAACAGTTTTCCAAACATTCTGAGGTCCTAAGTTACATCTCTATAATTTAGGAATCCAGTGGAGTGCCCTTGGATTCCAATGGACAACATTAGCCCATTATATTATATTATATAAGATCATCGTGCCTGTATGTCCATCTTTTCTTCCCTAATGTCTGTCTGTCCCTACTTTAGTAGCTTTTAACTGTTCATCTGGTTTCATTCATATATTACCACATACAAGAGAGACCCACTGACTTCTGACTCCTGTGCCTTTGATGTCCCTTCATAGCTATGCTCAGTTTATCATCTGAAACAAGAAAGGTTCCAAGAGACTAGAGAAGAGCAGATGTAGTACTGCTCCACAAGGTTGGGAACAAGGAGGAAGCAGAAAACCACAGAACTGTTAGTTTATCAGTGGTGGGCAAGGTCACAGAAGCACCTTGAAGCCCCTATTCTGTTGGTGGCACAGAAGAACACAGGACCAGGAATGAGCTGCATGCAGGAGGCGCTGTGTCTGCTGCCTGAATGAAGCTGCTACTTCTGTTGCCATGCCGTCTCCCAGTCAAGAGGGCCTGCCACTATCAGAGTCGAACCACAGCAGCTGTAGCAGCAGATTCTGGTGGTGGTCTCCTGCTGCCTGCCCTGCATTCTGCCTCCTGCCATTGTGCTGCTGGTCCCACCAAGCCTCAAAGGAGATGCTGAAGCTAGGGGAATGCTGATCAAAGTCCAGGATGGAGGAAGATGAGAGGGAGGGGGAGTGGCAAGGAGAGATAGAGAGAGGGTGGGTGGGAGCTTGGGGTGAGAGAGAGTGCTGTTGGACAGAGGCAGAGAAAGAGGGGCAAATGTTATGCTGGGGCTGCAGAATCCTTGTGTGGGATGTTATGTAACATAAGACCCCCCCCCCCCCATATCTGCAAGAACAATGGTGAGAACTCAGCAGGTCTAAAATGCTGGGACTTCTGAGCACCCACCATTGTTCTTGAAGGAGTTGTTATATCAGAGCTGCCCAGTCCCTGCTGGCATTCTGTGGAAGTTATGAAACATAATATTCCCCACAAGGGCATAAAGTAAGTTTTACTTCTGTAACACCAGCGCCATTTTGAAATTGGAACTGGTGGGGCAGGAGCAACTGGAGATTGATCCTGCCTCTTTTATCCTCGGAGAGCTGCAGAAGGGTAAGAACCACGGGGAACATGAGACTGGGCATTTTTACCTTTCTTGCCATGCTGTCGGTTAATAGCGCATGCTGTTTGCTGAAATGAAAAATCGGAACATTTCTGGGTATTTCGGATGCACGGCGATTCATTTGAAATGAAATGAAAATAAATTTTTTTTTGTGGATTTGGATTCCACATTCACTTCAAACTAATCCACATCCCACTATCTGGACCTCTTATTCTAGAACTCCCTTCCTTCTTGTCTATTATTTAAACCTCTCATGTCAGCGCTGTTACAAGCTACTTAAAAAAATCAGGCTCCCCCACCCCTCCCCCTGACAAGATTTCAATAATTAAAGAACTCAGCAATCATGATCAACAAGCCACTCCCCCCAGAACAATCCTGTAACAATACAATGCAGCATCACAGTATTACATTTGGGGTGGGCAATTTTCAGAAGCTATTTAACTGGGTAAACACATCATCATCATCGCTTATTCATGTCATGCTTTTCCACCAAAAGAGTTCAAAGTACATTACATCCACTTATGGTTCAGCAACAGGCAGGACTGGATTTAAACGTGTAGTGCCCTTAGGCGGAGGCCTGAGGGCAGGAGGACCCCTGGAAATCGAAGAGGAGCGGGAGGAGTCCCAGTTTCTGGGTGCCTTTGGAATTTGGCACCCTAGGCATGTGCCTAAATTGCGTATGCTTAAATCCAGCTTTGGTAATAGGGATCAGGGACATCAGAGGATCACAGTTTGCAAGCTATAGAAGACATGAGTAGGATCATAGAGGGAGCATACAGGAAGCAATGCTACTTAAAAACAGAGGAATAACAATGCAAGTATATAACCATGGTCTAAGGCTTACGGTAAGGTAGAGTGCATGGAGCCTAGATTCGCAGGTGTGCAGTTCATATACTTCCTTTGGGAGTAGGACAGATCTAAAAAGTATGTATGAGGATTGACAATGCACATAGATTTTCCCTGAAAAAAAAGCAGGTGAGCTTTGGGGGGGGGGGGGGGGGGGGGGGAGGGTGTGGTTAGGCCTGGAGAGGGAAACAACATGCGTGGATTGGATTTTCAAGTCTGAAGGAGAAAAAGTACCCACAGAAAAGCAGGTGCAGACTATCTGTGGGTGCTTTCAACAGGGAAAGATACTCATGCTTTCCGTTTGAGAGCAGGGTAAAAGCAGCCATGGACTCCGCATCCATGAGGCTACTTTTGAAAATTGCCCTGTAAATGACGTCTGTCCCACATCCCCATATGGTTAACATCAGAGAGTCATCCTGCTCCAACCAAGTGGTAGAACCGCCCTGTTAGATTGGTCCCTCTTACCATACTGTGACCGGGAACGGTGCGGGACAGGACACCCTTCACATAAAGTAGGAAGCACCATTACAAACATCTTGCAGCACTGTCACGAGGTGCTGGCTGTACACATCACTGGCATCTCTAGACAAGTAATTTGGAGAGGAGGAACAGGGGCATAGATTAGGTATAGCCCCCTTCCACATTGGGACTTTGTTTCAATGTACTTTGGTTATGTTATATATGGGAGTAGTCATTCTAAATTTGCATATGGATGTGCTATTCTAAACCATAGCCTATTATTGGTGGAGCCCCTATCTCATTGAGGAAGACCCTGGTGTTGGACAGAAAAATCTATATAGATTTGACCATGATATCCTGTCAGAACCAGCCAGAACCAACTAGAACTCAGGAGGTTCTGAGAAAATCTGGCAGCAGCCAAGAAGTATGGAGGCTTACTGAAATTTATCAGTATTTTAGTTTGGGCCCATCCATGCCCTTAGGAAAGAGAATGCAGCACAACCTAAGTGAATGTCCTTCTTTCTAGCATTAAACTCGGAAGCTTGCCATGGAAGCAAAAACTCATAATAAAACCCCTCTTGGGTATATTTGAGGTAAAAAACTTGAGAGAGAGACAGTTGGACCATTAGATGATCAAGGCATAAAAGGGGCACTTAGAAATGACAAAGTCATATCAGGGCGACTAAATGAATTGTTTGCTTCGATATTCACTGAGATGTAAGAGATATTACCATGCCAGAATTGATATTCAAAGGTGATGATTCAGAAGAACTGAAACAAATTTCAGTGAACCTGGAAGATGTACTAGGGCAAATTAACAAACTAAAGAGTAGCAAATCACTTGGACCAGATGGTATAGATCCCAGAATGCTGAAAGAACTGAGAAATTAAATTGCAGAACTGCTATTGGAAATTTGTAAACTATCAGTAACATCTACTGGAAAGTTGCTAATGTAACGCCAATTTTTTAAAAGGGATCAAGGGGTGATCCAGGAAACTACAGACAGAGTGAGTCTGACGTCTGTGCCAAGCACAATGGTAGAAACTATCTTAAAGTACAAAATTGATGAAAATATAGATAAACATAGTTTAATGGGACAAAGCCAATATGGATTTAGCCTCACAAATTTGCTACATTTTTTGGAGGGCGTAAACAAACATGTGGATAAAGGTGAGGCAGTTGATATAGTATATCTGGATTTTCACAAAACATTTGACAAAATTCCTCATGAGAGACTTCTTAGGAAATTACAAAGTAAAGGGATAGGGGGCAGTGTCTTATTGTAAATTGCCAACTGCTTAAAAGATAGAAAACAGAGTAAATTTTCCCAATGGAAAAAGGTGAATAGTGGAGTGCCCCAGGGATCTGTTCTGGGACCACTGCCTTTTGATATATTTATAAAAGACCTAGAAATGGGAACAACAAGTGAGGTGATCAAATTTGCTGCTCACATAAAATTATTCAAAGTTGTTAAATCACAAGAGGGTTGTGAGAAATTGCAAGAGAACATTGCAAAACTGGGAGACCGGGCATGCAGATGGCAAATGAAATTTAATGTAGACAAATGCAAAGTGATGCACTCAGGGAAGAGTAACCCAAATTATAGCTACACAATGCAAGGTTCCACCATTAGGAGTCACCACTCAGGAAAAGGATCTAGGTGTCATCGTTGAAAATACGTTGAAATGTTCTGCTCAGTGTGTAGCAGCAGCCAAGAAAGCAAACAGAGTGCTAGGGATTATTAGGAAAGGAATGGAGAATAAAACAGAGAATATCATAATGCCTCTGTATCGCTCCATGGTGCGACCTCATCTTGAGTATTGTGCGCAGTTCTCAAGAAAGATATAGCAGTATTAGAAAAGGTACAAAGAAGGGTGGCCAAAATGATAAAGGGGATGGAAGAATTCCCCTATGAAGAAAGGCTAAAGAGGTTAGGGCTGTTCAGTTTGGAGAAGAGACAGTAGGGGAGAGATATGATAGAGGTTTATAAAATGAGTGGAATGGAAGGAGTAAATGTCAATCAATTGTTTACTCTTTTGAAAAGTACAAAGACTAGGGACACAAAATAAAGTTACTAGGTAGTTCATTTAAAACTAATATGAGAAAATATGTTTTTACTCAACCCATAATTAAGCTCTGGAATTTGTTGCCAGAGGATGTGGCGAAAGCTATTAGTGTAGCTGTGTTTTAAAAAGGTTTGGAGAAGTTCCTGGAGGAAAAGTCCATAAACCATTATTAAGGTGGAGTTGCAGAAATCCCCTGCTTATTCTTGGGATAAGCAGCTTGGGATCTGTCTACCCCTTGGGATCCTGCCAGGTACTTGTGACCTGATTTGACCACTGTTGGAAGCAGGATATTAGGCTTGATAGACCTTTGGTCTGACCCAGTATGGCAAGTCTTATATTCTTATGTAACCTTGAGTAATCACTTAGGGCTATGGATCTTGGAGTTAAGGAGTAGATTCTCCTCAACAAGAGAAAGTGTCAGCCTGGAAATTTTGAAGGCTGTTGGGGATAGAAACCCAGACTAGTGTTTATATCCAATTTGTGTTTATGAAACTCTGGACTTCTGCTATTGCCACATGTCTTCTACTATGTGAAGATGTGTGTAACCTCTATGAATGTGGATTTGTAAATATCTCTCTTTATCTGACCTGTAAATAAATCAGATCTGCATTGGAACAACATTTAATAGCATCAGAAGTCCATATTCAAAAGGAATTCTCCAGTTAAATTTTGAATTCAATGGATCACAAGATTCAAGGCAGCATGGTTTAGAAGAGGTAGAGCTTGCCAAAGAATCTGATCAATTTCTTTGACTGGGTGACTAGAGAGGAGGATCAGGGGAGAACTCTAGATGCAGTGTACTTGGATTTCCGTAAGACTTTTAACACAGTTCCACATAAGTGACTTATAAATAAACTGAGCTCCCTAGGAGTGACTGATGAAGAAGGCAGGAGGGGAGAGGGGGAAAAGGAAAGAAGGAGGGGGAAAGGAGAAGTTTCTGATGGAGGAGGGGGTTAGGAGAGGTGAAAATGGCAGAGGAGGGGGTGCCTGATGGCAGAATCGAAGGGTGGATGCTTGATGGAAAAGGACAGGAGAGAGTGCCTGATGGCATGCAGGGAAGGGTGCTTGAAGGGAAAGGGAGAGGAGGGATGCCTGATGGAAAAGGGGGTACTGATGGGGAAGAAGATAGACAGGGGAAAGGAGAGAGGAGATGTGCCTGATGGGGTAGGGCCTTAAGGGGAAGAAGAATGGAGAGGGAAAATGGGATTTGATGTGGAGGTAAGGTGCCTAATGGAGAAGAAGGAAAGGAGGGGTTGCCTGATGGGGGAGATATCATCCCTAACGAGGGAGATAAAGGAAAGGGAAATAGAAGGGGGAGGTAGAGGCCAGAGAGAGAAAAAGCAAATCAGGATCAGTAGAAGGGAGAGAGCCATACAGCAGACAGCGTGGAAGAGGCAGCAGGGTGCAAAGAAAAGAGAAAGGTTTGGTTGCAGAGAAATAATGAAAAACACCAGCCACATCTCAGATGGTCTGCAAAAGAACCTGTATCTGTTAGAGACCTACTGGAAATCATAGTCCCTGCAGATCTGAAAAAATCAAAGAGTATGATTTTCCAGAAAAAGCCAAAAATTCTCCAATACAAATTCATCTTAAATAACATAAGAACGTGCCATACTGGGTCAGACCAAGGGTAAATCAAGCCCAGCATCCTGTTTCCAACAGAGGCCAAACCAGGCCACAAGAACCTGGCAAGTACCCAAAAACTAAGTCTATTCCATGTTACCGTTGCTAGTAATAGCAGTGGCTATTTTCTAAGTCAACTTGATTAATAGCAGGTAATGGACTTCTCCTCCAAGAACTTATTCAATCCTTTTTTAAACACACCTATACTAACTGCACTAACCACATCCTCTGGCAATAAATTCCAGAGTTAAATTGTGCGCTGAGTGAAAAAGAACTTTCTCCGATTAGTTTTAAATGTGCCACATGCTAACTTCATGGATTGCCCCCTAGTCTTTCTATTATCTGAAAGACTAAATATCCGATTCACATCTACCCGTTCTAGACCTCTCATGATTTTAAACACCTCTATCATATCCCCCCTCAGTCGTCTCTTCTCCAAGCTGAAAAGTCCTAACCTCTTTAGTCTTTCCTCATAGGGGAGTTGTTCCATTCCCCTTATCATTTTGGTAGCCCTTCTCTGTACCTTCTCCATCGCAATTATATCTTTTTTGAGATGCGGCGACCAGAATTGTACACAGTATTCAAGGTGCGGTCTCACCATGGAGTGATACAGAGGCATTATGACATTTTCCGTTTTATTCACCATTCCCTTTCTAATAATTCCCAACATTCTGTTTGCTTTTTTGACTGCCGCAGCACACTGAACCGACGATTTCAATGTGTTATCCACTATGACGCCTAGATCTCTTTCTTGGGTGGTAGCACCTAATATGGAACCTAACATTGTGTAACTATAGCATGGGTTATTTTTCCATATGTGCATCACCTTGCACTTATCCACATTAAATTTCATCTGCCATTTGGATGCCACAAACTCCCTCTAATGCCAGGCAATTGTGAACTAATACAAAATACCTACCAATAAAACATTCAGAACATAAATAGGAAGCTTGCCATACATAAGAGCACTAACTACCAGGACTTAAACAGCAATAACCCTACTTATGGAAAGGCAGCATTTCAAATCTTACCCACTAATATATCGTCTACTGGAAAAACAAAACAGGTCAAACTGCAACAGATACTTACACAGAAGCTACACACTAGCAGAATACTTCACCTGTGTCACACAGACAAACCTTCACCAAATATAGAATAAGTGAATGGAAATTAGAAATGTGCAGACAAAATTACTTAATTGGAAACTCTGAGAAGCCAGATTCTGCCTGCAATGCAATACTGGAGAAAAATAAATGCATTTCTTCCTATATTAAGCAAAATACAAAGAGTTGGGGAAAGCACTGACATGCTTACTTATGATTTTCAGAAGTATGCATGTAGATGTACAGCAGATAGTTACATCTGCTGTCTTGTATCTGTGCATACTGAGACAAACTGCGACTTTTCAAAGTGGACTTATGTGTAGAAGTCTACTTTTAAAATCTGAGCTAAAGTTTGCAAATACAAAACAATAGCAGACTTCAGTCCTACATGGGCTGTTATAAAGTTAACTTTACTATGTCAATCATACTACCTCTCGCCCCTCTGCAGCATGCATATTTTATTCCTTAAGTTATGGCTTTTAGTGCAGACTGTGTACCATTTTGTTAGCTCTTCTCTGGATTGGCTCTATTTACTGTTTGAGGTATGGCCTCTATTATTCCAGCTGAGGGCTCATCAGAGGCCTCATCACCTTTTTTTCCTGTTGGTTGTACCTTTCTCTATGCGGCCTATTATTCCTCTGGCCATTGTCTTGCCATGCTGTTTTGCAACCTTGAGATCATTAGATATGATCACGCTGCGATCTCACCCTGTCCTCCATCACGTATTACTCCCTTGAATTTCTGTTGCCCAAATGTAGGACTCCTTGCTACGTTTTTGCACTGAATCTTAGCTGCCAAACACTTGGGGGGTAGATTTTCAAAGATGCGCACACATGGACGAGCTAATTTTATAAACATGCCCATGTTATAAATGACAATACCCGCATGCACATGCATACCTGATTTTATATCAGCCCGCGCATGTGCGGGTGGGTCGCAACTTGCACGCGCAAGGGAGGGAGATTTTATTTAAAAACGCGCGGCAACGCAATCGGGTCATTCCCAGTTCCCTCCCAGTCTGCTCCAATTAATCCCCCTACCTACTCTTCCTCCCTTTTCCCCTCTCCTCCTCCCCTAACTATTCAAATTCTTTTTGTTTTAAAACTTACTTCCTCTTCGGAGGTGAAGTAAGTTCCGTGTGCCGGCCCCCACCCCACCCCTTTCACAGACCCCGGGAGATATGCGCGTGGCCAGGTCATTTCGAAAATGCTCTTAGCACATGCACGGCCACGCGCATTTCTCCCGGTATTTGCACGTGACGGGCTTTAAAAATGTACCCTTTGATCATGAATCACTTCTCAATCCTCATTTTGTATTTGCCATCAGGTTTGCAAATTTTTTTGCAGACCTTGGTAACATCTGCAAAAATGTCAACCCACTAATCACTTTGCAGTATCACATATGAAGAAATTGAACAGGACTGATATTTCAGTATTTATTTTGATATATATTCCACTTTTTGGAACTTCAAAGCAGATTCAGGTACTGGAGGCATTTCCCTAGCCCCAGAGGGCTTACAATCTAAGGGGTTGATGCAGTAAGACATTTTTCCCATCCTGTCTCTATGGAAAAAGACCTTGGTGAATCAGACTGAGTTTTATCCGAGGCAACAGAGGGTAAAGTGACTTGCCAAAGGTCACAAGATGTGGCAGTGGGATTTCATCCCGGGCTCATAGCCCACTGCTCTAACCACTAGGCCAATCCTCCACACCACTGATAATATGATATGAGGTACTCTACTGATGAGCGCTTTTTCCTTGTAGTGAACTCCATTTAATAAGACGCTCTGTCATCGACCACGCAAGCCTTCTGCATGGGACAAGGTCAAAACCTTTACTGAAATGTATTGGTATCCACTTGAGGAGGATACAGCAGGTTGGAATCTGCACTGTTACATATGCCTTCAGTCACTACCTCCAGTAGGGCTATTTGCAAAGGTAATCCTATCCTTGGTCATACAATAAGCATGTGCAGCCCAGTAAACAAAAAAGTAGATATTTCTTATACTGATTTTTCATATACAACTCTCTCTGGTGAAGAAGCCGCAAGTGTCATTAGTCACTTTCTCACCAGATATATCTAACTGGTGGAAGAGTGGCCTCAGATTGTTTTGGCTAACTTTTTCAGAATCAGCAGTTTAAATCTTTTCCAGACCTGATAGCAGAGTTTGAGATCCCTAAGCACTCTAATTTCCTTTTTCTTTTTTTTTTTTTTTCTTTCTTTTTACAGTTGAGGAAAGATATATCTAAGCTGCAGGGGGTAGGGAAAGCAGCCGAGGAATGCTCGTCTCAAAGAACTACTGTGCTGCGAAGGAGGGGGGGAGTCATCTGATTTCTAAATTTTACATATATGTTAGCGATCGGATGAGCCGGGGGAGACATCACCTAGTCTCATTACAGCATGGAATTTGGATTTGCAATCTGATCTGTACTGGAGAGGCTGGAGGCAAAGTTGGCGTGCACCCAGTACGATCTCTTTCTGTACTAAAAGTTGAGAACTTTTATTCAAATTGCTGCACTGATTATATCGCACTCCCCTTCTCTTCTCTAAATTTAGTGCAAGCAGTCCTCTGTGTTAGCGTGGATATGGGAAAGGGGCAGTTATATACACATGTGGTGAGAGTGCATGGAAGTACATGGGCTCCAAAAACAAGTTCTCAGCCTTACCCATCAAATGTGTGGTCATGCTCCTCTCCCATGTAACCAATTATTTGTCATCTGGGTTTATGGAGGGATCCGGCGTGTATGGTGGGGGTCTAGGAAACTGACAAATTAATTACTACACACTGCAGGTCTTACTATAGCACATATGTGCAAATGCCCAGTATTTCATGCTGGGAAAACAAAGTGGCTGAAATTTATTTATTTATTTATTTATTTTTAGTTTTTATATACCGATGTTCCTGTATAATATACATATTCTGGAACAGCTGACATACATTCTTCAGGAACAAAGTGAAATATATAATGATTTTTGGTACTGAGTTTCACATAGAGAGAGGGCTAATAGATAAACTGTCCAGTGGTCTCTTAAAGATTCTTTGTATTTATAAAGTTCATTGTCTCGATGTTACCCTTCGGCGGCAGCAGGTCCGGGGAGCCTCTCAGCGGCGTGGCACGACAGCTTCTGTCGGCGGCAGCATGACCCGACGTTTAAGCACGTCCAGACTCCACCCCTCTCAGGACGTGTCATCGGCAAGCCGGAAGTCCCCGCGTTTGCGTGGGAAATCTTGACTATTTAAATTCCTGAGCCCAGCACAGTACTGCCTCAGCTACAGGTTTGCTTGTGCTGGTGCTCTCCTGCCTTTTGTGGTTTCTTTTGCCTCTTGATCCCGGACTGCCTCTGGACCCTGTTCTGCTCGCTGCCTGCCCTGACCCCAGATTGCCTCTGGACCCTGCTCTGCTCGCTGCCTGCCCTGACCCCGGAATGCCTCTGGGCCCGGCCCTGCTCTGCTCGCTGCCTGCCCTGACCCCGGATTGCCTCTGGACCCTGCTCTGCTCGCTGCCTGCCCTGACCCCGGATTGCCTCTGGACCCTGCTCTGCTCGCTGCCTGCCCTGACCCCGGATTGCCTCTGGACCCTGCTCTGCTCGCTGCCTGCCCTGACCCCGGAATGCCTCTGGGCCCTGCTCTGCTCGCTGCCTGCCCTGACCCCGGATTGCCTCTGAACACTGCTCTGCTCGCTGCCTGCCCTGACCCCGGATTGCCTCTGGGCCCTGCTCTGCTCGCTGCCTGCCCTGACCCCGGAATGCCTCTGGGCCCTGCTCTGCTCGCTGCCTGCCCTGACCCCGGAATGCCTCTGGGCCCTGCTCTGCTCGCTGCCTGCCCTGACCCCGGATTGCCTCTGGACCCTGCTCTGCTCGCTGCCTGCCCTGACCCCGGATTGCCTCTGGACCCTGCTCTGCTCGCTGCCTGCCCTGACCCCGGAATGCCTCTGGGCCCTGCTCTGCTCGCTGCCTGCCCTGACCCCGGATTGCCTCTGGGCCCTGCTCTGCTCGCTGCCTGCCCTGACCCCGGATTGCCTCTGGACCCTGCTCTGCTCGCTGCCTGCCCTGACCCCGGAATGCCTCTGGGCCCTGCTCTGCTCGCTGCCTGCCCTGACCCCGGATTGCCTCTGGACCCTGCTCTGCTCGCTGCCTGCCCTGACCCCGGAATGCCTCTGGGCCCTGCTCTGCTCGCTGCCTGCCCTGACCCCGGAATGCCTCTGGGCCCTGCTCTGCTCGCTGCCTGCCCTGACCCCGGAATGCCTCTGGGCCCTGCTCTGCTCGCTGCCTGCCCTGACCCCGGATTGCCTCTGGGCCCTGCTCTGCTCGCTGCCTGCCCTGACCCCGGATTGCCTCTGGACCCTGCTCTGCTCGCTGCCTGCCCTGACCCCGGATTGCCTCTGGACCCTGCTCTGCTCGCTGCCTGCCCTGACCCCGGAATGCCTCTGGGCCCTGCTCTGCTCGCTGCCTGCCCTGACCCCGGATTGCCTCTGGGCCCTGCTCTGCTCGCTGCCTGCCCTGACCCCGGATTGCCTCTGGACCCTGCTCTGCTCGCTGCCTGCCCTGACCCCGGATTGCCTCTGGGCCCTGCTCTGCTCGCTGCCTGCCCTGACCCCGGATTGCCTCTGGACCCTGCTCTGCTCGCTGCCTGCCCTGACCCCGGAATGCCTCTGGGCCCTGCTCTGCTCGCTGCCTGCCCTGACCCCGGATTGCCTCTGGGCCCTGCTCTGCTCGCTGCCTGCCCTGACCCCGGATTGCCTCTGGGCCCTGCTCTGCTCGCTGCCTGCCCTGACCCCGGATTGCCTCTGGACCCTGCTCTGCTCGCTGCCTGCCCTGACCCCGGATTGCCTCTGAACCCTGCTCTGCTCGCTGCCTGCCCTGACCCCGGAATGCCTCTGGGCCCTGCTCTGCTCGCTGCCTGCCCTGACCCCGGATTGCCTCTGGGCCCTGCTCTGCTCGCTGCCTGCCCTGACCCCGGAATGCCTCTGGGCCCTGCTCTGCTCGCTGCCTGCCCTGACCCCGGATTGCCTCTGGACCCTGCTCTGCTCGCTGCCTGCCCTGACCCCGGATTGCCTCTGGGCCCTGCTCTGCTCGCTGCCTGCCCTGACCCCGGATTGCCTTTGGACTCCTCTCTGCTCGCTGCCTGCCCTGACCCCGGATTGCCTCTGGACCCTGCTCTGCTCGCTGCCTGCCCTGACCCCGGATTGCCTCTGGGCCCTGCTCTGCTCGCTGCCTGCCCTGACCCCGGATTGCCTCTGGACCCTGCTCTGCTCGCTGCCTGCCCTGACCCCGGATTGCCTCTGGACCCTGCTCTGCTCGCTGCCTGCCCTGACCCCGGAATGCCTCTGGGCCCTGCTCTGCTCGCTGCCTGCCCTGACCCCGGATTGCCTCTGGGCCCTGCTCTGCTCGCTGCCTGCCCTGACCCCGGATTGCCTCTGGACCCTGCTCTGCTCGCTGCCTGCCCTGACCCCGGATTGCCTCTGGGCCCTGCTCTGCTCGCTGCCTGCCCTGACCCCGGATTGCCTCTGGGCCCTGCTCTGCTCGCTGCCTGCCCTGACCCCGGATTGCCTCTGGACCCTGCTCTGCTCGCTGCCTGCCCTGACCCCGGATTGCCTCTGGGCCCTGCTCTGCTCGCTGCCTGCCCTGACCCCAGATTGCCTTTGGACTCCTCTCTGCTTGCTGCCTGCCCCGAATTGGACTGATTACGGATTTGCCTACTTGCTACCTGCCCCGACCCTGGATTGCTCTTGGACCCCTTCTCTGCTTGTTGCCTGCCCCAAATTGGACTGTGCTCCGGAGTACCTGTCTGCTGCCTGCTGTTAACCCGGAGAGGAGTCGGAGTTTTCCCTACAGTGTGCCGGTCCCGTACCATGGTTCAAGGTAAGACTGTCGTCTACTTGGGGATTCACTAACTAGTTCCGTAACACTCCATTTTCCACAGTACATATTGTTTAAATAAAAAATTAATTTTAAAAAATCGTACTAAAAACCTAAGTACACCAAGTCTAGCACTCACTCTTGATCTAATTGTTGGTCACCCAGACACATAAATTGCTCACATTTATTAGCCATGATATGCCTTTGATTTTTAATGGAGTCACAGCTTTAACTAAAGTTTGATTCACAGAATCAGCAAAAGAAGAGGCTGAATCCAAAGACTAAGAATTATGGTTAAGTTCCCATTCAGCCCCAAAATGTATTGAATCAACAGGTCCCCACAGTGACCTAGATGTTGGTGGATTAAAACAGGTGGCAGACTTTTCCCCTAAATTAAAAGAAAAAGTAACAAAATAACTAACTGACCACAAAAACGTCTGAACCACTGAATCGTTAAAGGCTTTCTGAAAAAGTTCAGGTATTATCAAATGGTCTAATATGTGTCCCCCTTTATGCATTGTTAAGGGATTTAACTGTACCAGTTGTAAACTTTTTAAACCCTTTAGCTAATCCAAGAAGCTTGATAGGGGCTTACAATCTTTGTGAATGTTTAAGTCACCCAAAATTAAAACCTTATTAGATTGTAATAAGGATGTATGGAAATTCAAAATATGAGTAGGATATTTGCAGATTAATCCTGGCAGAAAGTACAAAATTGCAAATAGCCAATCATGAAATCAAACCACCAAGCTCTCACATTCATCTCCTAAAGCCATGGCAATAGGTTTCACTGCAAAATATGACTTATAAAGTAATAAAACACCTCTACTCTTTCGTGATTACTTTATATCTGTTGCGTTTGGTGGTCCACAGGCAGCTCCCACGAACACCATACTTACCCTCATGGCCGAGCTTTCCACCCACTGGCTCCCGATGCGAAGTGGCTCTCTCTGGTCTTCTCATGGTCGGCCACCATGCTCTGATGTGGCAAGATGCCACAGACGCTACACGTGATAGGACGCAGACTCCTGCTGCCCTGCTCCCCCTAGAGCATGCGCACCAGACGTCACCCTATTTAAAGGGTCCGTGGCAGGAAAAGCCCGGAGTTGCCTCCTGATGACATCCCTCTCATAAGCCTAAAAAAGGCCTCACTGACACTCCTCCAGTGCCCCACAACAATTCCTCTTGCTCTGCAGTAGTGATTGAGCGCCAGCATCTTTCTTTGTTCCAGTGCCTTGTCTTCAGAGTCCTTGTCTTCAGTTCCACTGTTTCAATGTCATCTTCAGTTCTTCCACATCTCCCTTGTTGCCCGCTTGTTCTTCTCCTCACCTTCCTACCCTGTCTATCCATTCTATCTTTCCCTTTGGATGGATACCTGGCATTGACCTCGGTCTGACTTCTGGATACACCTGACCTCCATCTGCCACTGACAACTGCCTGACTTCTGGATAGACTTGACCTCTGCCTGTCACCAACCACTGCCTGCCACCAGATACACCTGACCTTCATCTACTCTGATGGATCTCTCCACCAACAGCAGAAGCCCCCACCTAAGATTTGCCAGCCCTGGCACCCAAAGGCTCAACCTGAGGGGAATGTGGGCTGGTAAAGGTGAAGCTCCAGCTGGGCCTCTGATTCATTTGGGGCTGCTCTCCAACGGTTGGGACCAGCTAGGCTCTTCCCTGCAGGTTGCGACAACTCTGCCTCCGTCTAAGAGTCCATGAACGCAATAATATAAGAAAAAAAAAAAAAAGAGGGAGGACATGATAAATTCAAAAGAGAAAGGTCAGCTGACAATCATGTTTCGCTAAGGAATAAAAAAATCTAATTCTGCTTCAGATAATAAAACTGTAATTGTATCAGACTTATTATTCTCTCCTTCATGGGCAATCTGTTAAATCAAAGTGTTTTCAGGGGAAGGTTTAAAATAAAATTGACTGGGGAAAGTCAGATAAAGACAAAAGTTTTATTTTCAACTGGATCCCAAAAGCATAGGCAGATAAAATGAGTCACCCAAGGTCACACAGTGTCAGCAGCAGAATCAAGGCCCAGGGAAATAAAGTGACTCATCTGAGGTCACACATACAGAGAGTCGGTGGCAGTGCTGAGTCTTGAACTTATGTCCTGGCAGTTTTAAATCATTGTTTCAGTGCGCTAACCCCAAGTCACTTGGCTACGTCATATCACAGTGTAAAAAGGCACTCCTTCAAATTTTCCTTTAAAGAAAAAGCACTATCTAATAATTAAACAACTTCTGTGGCCTGTGGAAGGCAAATTATAGCCATGGAACTAGACAATACGTATAAAATTTCATGTAACACCTAGCAATGCCCCCAGCACAGAGGAGACCAGGTTGTTCACTGGTCAGTGAGATATGTATGTCACTTCAGCAAAAGCCCGTTAACACAGAAGCATTTTTCTTTTCATTATTACAAATGTTGCTTTCTTTAAATTGTAAATCTATTCAGAGATATCCATGATCCTAAAAAAAGTAAGCAAAACCCTGCCATTATAATAACTCTGTAGTGCAGAGATACCTAATATTTCTTAGCTGGATCATATAATAAAGAATTATGTGAAATCTTGTTACATGGGGAACTATTTTTTCATTTGATTTGCATATCCTTTAAAAAAATATGTAAAACCACAGCCCAAGCAGAAGGTAGGGGTTTCCTTAGCATGATGCACAAAAATCACAACCTGAACAGGCAACAGCATACACAACACACACAGTCACAACCTTAGGAGAAGGCATTTTTTTTACCCTTTAACAAATACTGAAGTCTATTTCCAAACGCTTACACCGCAGTTGGCCACCACCCTTTAAACTCCCTATGCCTGTCCTTGACATCTCTTCTGTCCTTGCAAAAGGCTTTGACAGTATGATCAGTGACGCTGTAACTAGTTTCAGCTCATTCGGGAGCCTCCCAGAAATGTCATGCAGCGGAGTGGCTTTTCTTTTTACCATCCCTTCATAAGAAATGCCATACTGGGTCAGACCAAGGGTCCATCAAGCCCAGTATCCTGTTTCCAACAGTGGCCAATCCAAGTCACAAGTACCTGGCAAGTACCCAAACATTAAATAAATCACAAGCTACTATTGCTTATTAATTACCGTAATAGCAGTTTATGGATTTTTCCTCTAGGAACTTATCCAAACCTTTTTTAAATCCAGTTACACTAACTGCCGTAACCACATCCTCTGGTAATGAATTCCAGAGCTTAACTATGCACTGAGTGAAAAAGAATTTTCTTTGATTTGTTTAAATGAGCCACATGCTAACTTCATGAAGTGCCCTCTAGTCCTTCTATTGTCTGAGAGCGTAAATAACGGATTTACAATAGCTTGTTCAAGTCCTTTCATGATTTTGTAGACTTCTGTTATATCCCTCCTCAGCCGTCTCTTCTCCAAACTGAACAGCCCTAACCTCTTTAGCCTTTCCTCATAGGGGAGCCGTTCCATCCCCTTATTTTGGTTGCCCTTCTCTGCACTTTCTCCACTGCAGATATATCCTTTTTCAGATGTGGCGACTAGAACTGCACACAAGGGGAACTATTTTTTCATTTGATTTGCATATCCTTTCAAAAATATGTAAAACCGCAGCCCAAGCAGAAGGTGCGGGCTCACCATGGAGCGATACAGAGACATTATGACATCCTCCGTTTTATTTGCCATTCTCTTCCTAATAATTCCTAACATTGTTTGCTTTTTTGATTGCCACAGCACACAGCTGACGATTTCAATGAATTATCCACTATGACACCTAGATCTCTTTCCTGGGTGGCAACTCCTAAGATAGAACCTAACATTTTGTAACTAAAGCAAGGGTTATTTTTCCCTATATGTATCACTTTGCACTTGTCCACTTTACATTTCTTCTGCCATTTGGAAGCCCAATCTTCCAGTCTCGCAAGGTCCTCCTGCAATTCATCACAATCTGCTTGAGATTTAATGACTCTACATAATTTTGTCATCCACAAATCTGATCATCTCACTCATCGTACCCATTTCCAGATCATTTATAAATATATTAAAAAGCACCGGTCCAAGTACAGATCCCTGAGGCACTCCAATGTTTACCTTTTTCCACTGTGAAAACTGACCATTTAATCCTACTCTCTGTTTCCTGTCTTTTAACCAGCTTGCAATCCACAAAAGGGTTATCACCTCCTATCCCATGACTTTTTAGTTTTCTTAGAAGCCTCTCATGCAGGACTTTGTCAAACACCTTCTGACAATCCAAATACACCACATCTACCAGTTCACCTTTGTCCACGTTTATTCACTCCTTCAAAAAATGTAGGAGATTTGTGAGGCAAGACTTCCCTTGGGTAAATCCATGTTGGCAATGTCCCATCTAGCCATGTCTATCTAAATGTTTTGTGATTTTATTCTTTATAACAGTTTCCACAATTTTTCCCGGCACTGAAGTCAGGCTCACCGGTCTATAGTTTTCCGGATCACCCCTGGATCCCTTTCTAAATATAGGGGTTACATTGGCCATCTTCCAACCTTCAGGTATATCAGATGATTTTAATGATAGGTTAGAAATTAATTGAAATAGGTCTGAAATTTCATGTTTCAGTTTTTTCAGAACCCTGGGATGTATACCATCCGGTCCAGGTGATTTACTACTCTTCAGTTTGTCAATCAGGCCTCCTACATCTTCCAGGTTCACCTTAATTTGCATCTGAATCATCACCCATGAAAACCTTCTCCAGAATGGGTATCTCTTCCCCGATATAATATCTGCATTTCCCCGATTCCTTGTCCCTTCCCATCTATATCAATGGAACAAGAAACTTGTTATACAGTGAGCTTGCATTTTTACATTTTAATATTTTAGAGTCTATTTTCAATAGCTTATGTGA
This sequence comes from Rhinatrema bivittatum, assembly GCF_901001135.1. Taxonomy (NCBI): domain Eukaryota; kingdom Metazoa; phylum Chordata; class Amphibia; order Gymnophiona; family Rhinatrematidae; genus Rhinatrema; species Rhinatrema bivittatum. The sequence goes on from NC_042630.1 coordinate 20,731,750, forward strand.
CTGCAAAGTCCTTGTTGCTAATTTTCCTGGGGAAAATTACCTTGATTAGTTCGTCTTTGAAAACTGCTTACAAGGTACTGGATGTAGAAACAAAGTGGCTGTATACTTTGCACCCACTGTTTCTGCGGGCAGCTAAAGAGTATCACAGTGTGCGGAAAGTTGAAAATCCGAATGTACATATGCTGTGCGCTGCTCCGACCTAACCCCACCCCCTACCCTATCCATTTCTTTCACAGGACACCTTTTTTTTTTATTATTTATACATTTAAATAAAACAGGAACCACCTCTTTAATCCAACTAAAAGTCCGCATGCTGGAAAATCCCTTGTTTTTACTTTTAGCCGCTCTGTCGGGGCCACTATTCAGCCAGGGCAATTTACCCGTGTAAATAACTTTTGAACACTGCCCTCATAAAGCATGCTTTTGATAACCTATAAACCAGGGGTGGGCAGTTCCGGTCCTCGAGGGCCACAAACCAGTCTGGTTTTCAGGATACCCCTAATGAATATGCATGAGAGAGATTTGCATGCACTCTGCCGCCGTTGTATGCAAATCTATTTCATGCATATTCATTAGGATATCCTAAAACCGACAGGTTTGTGGCCCTCGAGGACTGGAATTGCCCACCCCTGCTATAAACTGATCCCTAAGGGTCAATTGTGTTTGGGGTTGTTCGGTTTATCCCATCATTGCTTTAGATGATATATTCAGTCACTGCGCAGGGCAATTTTTGGTAGCCTGCAGAGTTGTAAAGTACATTGCACTCTTTTACACATATACTTTGAAGTTAATTCAAAGATAAACGGCCCCAGTAGTTTCTCTTTAAAAAAGAAAAAAAGTTAGCTAGCATAAAGCGCATGTGCTAAAATCATTTATGTACTTTGCGCCTATTTCTGCAGTTGACTGAGTAGAGGTTAAATAGCATGAAAAATATTTGAAAATTGCACGTACTACACATGCTGTTTTCTAGAGAAATGCAATAGTTGAAAACGAATAAGGAATCCAAATCAAAAAAAGCTTTTTTTTTTTTGTTTGGTTCATTCTAAATGAAATGAATTTCTAGTGCTGAAAAAACTAAGAAGCGTTCAGGTTATTCATTTCAGGAAATAGTACATACTATTTCCTAATCGTGTGTGCTGTTTGGAAATAGTGCATGCTATTTCATGAAACAAAAAAAGCAAAAAGGAAAACCACTCCAATGAAACATTTGGACAACATCATCCACCTCTCATGAAATAATATGAACCAAACCAAATATTTTATCAGGGCACACCCCTACTGCTTTCCTCCCATGCCCCCACCCCACCTGTTTTTAACCCAACTAAAAGTAGGTACACTATGGAAGCCCACATGAACTTTTGGTTGGCTAGAGGGGGGCAATTTCGCCCATATGTGATGAGAAAATGGAACATGAAACTCAGGGATGTCATGAAACCATCAGTCACTGTTTAATAGCAAAAGTTAAAGTTAATTGTTTTAACAGTCTCATCCTGAATGTTGACTTCCACTGACCCTGAGCAGTAATAAGTGAGCCAAAAGCAAGGAGTCTAAGTTACAGAGCAGCTGCACACAGGCATTGCTTGCCAGCCTCCTTTTCACAAGGTACTTGAGTGAAGTCACCAGCATGGAAACCAAAACTAGATTAAAGCACTTTTTAAAAGATCCTTGTCCCACATGGCGTGCATCGGATCTGCTTTCCTTCATGTTTCTGATGGAGATTATTGGGAGAAACAGCCTTCATCTGACATTGTTCTGGAAATATTTTCTATACTTTAATGATTCATAAGTCAAAATCAAGCTTTTTTTTTTTCTTCAGTACAATAGCTTCTGTCTGCTTCCTTGACTTTCCAGTGTAACTGTAACTTGCCCCTATTGGGGTCACAATGCCATAAACCTTCACTTCACTATCATCCAGGATTTCCCCCATTTTTAACTTCCTCCCATGTAGCTTAGCCATTACAGTGAACTATGACTGCCTGCAGGCTCCACTGTATTTATTTATAAGACTTTCAATATATACCACATAAGTGCACTAAAAGAAGCAGGGCTACAAAATCAGCATGTGCCATGGGATATCAAATTGTTATAAATAAATCCTAACAGGGGCAGGCACGAACCATATTTTTTTCCAGAACGCCCTACAAATGCACCCTTGTAACAGCCAGTTAATGTTGCTGTAGTGAAACGGCCAACACACCCACTCTCTCCCACACCTCCAAAACAGCTGTCAATACTGCCTCAGCAGCCAGTGCATACTGGAATCACTCGTAGAAATCACCCAGTACTTCTGATTTTTTTTTTAGTTTTGTATACAGTGCTGAGAGTACAGACCAAGGTTCCAATCCCACCTCTTCCACCAATCTTACTGTTTCTGACCCCATGTTGATAGACATTGCTACAACACCTGTAGCCCAGGATCCAATCCCACCTCTACTACTAATCTCACTGTCTGAGCCAGTGCTAGGCACACCTTGTTTAAATTCCATCTAAAATACCACCTTTTTGAGGCTGCTTTTAAACTTTAAGCCTGTTGGTTCACCTTCAGCCTCGTTAACTAATTTTAACAATTGTCTGTTGACCTGTATGTTTGTCTTGATTAGATTGTAAACTGTATTGAGAAGGGAATGTTTCTTGTGTGTTGTCCTTACCGTTACGCATGGGGGTAACTTGCCCAGAGTGGCAGTTACTACTATAGTAAATTGCCGGGCAGACTGGATGGACCATTTGGTCTTTGTCTGCCCTCGTTATTCGGTTACTATGTTTGTACAGCGCTGCATATGTCAAGTTGTGCTACAGAAATCTTAAGTAGTAATAGTAGTAAAATACAGAGCCGCGACACCTGCAAACTCAGGGTCCTAACCTGTCACCAATTCACTATGTGACCCAAAAACCGAGATCACAGTTCTAACCCCTGCAGATCCAGGTTCCAGTCTCACTTTGTGTGACCCTAATACTGAAATCGAAGCTGTGCCACCTGCAGACCAAGATTCTAATCCTGCTGCTGCCACCAGTCTTACTGTGTGTGGCCCTGTGCTGAGAGCAACGCTATCTACAGATCTAATTCCAATCCCAATAGCATACCAATTCAATGCTCCTGCACTCAGGTATGCATTGTAATCTTTTCATTACAGGAATCTTGTAAGCATGAATGGAAAGCAGTCACAGTGCCTTGAAATTGCAAATACACAGTGCAGGAGGACCCCTATTTGTGCTAGTCTTTACTAGAGCAGTATTTCCCAGTTTTCTCATGGAGGCACACTTAGGCCTAATTTACTAAGGCTTTTCCCCCCATTCTGTGTCTATGGGAAAACAGCTTAGTGAATCAGACCCCTGGTTACTTGAGTTTTCAGGATTTCCACAATCAATATGCAAGACATTGATTTGCATACACTGGGTGTTGGGGGAGAAGGGAGCCAGATAGTAGGAAATTGATACAGGGAGCAACTCAGTTAGGGGAAGATGGAGGGTGAGTGGAGAAATGGAGGGAGAGTTAAGGAAGTGATGTGCTGGAACAGGGAGAATAGGATGGTGAGAGATGAAAGACAGAAAAGGAAGGAGAGATGAGATCCAGGTGCAAAAGGAGAGAGAATGAAGGGATGATGACATAAGATTTAGAGGCAGAGAGAAATTAAGGAAAATTACAGTAGATGGAAGGGAAAGATATGTCAGGGGAGGAAATGAAAAAAATGGAAAATGGAAAAGAGCAAGGAAAAGGAATTAGGAGAAAACAGACACGAGGAAAAAAGAGACCAAAACCAATGCAAAAGAAACACACCTAGATAACTAGAGACTGAAATATGCAACACGGTGATCTGGCAGCTGTATGGCTCCTGGAGTAAATTGGATAGTCTGCATGCCACGATGGCTTTTATTGGGTCGATGTAAATATTACCCCAAACTGTTATACATGAGCTATAGAGGCCATATATATCCCTTCTTGAGATGAATGTTTCTGATGACATCTGAAGAATGGACTTTTGTGGTTTCAAAAGCTCATGTATAATATTTTTAGGTGATTTGTATGCTAATCCAGTAACGGGTTTTAGAATCCATCAAGAATCCTCTGATGGGAATGTAATTTTTACTGTTGTTTTATGTTCTGTATGCACGTGGAATGAAGCTGGTGAGAGCCCCTTATGTATTTACTAGCCGTTAAGCCCGTAACAACGGGCTACATTACCTTTTTTTTTTTTTGGTCCATTTCCTTACCCCTCATTCTCCTCCTCCCCCCCCCTCACTCCCCCTCTCAGCTCATTCACAACCCCTTCGGATGGCGCAGACGGAAGATCTCCGGGGGAGGTCCCTCCCTCCCTCGTGCGCGCCGCTGCTACTGCTACTGCTCCTCCCCGCGAAAGAGGTTCCTCCCTCCCTCCCTCCCTCGTGTGCGCCGCCACCGCTACTGCTCCTCGCCGCGCCATTTTTGTTACAGACAAGCTCTGACCAACGTGCTGCCCGCGCATGCGCGGTAGAGTTGCTCTCTACTGCGCATTTGCGGCAAGTAGGTCAAGCTTCATTTATCTAGTAGATTTTAAACTGGCAGCACATCACTGAGCATGTAAAAGTCAGCCAGTACAGTGTATCCCCATGGCTCTTCCAGTGTGGTTGGGGCAGATTTTTTAAATTATCCCCATAAGGCCAGCAGCATCTCAGAACACTAGTGCCCTATGTTTTTACAGAATCGTTCCTGGCAGGAGAGGGGGAGGGGGTAATTACTGAATTTAATTATCAAAATCTAGGGGGTGGGGGGGGGTTCTGTATGGGCCCAGACCCCATGGGCTCATACCCCAAAACTTTTAAGTACCTAGCAACATCTTTGTTAAGAGGTACCTTCACATGTTGGGCACTAACTTTATTCAGTGCAGCAGACATACAACATGGTTTTCTTATATTTCAGACAAAGTGTGGCGAGGGGAAATCCTGCACCTCTGGTAAAGTGAATTTTTGCACATAGCTATATTGACCATGCACGAACAGTCAAAAGCAAACTTTTCAGTCTTACTACCCTCTCTTTCTAGCAAACTGGGAGCCAACAGCTACAGCAGTACACAAGAGCTGTGAAAAAATATTTCCTAGGTTGGATTTAATGAGGGAACCAGGTTTCACTTTATCATCACCAAGGATCTGTTATGAAGAAAGTTTTTATGAAGAGAGACTGCTTTTGAGTTAAATATTTTTTCCTTAAAAGAGGGAAATTGTGTTGTGGACCTTGGTTGCACGGTGTGTTTGGACATTTTTATCTTTACCTCCATGGGTCTTACTTGCCAAAATATGCTCAGTGATAATGATCTAGCCAATCAGCTTTATATCAGAGGGCTGTCAGTAGATTCGCAGCATGACACAATAAAGGCGATTTAGTAAGTCCCCATACCCTATACTTGATGTAACTGTAGGCAGCCCATGCCAGCAGCATGAACTGCGCAGCAGAAGGCTATCAAAAGCCAATAACTTACCAGTTATCCCCATATCCGAATCTTCATAGCCCTGCAGAATATGGGCTCTTCATCTTCCAGGAATGCATCTGGCTCCCATCTGTGGAAACTGTTTCATCCGTGAAAACTGGATCCCACTGCAAGGACTCACAAAGCAGTTGCTCGCTTAGGAGGGGGCTTGTGTGCTGCAGAGAGGCTTCTGAAGACTTACAGAGGAGGCATGCATTTGCTCTGTGCTTTCCAGGGTTCTCACTTGAAGCTCTGCAACAGTCCAGAACCGGACACCAGCACTTTTCTTCCTTCTGTTGTACTATTCGTCTCCACCAAAATAGTTCCAGCAGAGATGCAGTAACTTGCATTAAAAAAAAAAAAAAAATCAGATTGCAAAGTTAATGTTTCATCCAATGTAGTTTATAGACCCCCAGAGGTCGTGCGTCCAATGCAACAGTCCATTCAGGAATGGTGCCTGGAATACACAGCAGACAGGAGCTGGGTGGCTGACTTATCAGCATTTTTTTTTTTTTTTTTTACATCTTCTATCATTGCGGAACGGAAACAGGGACTTCCTTAGGAAAGTAAAGGAAGGGTATTTTTCACTGACCATCGCACCATCCTCAAGGAAATAAAATGCATGGAGGCGCACGTCTCCAGGATCTTTGGCAGAGAGCCACTCCAGAGCCGACAGGTTAGCTATAAACAGCTTGTGCTTGTCACACTTTGGGAAGCAGGCAGGGGTCATGGCAGTCAGACAGGCTCCGCTCCGTAGAGCAAAAGGTGAAGACTTGAATGTCAGCTACGGCAGTGGAATATTTTTTTTTTTACTTGTGTTCGCAAGCAACCCAAGATTTTAAACGGGAGAAATCAACACTCTGTTTCCATAGCCAGAGGTGCAGCAGCTTTGAATTGTACATAATTTGGGCTTCTGATTTTGGGTGTTTATAAAATATAAATCTAGATGCTCATTTTCCAGTTAATTAGGGGATCTTTGAGGGTACCAAAAATGGTGTTTATTGGTGTATTTGTGGTGCAGGTACTATTGTTGAGTACCTTTTCAGGTCGAATCAAACATATACATTTGTGCAGCTGAGGAATCATTAACATAGAAAAGACACAAAAACAAAGCAGAGGAACCAGCATAAGCAAAAAGAGGGATGAGAGTGTAACCGGGGAAGTAGTATTTTCCTGGTGTTTCTCTAATAAACACCTATTTTTATTTTTTTTTGCATCAGGGGTGTTTTATCGGGGGTTTATTGGTTAAAACCTAAAATCAGAAGCCTTACACAAATGTAACTTCCCAATCTATTTGAAAGTAAAAGAAAGTGTCTGCCCTTGTTTGAAATATGTCTGTATATTGCACCTACTTTCCTTTCGCCCCCCTCAGCAATTTCTGTATTTGTTTATTATCCTAACTTTTCCCCTCCTGTCCCTCTCTCTTCCCTCAGCAATTTCTGCATCTCTGGTTATTGCCCCTGTTTTTCCCATTCCCTCCAAGCTTTTGGTGTGTAAACTCAAGTAAGTTTAATAATTTGTGAGAGAATACAATGAATGAAAGAAAATAACAGCCAAAGCAGCCAACTATTACTCATAATAGGAAATAAAGCAACAAACTGAGGAAGAAAGTGAAAAGAAAGAAATGTATATGAAACGTAGGCCTAGCTTCAATCATTCCCCCTCTTTGTCATGATTTGAAAACAAGACCATGAAAGAAGTCCACGTTGATCATTAAACTACCGCAAGCTAACCATTCTCCCAACCCAATGCTCTCTTTTCTTTAAAGAGCACTAAAGCAGAGAGGTTTGGATTATACATGGCATCTGTGAGACAGCAGGAGGAGAAGCAGGTTTATGGACTCCCAAGCCCACTCGGAAAGACTGGACCTTCACAGGACAAGCAGAGGATCCCCCTCAGTGGCCAACGTGCATGTGCTCGGACGGCATTGCCATCACCATGAGGAAAAGTAACACGCAAGCACAGCCTCCTACGGGTACGGGAACTTTTATATGCAACTCAGGAGCATAGATTTCCCGCACAAGCGTTCAAGCAAGACAAAAGAGAGAGCCCAAACTTCGTGAAATGGCTTTTCTGCCTAGAAAAACAGGGATTCCAAGATTTCGCCTTTAGCTTTAATGAACGAGCCAGACGAGTACATTCATCAATGTGTCGACATAATCTGAAATCCTAGTTTGACATTCTTATCTAGAGCAAACACACCAAAGCTTTTGAAGTGAAGGACAATTCCCTCAAGCTCTCACCCCTCCTTTCCCCATCCCCCCACCCTCACCCAACCAAAAAAATAAAATTCACCTATCATCTGGATCCTCTGCGAGGCTGTGATACCTTTTATTGGAGTAACATAAAAATTATCCAGAGATGATGCTGTACAAGACCTATCAAGACCGCCTACATCCTCTCTTCTTCAGTCAACTGACAACAAGAAGCATTCCCTGCATCTAATATTTTCATTTTAAAGAATTTAATGGAAGCCGCAACACTAGGTTCTCTTGTTGCTTCTCCCAGTCAGATCCAGTGAAGATGAAACTATTTCATACCAAAGTCAGCCTCTCCATCTAATTACAGTTCATTAATAGTAGCAGAACCGGTCCTTGACTAGTAGCATAATAAAGTGCTACAGCCAAGTTCAAACTTTCAGAGGAGAAGGGATTTCAGTAAAATCAAATCCCTGACTTTAAGCCTATGTTGGAATGTATGTTGCACACTCTGCTACATTTAGGAGATAAAGAGAAGACGACTGTGGCTGGGTTGGAGTCTCCAAATGGTTTCTCTTGTGTGTACTGTGACAGGGATGAACCACAGTCACAAGCCTGGGTAAGTGGGTGGAACTGCAACCCCGCAGACTCCCTGATGGGAGACTGATGGAGCTGGGAGAGGTGGGGGGGGGGGGGGGGGTGAGATGTTTCTTTCCTCCCTCTCACCCAAAAGCAGCATACAGCAACCCAGAAGACCTGGATCAAAGCTTTTGAACCTAAGTGGTGCTGGGCAGGGGAGATATTTTGGGGCTGCCCAGTTCCTGTCATTTTCCTTGTGGGAATTGAATGTTAGGGCCCAAACTGTCTAGACCACAGAGACAGAAAATAAGCATTTTATTTTCAGTCTAGTGACTGGAGTATATTAGCTTTGGGAATGGGTTAGGTCCTCTGTCTTTGTTTATTGCTCAGTACAGGAGGAAATGTATTTTTATTTGCTTCTCCAGCGATGCATTGCACGCAGTGTTTGGCTTCTTGAGGATTCCTAATTTTGTCTGTACGTTTCTGTTTCTTATTTATTTTGTATTTGCTAAGGATCTGTCTGTATTCGTGTGTGTGACTAAGATGAGGGATCCCACTGTAGGGGATCCATAGCAGTCCAGCTTGCTTTGTTTTCCACATTAGGAAATAGGTTGGTGTTCTAGGGCCCAGGGTAATATTTACAATGCTGTCCTTTTATAAGTTGGTTTAGTGCTTTTGCTGTTATGGTCAATTTGAGTGGGGGAAAGGAGGGGGGAGAGAAAGTTCCCTTTCCCACCCCAACTCCCAATTTAGTAGTCAGTACCTCCTCAGTTCAGTTTTCTCCCATCCCTCACCACCTCTCCCTACTGTTTATCTCCCCCACTGTCCTCTCTCCCCCACCCACACCCCCAATTTAGTAGTCAGTACCTCCTCAGTTCAGTTTACTCCCTACTGTTTATCTCCCCCACTGTCCTCTCTCCTCCACCCATCCTCAACCCACACCCACTTTCCTCTCTCACATAAATTATTCACCCCTCTTCACCCATCCTCTCTCTTCCATTCACTCAACCTCTCTCCCCACTCATCCCTTCGTACTCACCCCTTTCTTTCTCCATCTACTCCTCTTCCTACCCCTCTCGCTCACCATGTCCACGCAATCGCCCCACTCTGGTCTTCTACCCTTCCCCACTCTCTTGCCTTTTTTCCCCTTATCATCTGCTCACCACCTCCATGCAGCTGCAGCGCTTTCATGGCTTCTCATTCTCACCTGGCAGGGCCTGGGAATAGCAGCCAAGTTCTGCTCCTTGTCACAAGTTTCAGCTACAGCTCCAATTCCTGTTCTGGCTTCAGCCTTGCCCACCTCCAGTTCCTACTCTGAGTTCATCATCAGCATCGTGTATCTATCTCATACTTTTCCAGTAGATGAGTTCAGAGCATGTTATAGTATAGTGTGAAATTACAATACGCATAGAGCACATCAGTAAAATATTAAGCATATACTATGAATAGGCATAGAATAAATATATAATATAATATTAAATCAATAATAGTTAGATATGGAATAGGCAAGGTAATAGATACTTCAATAATAAAATTTGAGGATGAAACGGAACCTCCCACAGACATGTGAAAATTGACTCCATTATCTTGTACATTTCTGGGTGAAATTGTAATAAAAAATTAGTCTCAGTGTTTTAAAAATTCTTTAGACTTCTCTTGCACCAGACTGATTCTATCAGTAGATTTATATTGAAAAAGATGGGCTGAGTTTTTTATTTTTTTTAGCTTGGGAAAAAAAACCCTTTTGTTGCTGAGATCTCAGAGGTAGCTGCCTCAGTGGGTGGACAAAGCATGCCTCCATGTTGATATTCAGGGAGCAATTCTCAAACTGGTCGTGTTGCTGCACCGTCTGCCGACACTTGTTTACCTGCAATCTTTGTGCCGGCTTTCAAAATGAAAAATGTGTGCTCTTACTTTAACTTTGAAAATTGTCCTAAGGAAAATATATAATAATATAGAAATGACAGCAGAAAAGGACTAAATGGTCCATCCAGTCTGCCCCGCAAGCTTCTTAAGGTAGTATCTGCCATGCCATTATTCAGACAGTGCTGACGTGTTTTGCTTATGGCGTTGGCCTTAGAAGCACTCCTGTGTTTTTTCACTTATGTCTGCCTATCAGTACCCCAGACCGAAAAAGTCAGGGCCTGTGCTGGTGGTCATCTGAATCCAATTCCTCTTCCAGATAGTTTCTGCAGAGATCTGTAGCTGTTTTCTCTGTGAATGCTAACCCTGCCCTGGGAATGCCCCCACTACAATGTCTGTTAGTTGAATTGCCCTTCACGTTAAAATTTCTTTCTTAAAAATCAAAGTGATGTACAATTAAAAGTATAAATAAAAAATACAGAGATAAAAATAGTAGTACAATTAAATTAACTCAAAACAATAAATGATGGACAAAAAAGATACAAGTAACACTATGCAAGTCAATTAATCTAGCAGTAATCAAATAATGGAAAAGAGAAATCCTTTTATGTATCAAATACTTGAAGAAACAGTTGGGATTTTAGGACTTTCCTGAACTGGTTAAAATCCTTCTTGATGCATTGAGGCCGCTATTTCTACATTTCTACATTTCCACATAATGCTATCAAAGTTTTGCATCAGAGATTGCAGTAGAGGCTTTGAATGTTGTTAGAGGTCTACTACAATCTAATCTGTCATGGTTGAGCTTTAATTTCACCCTGCACTACTCTACCTACTACTGATTTGCGTATAGGGGCGGGTGGGGGGGGGGGAGGGAGGGCTAGGGAGGAGGGGAAGCAGATAAGAAAAAGGAAATGTAGTCGGGGTACGCATTTCGAGATTAATAATGGAAACGTTGTATTGTACCGATAGTTTCTTGCTATGTACCAACATGTTATTGTTTCTATGCTCGTATTATTGAACGCTGTACTCTGTCTTCATAAATAAAAAATTATAAAAAAAAAAAAATCCTTCTTGATGCATAAGCTGAGGGGAAGAGAGTTCCATAGATTGGAGCCAGGTAGAAGAATGCCATTTTCGGGGTTCTTGCTAATCTGATTTCATAAAACGAGGGAACTTTCAATAGCTCATGCTAGGAGAACCGGCACCTACATCCTGGAAGGCATGGATTTAAAAGATTTGAGAGGGGGGGGGGGGGCGCTGACCTAGTGAAGTGCCTTAAAAGTGAGGCAGCCAAGAATTGGATACAGAGGTAAAGGTACATGCCTAATGGAGTTGTGCACACAATTTGCAGACAGGTGATTTACCTGGGTAAAATGCATTTTAAGCATGGAATTGCCTTTCAGAATTGCCCTGTTGATGATAAGTTGAAAATGGCCTAGGACCTCCAGTTTCAGGTGCTATATACAATCCTGATCAAAAAACCCATAATTGTACATTCTGCCCACAAAAACGCCTGGGGAGCTTCGGCTGAGCCTTCCAGGGGCAGAGTCGATCTGACTTTAAATATAAGTTTTGGACTTCTAACCTGCATATCATTCTAAAATGGCTGGGCTCTAGGTCTTGCATGGAGCATACTTCAGTATCTATACATTTTGGATTCCTTAGCCACGCTGGTACTGCCTGGGAAATGAAGCAGGGGGAGCAGTCCCCGCCTGCTGGAGCTGGAACAGGAACTGATATACACCGTTTCTAAACATGGAGAATGACAGCAGATAAAGATGGAGTGTTGTTTCCATTAGAGCTCAGCTTTGGGAAATGTCAAGAGCTTAAACTAATTCTAGTTATAATCTGAAATGTAAAGGGGCCTGTTCCACAACATAACCGCAGAAAAGGGAATAGTCACCATCATTTGGAATTAGGGTGGCCACTTGACCCGGGTCAACCCTGCCAGGGTGAGCTAGTTCTCTTTTTATTCCCCGTTACATCTCCGGTTTCTTTGGAAAAGCAAACACAAAAAGGGGTCAAATTAGCATAAGTCTGAAACTTGTGAGTAGTCCTGCACTCAGTACAACCTTCTTGTCTCTGCCAGGATGTCAGTCTGTGGGGAGAAGAAGAGAGAAGTGGAAACAGTAGGGGTGACCAGGGGTGAGAAGAGGAGTAATGCATGATGGTGGATACATGGAATGCCCTCCCTGAAGAGGTGGTGAAGACGAGAACGGTGGTGGATAAACACTGCGGATCCCTACAGGCTAGAGGATAGAAATGAAAAAAAATGTGGGTGACCGTTGTTAACGTTGAGTAACACTTCTGCATGGGGGTAAACCTGTATGGAGCGGTAGTTACTACCAAAAGCAATTTACTGGGCAGACTGGATGGACCAATCTGCTGTTATTTACCATGTTAGTATGTTACTAATACCAAACATCAAGGCTTCAATAGCTTGGAAAAGCAGAAATTAGGAATTCAAGGATACACCAGGTGCAATACTAGCCCTGGTTCAGTCTGACCCTGATGGCTTGGAAATAATCACCCTATTCTTAACTACTGAGTTTTATATTAATTTTGAAGTTGCCTTTATCATTAAAAGAAACCAGCATTCAACATGGAGTGCAAAGTGCAGAAGCAAAGTAGCAACATCTATCAATTAAAGATGTTATCATTATTGAAAGGGTAGTGTATGTTTACATAACCACAAAGATTTCTCCACTACCAGGTGCTGTGGGAAACAATACCAAAGCCCTGCAAAAAAAAAAAAAAAAAAGTCACTTAGAACTTTTACAGCAAACCTGTCAGGGCACAAACAACCCAACCTATGAAAAATATTACAACAGCTGCTGGATTATCACTGCACCTCCTATTAGAAAACAGACCACATTTAAGATTGCTATATATCCATATGCAGCAGAGTCCCTTCAGTCGATTGTCACTGTTCCGACTCACCACCTCTGGAGTAGCACGGGATGGCAAAGTGAGGCGGGAGCAAGGCTTGGACATGTTGGTAAGACTAAAACCAAGGCTTGGACTAAAAGGGAACGCAGGCAAGGCTGAAACTCAGACACCAATTACAGATAAGACTGGAACTCAGGCTGGGACAGGAATGGACCAAGGCAGGATGAATCTGGGCAACACAGAACATGGAATATAAAGCCTGAATGCAGGAAGGCCCCCAGGGGCAAGAAAGTGAACCTTACAGCTTTGCACTCTCCCCTCCACAGCCCTCTCCACATATAATTAAAAAATATGCATTTATAACAGATTTCGCATGAAAAGTACAGTTTCCCAAAGTAAAAATACCACTTTCAACATATTTATTATATTCACATGCACTGAAGCTTATTGAAACGTGTGTCAGGGGTGGGCTTCACTCTCAAAGCCATGAGTAAACTGAATTGCAATTACAATATAGTACACCTCCCATACCAAAACGGCACTAACTGCAACAACTCTACCTATAAAAAAGTCAACACTGCAAATATTACATTGATACACCTCCAATTAGGAAAACAAAACAAACCAGTCTGCTACAGAGCCCCTCACAGGAACGTCATGCTTATAAAAATATCTCACCTTGGTCACACATACAGAACCTCACCAAATACAAAATAAAGAGTCCATGAAGTATAAATAGAAATGCAGACAAAATCCGAACTGGAAACACAACTAGACTCTCTATGTATTGCAACAATGGAAAAAGAGAAACATTACCATTCCTCATAAAATATCAATTAATAAAATAAAAAAATATAAAATATTCAAAAAGTAAAACCATACTAATAAAAAGAATATTTCAAAACAGCTGATGAATAGAATATCCAATAATTAAAAACTCATATAAAAACTTTTAAATTTCTTCAACACTAATAAAATATTTCAAACAGCAGAAACATTAAACACCCAATTATTAAAACAAATAAGGATAAAAACTCCCCCGATCTCAATATCTGTTAATTTTTTTTATTCCAAATACCCTGAGATTGCCATGGATTAGTGGGGAGGGGGGAACTGGCAAATATTCTCTTCTCACACACACTCATTCATTCATTCATTCAGGCTTTCTTCCTCTGGGCTGCTGACAGGATGGGTTCCACCGATAGCACTTCCAGGCCTCTTGTTCTTCGGTCACTGGCGGCCAGGGCCTGGCACTAGCCATTTTACTGTCCTTGCTCTCAGCAGCCGAATGCATGGGAGAAGGGGCTCAGAGAATCCCTAAATCCATTATCTTTCCTCCCAGATATCATTTGTGCTCTCCTACTCAAGCCCCAGCCCAGTCCCTGCTCACACCCCACCTAACCCCAAGTCTCATATTCCCCTCTTCAGGTTTTTCTTTCCCTGTCTCTGTTCTCCTTCCTCCTCCTTGTGCCACTTTCATTCCCTAAGGGTGTCAGTGATGATTATTTGCTTCTCACAGTTACAGCAGAGTCCCGACTTCCACTGATGACGATGCAGGAAATAAAATCGGCGATTGTGTCTGCACTGGGGTTCTGGGTCCATCATGGCACTGCCATGGTAAAAGCCTGGCTGGAAGAACTGATCATGTCAGCTGGAGGCAGGGTTAGCCCGGTTACTTCATGCTGAGGCACCTTCAAAATATGGCGCCCTGCGGGAACAAAGCTACTCCTCCTGCTAAGAGCAGTAACTTTGGGCTTTGCATGCCAGGCTGTTTTTATCTATGGCACCTTATTATGCACGGCCCAGGGTAACTGCCCCTTTTGCCCTAAGGTAAAAGCAGCCTTGAACATAAAATAGACTCTGTGCAGCAAACAAATATATAAACCAGTCACTTACACCGGAAGTCTGGGAGTTACCAGAAACTCCTACTTGGTACAGAGCCTTGGCTCTGGCTAAGAAAACTGACTTCTCTCCCTGCTAGCATTTCAGGCTTTCCTTGAATTTTATTTAATTTTTATTTTGTGTATTATAAGTATACATTTTTTGTTTTTTGGTGATATATTATACCTTGCCCACAGTTCTGGGAGACATTTATAAATGTAAGTTATAGATAAATAATTAGGGTGTGTGTGCACCTGGAATCCTGTTCCATAGCATCCTAATGCTTCCTTCTCCATTCCTTGAGACTGTAACTCTGGGTAACCTTTTACCTCCTTACCCATGGTGAGTTGGAAGCTGAGCCAAGCCAGCCCCCTTCTATGCTATCCTGCTCTCACCCCCCTCCCCCACCCCCCCATGCACACAAAAATTGTCTCTACTTTCAAAATATTGCAGATTATAAAACCAGGTGCAGCATTCTAATAGCAGTATCAATTACAGCTATTCTGGTATGTCTAGCACCAGTATCATATCTAAAATGCTAGCCAAAATCAAGAGTGCAAATGCCCGGCATTGTGCTATGTGCTTGCTGATTAGAGTAGTATGTGTAAATAGATGAGCTGGAGAAACTGTTGATTTAGTTTCCTGGCTGAGGTTCAATTGCCTTCTTGAGAAGGCCAATTTTATTATGTCTGCCAGATGAAAAGCCCTGGGAAATTAAAAGTGCAGGAATGTCATACAAAGAGCTGCAATTCTGCTCCAAAGGAATCACTCTACTGGCAGGGCAAACTATGCCATACAGGCATCCCTAAGCCTCTTGAACCTAGTGGGAAATCTGGGTCTGGGTATTGCCCTAAGCAGACCAAAAAAGGACTCCAGAGGACTGAAAGCATGGGCAAGAAAAGCATGGGCACAGGTAGTGCTCTTATCTTTCCTTCCAGTAAAGGATAAAGACATGTTCATGGACAGACAAGACCTAGAGATTGACACACAGCTGCATGGATGGTGTTGACAATAGGGCTTTGGTATGCCAAGAAGAGGATTTGTTGAGAAAAGATGAGGTACATCTTTCAAGAAATAATAAGAGTATCTTTACCCGTAGATGCACCAACCTAATGAAGAGCTTGTCAGGGCCCCCGACTGGGACCTGAATAGTCAAGAAATGGGCGCCCTATTTTTGAGGGTTCACATCTGAGATATAAGTAGCCAGCAGAAATTAGAAACAGATCCAAAGGGCATTTACAAATGCTGCTTATTGCTAAACAATCTTGGTACCTTTAGCAAATGAGACAAGCCCATGAGGCAAAAAGCAGGGTCCAGGTCAGGTAAAAGTCCAAAGCCAGGAAATCCAAATAGGTCAGGGTATAGGAAGAAACAAGGCACAATCCTGGACAGGTAACACAGGAACAATACAAGGTCCAAGTCGATTACAGGTTAAACAGATTCAAGGTTCATAACATGAAGAGAACGGTGTTGAAACCAGAGAGGAGCATGGGTGGAGGAAGGGCTGAAATATTCTCATTGAACCAGTAGGAAGACAAAACAGAGCATGGACACAGAGAGCCAGACACCTAGAAACAGCCAGGGAGCAGGACACAGAACAAGCACGTTAGCTGAAAGGCATTCAGCACTATGTGGCAGCTAGCTCAGTTGGGAAATGGAAAGTCAGAGAAACTGTGGCACATTGGTTTGAACCTTGTCAGGGCTGCGTCCTGATGAGGGCTTTAAAGTAGGTTCATCAGAGGATGGTGATAAAAACTCACGTTAGGATCGTCAACCAGATGGTATTTGGCCTTGTTAGCAGTTTGATGGATTTAGGTTTTCTGCTGCCCCTAGCCAGGAAAGATGGACAACAGGTAGCAGCAATCTAAGACACAGTCCCCAATTTCCTGCAGCAACTCAGGGGTAGACTCTGCAGCACAAATCAGAAAATTCTGCAACAAACTCTCTAAAATTGTGTTGTAATTTTATGGCACACTGGCAAAAATTTTCATCTTTTTGCATACTGAATAAAATAGAGAGCTAATTTTCAATAGTGTACATAAATCAGTTCATACATGTATACTTTATGTGCTCACAAAGTTATGCTTTGTCTTTTATAAATTGTGTGGTGGAAACTGCATAGTTTATAAAATACTACATATCTCCCGCCAAATTATATTAATGCAGGGTACTGCATTCTTTCTATACCTGTTTTAGAAAAGTACATGCACATAATTTACAAAAGAAATAATTATAACGTGTGTGTATTTACGGCAGTTGTAGGAATGGAAGCTGGTATTTCATAATATAAGTGCATATATGTGCATACTCTGCTTCTGAAAAATACTTACTTCTGTGTATATCTCCAGTGATTGGTTCACTGACAACTGCCACCAGTTCACCCAAATCCTCCACCACTTCACCCTGATTCCACCCAAAAACTGTAGACAAAAGATAAAATCTTTAATCTGGCTCACAAATCTAACCGGCTATATTCAAACATAGCCATTTGGGTTTCTACGTTGTCCGGCTACATGTAGCCAGATTACTTTAAGAAAATATATTCAGTGGGATGTTTATTCCACTGAATATTCAGGACAAGTTTGCCAGCTAACAGTAGTCAGATAACTTGTTCACTAAACTGCCTATTGAATATTGGTCTCCTTAGGACCAAGCTTAAGTTAATACCCTGATCTAATCATACTTTGAAAAAACTAGAAGCAAAGCATGACTGTGAAATTCAGTTTCCTGTCATGCATAAAGTTCCAGTTTTTAAACATGGCAGATATGAAACATGCATTGAAAGAATTATGGCTACCCATGACTGAAGAAGCCAATACTAATGAGGCAATGGCTTATTGGAAAACAGAGGAGGAAAATTGATCATTGGTGAAAAATTAAACTACAGTGTGATCATGATGAATACCTAAAAAAAACTCCAAGAATATAGAACAGTGATGGCGAACTCCAACCCTAGAGGGCCACAAATAGGCCAGGTTTTCGGGATATCCACATTGAAAATGCATGAGATAGATTTGCATGTACTGCCTCCATTATATGCCAATCTTTCTCATGCATACTCATTGTGGATATCCTGACTTGTATGCAAAGCACTGACCCCACCCCACAATGCCTCTAAACAACTCCTTTTTTCCCGTTTACATTTATGCACGACGCTGCTAGCACACACATAGTTGATGCGTTTACAAAACAACACTTGAAATAAGAGATGCTACTTACCCACAGGGAGCCAACTTTCAACCCTATTCGCGGTACACCCTCTGCGTGAGTATGCCCACGCGCGGAGATTTATGCCGACTAAGAGTGAGAGAGAGAGAGAGAGAGAGAGAGAGAGAGAGAGAGGGACAGTGGCTGGTGTCACAGCATAACGGGTCCCTCGAGGAAAACGGTCCTGGGTTCGAAGCTGCTGCCGCAGTAGGAGGTTTCCACGTGGGAGCTCGGGCAGGGGCACGCCTGGGCGTGACGTCAGCAGCCCCGCGGAGGTTTGCGAAAACTGGAGAAGGCGGGTAAATAATAAAACGGCCCCGTGAGAGAGAGGGGTCGGGGAAGGAAGAGCCCAGGGGGAAAGGTAAAAATAATGGTTTTCTGAATTCGAGGCCGGCTGTGTAAATTCTAAAGAAAAAAACTCTTTGAAAGAGAGAAAATCTGGGGAAAAAATAGTAGGGTCAGCGCTAAAAATAAATAAATAAATAAAACAGTTCTGTGAGAATAACTTTGATTAAATGAATGCAAGTTTAGCAAACTTAGAAAATGTGGGGGGGCTGGGATCAGTTTTGCGGGTGAGGGGACTGCGTGACTGCTAAGGAAACAGTAAAGTACAGAAACAGTTTTAGGAAATATGAAACTACACGGGAACGGGAGAGCTCCTTCGAGTCTCCTCAGTTGGCCCCAGAATTTGAGACAGGTTCTGTCTGAGGTGCTGCGTGCGCATTTGTGTAGGAGTGGCAGAGAGTGTAAGAGGGAGAAAGTCTGTCTCGTCCGGCCCCTCCCCCTTTCCCTATTTTGTTGGTTTAACTCAGAAAAAGTGTATACTGTATAGATAATTATATTCATTTAATTATATTCAGCTGTTGCAATGTTTCTTATATTAAATGTTTAATTAATTGTTATCTTGTTACAATGTAAAATAGGGCAGTTCTCGCCCTATTCAACCTGTTATCTGGAAACCGATGTGATATCTCGATCGAATGTCGGTATACAAAATAAATAAATAAATAAATAAATAAATTTGTGAGCTTTAAAAGTGAAAAAAAATAGACTTTTACTACCATGTTTTATATGTAGTTTATGCATCTTTTATGTTGTTTTATTTTGCCGTTGCCTGTATAGTGGACTGCCTGGTCACGATTGCAGGTTATAAATGTAACATAGGGATACACATGTAGTATTTTTTATTTTCCTTAGTCAGACATCAGTGTTAGGTTAGCTTTCAGTGTCGGTATATACAAATGCCAAATAAAAATAAATAAATAAATACTCTAGCTTGGAATTCATTCTAGAAGACGAGAATAATGCCCACGCAGGACTTGTTGGAGAGCAAATTGCAAAAGGTCATCCCCTAAACCAAACAGCAAGGGGTTAACATTACCTGGCTGTGTACATGTCCCCATATGAGAAGGGTGGGACTGTGAGGGTTATTTAAATAGGTGTCTGGTCACATCAGCCCATTCCTTATGTACAGAACAATGTAACTGTGTATATATTAGTTTTCTATCTCAGTTTTCCAAGTAAAGTATCCCTGCATGCAGCCACAAAAGAGGGCTGAATTATTTGTGCTTCACATTAAGTGTTTCTTGGATCTGCATACACCTAGTTCTAACCATGAACAACAAGACTGGGTCAGACCGGTACCACCAAAGAAACAGGACTGTGGAGTAAACTTATTTTCATTTGCTGAGGAAGTATTATTTAAGGAACTGGTACAACTGAAGTAAACAGAAAGTGATGGGACATAGTAGGGTATATTTCAAAATAATGAAGGAAGTAACTCTACACTTCACAACTCTATTCACGATATTTCTTTCCTGCACTGTATCACTCATCTCCAGAGAAGTCATTGGCATCAGCCTCTTAAGAATCTCTCATTTCCATTATTCACCTCTAACAAATTCAATGCAATATTCCACTTAAATATCTCTTCTCAACAATGTTCATCTCCTAGCCATTGATGGACCAGCAATGTGAGCATAGGAGAAGTTCATTTTATAGAAGACAGACAAATTTGAAGCTCCAAGGCAAGCAATGTTTAAATTGAAGTCCATATATAAAAGATTTGCCCAGCCCCTATTCCCTGCTCACCAGTTAAATTTTGGGCAAATAATTGTCCAGACAAAATTTAACCAGATTAAAAAGAAGCTGCACAAAGTCCATTCCTGGTGTAAGATTTTATTTTCGGCATCACTAATACCGGTATTTAGCACTGAGTTAACAAGGGTTGTCAAGTTACTTTATTTGACCAATGTAAACTAAATATTGGCTAACTTTGAAAATGACAGACTACGGTCAATAAATGTATTTGTTATGAAAGTCTCTTGTAGTATAATATAATTATTGTAACATTGAAAAAAATTACTTATGGGGCGATTTTCAAAATTTTGTGGACATATGCCCTCATCTAGCTAGGAAGAACCAGGCTTAGTAAAATCAGAGGAAGATAATTCTTCCTGAGCCTCTAAGCAATGCTGGCACAATTAAGAGGGCACGCCAGGCGAAGATGCCCAAATATGACAGGCAACACAGAGGGAAAAGCGCTTAGGTTTCTTAGACTGATGGCGCCTGTAGCTATCAGTATGCATAACAGGCTACTGAAAGTGTGCGTTCAGCTGAATTCACACTGTAAAATGTGTGTGTCCAAATCTTGGGTGTCCCAAGGGTAGTCGTCGCGAAGCTAGGCATCTCAAACTTAAGTGCACGATCAGGGCTCCCAAATTGTGCACACAGGTAAGAGCGTTTCTTAACACACACATGCTGCTATCACCTGGATGCCCAAGCAGGCACCGAATTAAGCGTCCAAAAACTGGATACACAGCCAGATGCACTTGCACAAACTGGTCCTGAAGAGGGTCGCCTAACACGCAGGAAAAGGCACAATAAAGCGGTGTACAAAGAAAAGCCTAAGAGCGGGACTTAGCCCAAAAGGCTGCTCAACCCGCCAGGCTACCCAAGTTCCTTAACCTCCCTTGGGGGCGGGAGCGAACGTTGGAACAGTGCACAGAGCATGGAGATCGGAGGAAGCCCTACTAAAAACCATCCTTCTTTCTCTCTCTCTTTTTTTTTTTGTTTTGTTTAATCTTACCTGAGCTCATCCCTTCCCGGCTGAGTACAGAGACGGTCTCCGGCTGCGGAGGGAGAAGGCATATACCAACACTGCTTCGCTTGGCTTCCTGCATCTGCTGCCTTTCAGCTATTGTAACAGCTAAGTCCACGCTGGCTGATTTAATACCAGCTATTGGACCAAGGCACTCATCTGAGGGATCACAGAAATCACCTCAGGAATTCTCAGCTGGGGAGAGACCATTTGGTATCACCGCAGGATAGCGGGGCAAATTACATTTCCTTTTTATTTCTCCTTCTTAAACTTGAAGCAATTCCCAGTAGGGAGATACATGTCCACCATCTGCTGGAGACAGAGAATACTGGTAGACTGATGCCACTGCAGGCGTATATATACTGTGATGTCAGCTTTGCTCCATCTCTCCATCTGCTGGTAGAGGTGCATAATCCACTGGTTCTTGATTCATCTGATTAGATGTTAAGAAAACCATTATTAGCCATGTAGACTTGGGAAAGCTACCGCTTATCCCTTGTTATGAGCAACAAGGATTGGATCTAGTAACCTGGATTGGATACAGGATGCTGGGCTTGATGGATCTTTGTTCTGACACAGTATGGTATCTCCTATGTTCTTATGTTTTGTGGATACATTTTCTGGCCAGAACAATACATGAAACTATGTGTGTATTGTTGCCTCCCATGCCAAACTCTGCCCTTGAAATGTCTCTATGCAAATGTGGCTAAAAGTAGGTATGTTGTTGAAAAAATGTACCTAATTTATCCACATACAGGATAGGAAATTTTCAAATAGCCTTTACCCAGGTAAATGGCTTTTGGAAATTGCCATTTTCCCGTTGATAGCAGGGCTGAATTAGCCATGCTGTCATGGGATCTGTCAATCAGGTCTGGGAGGCGGAGCTTTATTAAGCAGAAGTTTGGCTTTTTAGTCTCTGCGGCTGCGCGTGTGTTCCCGCGCAGGAAAGTAACAGATTCTCCTCAGTCTGTTTCTTTCCGCGCGTGGGATCGCACGCAAAGCTCACTTTCTCCTCAGGAAAATGTCGAAGTTAGGATTCAAACATTGTCGCTGCGGCAAGGTAATGTCGGTCACGGATGGCCATGACCGATGTTACTGCTGCCTCAGTGCCAACCACAACGCGGGGGAATGCGAGTTTTGTGCTTGCATGTCCCCTAGGGCCCAGAGATAACGGGCCTACAAGATGAAAGAATTACTCAGCCTATCGGAGCCATCGGAGACTCATTCCTTGCCAAGACCTGCGACGAGACCAGCTCACTCTCACAGGAGAGCGGCATCGTGGGATCCTTGTCCCTCCAGGCCTGGAGGGAAAGAGGTAATAATGCAGTCAAGGCCGTTGGATCAGGGATCTGATCCAACCAATCAGGACCGATCGGCCTTGTCAAAGCGAACGGCGCCGCATGACCGTGCGAAACGGGCGCAGGATGCGATATCGGAGCAGTCAGCGCCGCCGGAACGAGCCATGGATCCGAAAATCCTACCAAGCGACACGGCACAGACGACGGCCCCGAAGAGACCGGCACCAAAGACGTCAGCGCACAGCACGGCGCAGAGAACGTCAATTACTAAACAACAAGGATCCCGAAGCAGATCAAGGAGTCCATCACGGGATAGGCGAACACCTCCGGCATTAAAGATACAAAAAGTGAAACATCCAAGCCGAAGCGGCCTAAAACGGAGGCATCAATCTCCACAATTATCCCACTCAACCTCTTGTGACTCTACGCCACGGCGTTCCGAGACTTCATCAAGGGGATCTAGACCTAAACATAAGAAAAGGTCACCAACAAGGGATAGACCTCATGTGGCGCCAGTACTTACCCATCACCACAAACATCATTCACACCATAAAACATTTCCACATAAGACTCCAGGATGGGACGTCAGCCCCTCTACCTCCATCTTTTCAAGCAGTAAACATCCTAAGGCACCTTCACATAGGTCGGTGATATATCTCACATCTTCTAATGCATCCACAACTTCAGATACCTCTTCTAGGGGAACAAGAGATAAAGCTCACAAACCAGAGCACGTCCCACCTTCATTGTCTCCACCAATACCGGCAGAGCTGAGACCACATCCTTCACCACACCATACTGGTAAATCCATCATGCCTCCTAAAACGAAAGAGGCTTTTTGGCAGTTATCACAGTCTCTAGCGAGTTTCTATGAGACCCTAGAAGCCTCCTTCAAAATCACAAATCAACCATAGACAAGTTCTAGAGAACCGAGTATCCATCTATCAAGAGAACAGTCTGTAGAACCTCCGTCATCACCGGTACCAGATCGACCACTTTCTCCAATTACAAAACAGGACACACCTGTGGATTCCACATCTCCACCAACATCGCCTTCATCCTCGACTGGGTTCCCTTCGGATCCACAGGAACAACCACAAGAACCATATTCTCCACCAGAAGATCTCTCATATCCAAGATTCTTAGAGAAGCTGGGTAGCATCTTACATTTAGATGTGCAAAGGAATCAGACCCTAGATCAGAGACCTTGGGTCTTCTCAAATATTTGATGTTCCAGGAGAACCCACTTCGTTACCACCACAAGAGTTACTGCATAGTATTCTCCAAACATCTTGGTGAAACCTCTTACTCTAAGACGGCGGTCTCACGAAAAACCGACATTAAATTTCGCATGCAGAAAACCTCTCCGTATGCGCTACCACAATTACTTCATGCTTCCATAGTGGTAGAATCGGCGATGCACCGCATCAAAACGTCAAAAACACACTCTACATACCCACCAACCAAAGACAAATAGGTATTTGGACGAATTTGGCAGAAAAATGTACCAGAATGCAATGCTAAACACCAGACTTATGCATCACCAGTTTTATATGGTACAGTATTTATATGAATGTATCCAAGCCACAAAGGGAATGCTCTCCTCCATGGCAGATCAAACTCCACAGATGCTCCATGATATGGAGGAGTGCTCCCGACACCTCCTCCGTTCAGTATATGAAGGATTTGAAACATCATCTAGAGCGTCAGCGACGGCCATAGCAGCCCGTAGGATGGCATGCTTGATTTCAAGCACCATCAGGGAGGATTTGCACGAAAAATTGGCAAATCTACCGTGTACAGGAGACAACCTAGTTGGTGACCAGTTTCAGGAGACGGTGGGAAAACTAAAAGATGAAGCTTTAGCAGTGCAATCATTACAATCACAACCTGCCTACTCTAGCACACCGTGTTATTTCCCATATCATCGCTGATCCTTGTAATCGTAGACCCTGTAGGTCTTATCAATCTTTTCGTCAGCAGACATACCCATCGTACCAACGACCACAACAACAACAACATACCCCTCTTCAACGCAGGGGTAAACCTCGAAATCAGAGACAACCAAATCAACAACTAGCAACTACTGTAAAGACAACCCTGTCTTTTTAAACATACAGCCATCACCACAACATCTAACACCACCGGAAAGAATCCACTCTTGCCTAGCAGTGTGGGAGCAGATTACTTCAGATCAATGGGTTTTGGAGATAGTACGTCAAGGTTATCAACTTCAATTTACAACAAAACCCACATTACCCTACCTTCCCACACTAAAAATTCAAAGATCTCAGTCACAACTGGCGGAAGAGATTGCACTCCTGCACAGTCAACAGGCCATCAGGCTAATTTCCCTGAAACACCAGAACTCAGGGTTTTACTCCCCATATTTCCTGATACCCAGGAAATCAGGTGGCCTCCGCCCTATCCTGGATCTTCGAGAACTCAACAAATTTCTGACTAAAGAAAAATTCAAAATGGTATCCTTAAAGTCAATCCTACCTCTAATTCAACCCAACGACTGGATGTGCTGCATCGATCTAAAGGATGCATACACTCACATTCTAATCCATCCATCCTCTTGGCGTTACCTATGTTTTCGGTACAAGCATCAGCACTACCAATACAAAGTGCTCCCCTTTGGATTGTTGGCTGCACCCAGGGTGTTCACCAAATGCATGGTAGTGGTGGTGGCTTATCTCAGACAACAGGGTATGACAATCTTTCCATATCTGGATGACTGGCTAATAACAGCTTCGAATCTGGATATATTGATCGCTCATCTCCGAAGAGTAATACAGTGCCTACAAGCCTTAGGATTAGTGATCAATTTCCAAAAATCACATCTGCAACCAACACAGAAACTGCAGTTTATAGGAACATGCCAGGATACCACTCTGAGCAGAGCATACCTCCCATCGGAACGAATAACACAGCTACGTCAGCTTCTTTATCTCTTGCACAACACTCAAAGACCCTCAGCGAGGCAAGTTCTAGTAGTCTTAGGTCACATGGCGGCAGCCAATTTTACAGTTCCCAATACCAGACTACACATGAGATGTCTACAGTGGGGACTAAAATGACAATGGAAACAACACACACAACCGTTAACACAGAAAATATCGCTAACAGCCGAGATGAAAAAGGACATAACATGGTGGCTTTTACATTCTACCCTTTCCAAGGGAGCACTATTCAGTCCTCCTCCTCACAACGCAGTCCTAACCACAGACGCATCTCGCAAGGGGTGGGGAGCGCATCTCGAGATCTACGAAACTCAAGGGTTATGGACAATCGCAGAGCAGACCCTGCAGATAAATTTGTTGGAACTCAGAGCGATTTGAAAGGCTTTACAAGTTTTTCAAGACTACCTCAAAGGTCGCAGAGTCATGATCTACACGGACAACCAAGTAGCAATGTTTTACATCAACAAATAAGGAGGGTCCGGTTCATGGGCCCTCTGCAAAGAGACCTTGATCATATTCGAACATGCGCATCAACATTGCATACATCTACAAGCGACCTACCTTCCGGGACTGGCAAACACAAGAGCGGACAGGTTAAGCCGAATTTTTCATCCCCACGAATGGGCACTCAATAAAGAGATAGCCCAAAACATCTTCATGCAATGGGGAACACTTTTTCAATAGATCTCTTCGCAACGGAGATCAACGCTCGTTCCACACTTTTGCTCGATACGTCCCAGTCCACTCAGGATAGCTCAGGACGCCTTCCTCATCTCATGGACGACAGGCCTCCTATATGCCTTTCCTTCCATTCCACTTATAACAAGGACAATTCAAAAGTGCATAGCAGACAAAGCTCAAATGATACTAATAGCTCCAGCCTGGCCCAGACAACCATGGTACAGTTTCCTTCTCCGACTATCTCTCGAAGAACCAATACGTCTACCGAACCATCCAGATCTGCTACTACAGGATCAGGGGACGCTTCTACACACGTTACATGCATCTCTCCATTTGACAGCATGGAGGTTAAATGGCTCCTTTTAACAAAACAAGGAGTTTCCGCTTCCACACAATTCATTTTGTTAGAATCCAGGAAACTCTCAACAAGAAAGAATTAAAACTACAAATGGAAACGATACTCTACTTGGTGCATATCCAACGGCGTATCACCAATAGACTGTCCACTGGAAAAACTCAAGGATTATCTTCATACACTGTACACAACTGGACTAGCTACATCTTCCATTAGAGTTCATCTCAGTGCCATAGGCGCATATCATAGACCGATAAATAATATCCCGATATCTAATCACCCTTTATTATCTCGTTTCATCAAAGGTTTAACTCATTTTCGACCTCCAGTTCCATGGAATATCAACATAGTTCTGGAACAACTAGTGTTTTCCCTTTCGAACCCATGGACTCAGCACATATAAAGTACCTTACTTGGAAAGTAGTGTTTCTAGTAGCAGTAACATCAGCTAGATGAGTCAGCGAATTACAAGCCTTAGTACATTATTCTCCATACTTGCAGTTTTATCATCTAAAAGTAGTTCTCAGAACTCACCCATCTTTCTTACTGAAGGTGGTTACACAATTCCATCTCAATCGAAATATAGAGCTACCAATCTTTTTCCCTAAACCTTACTCCAATGATAGGGAAAAGTTACTCCATACGCTAGACTGTAAAAGAGCGCTAGCTTACTACAAGGAAAGAACAAAATCGGATTCACGGACTTCTCAACTATTTGTATCTTTCGATCCGAAAGCACCTGGACTTCCAGTAACCAAACGTACCATCTCTAGTTGGATAGTACAATGCATACAGGGCCATATTTAAAAGGGTTACGCACATAAGGTACGCGTGTAACCCTTTTAAAAAACCCTGCGCGCGCAAGCCCCGGGACGCACGTAAGTCCCGGGGCTTCGCTAGGGGGGCGTGTCGCCGGCCCGGGGACGTTCCGGGGGCGCGGCAGAGGCAAGCGTAACTTTTAGAATAAAGGTGGGGGGTGGATTAGGTAGGGGAAGGGAGGGGAAGGTGCGGGTGGGTGGAAGGAAAGTTCCCTCCGAGGCCGCTTCGATTTCGGAGCGGCCTCGGAGGAAACGGGCAGTGCGCACAGGGCTCGGCACGCGCAAGGTGCACAAATGTGCACCCCCTTGCGCGCGCCAACCCCGGATTTTATAAGATACGTGCGTATCTTATAAAATCCAGCATACTTTTGTTCGCGCACGCGCTGTTTCTTAAAATGTACCCCACAATTTTGCTACGACAAGCAGAAATTACATCTATCTTCTCTTCCCAAAGCTCAACAAGTCAGAGCAATGGCGACTTCATGGGCACACCTTACAAATGTCTATGGGTTGTACGTTTCGAAGGCAGCTACATGGTCATCACTCCATACCTTCACATCCCACTACTGCCTTGATCAACAAGCAACCACGGATGCGAAGATAGGGCAAGCAATCCTGCACTCTCTATCCTCCTGTCCACGGTGACTACCACACTACTACAGATCACGTTCGACCATACATATCACAAATAACGTGATCGGGAGCTTGGGACTCCCATGACAGCATGGCTATTTCAGCCCTGCTATCAACAGGAAAAAGCAAGTTTGCTTACCATAAACGGTGTGTCCGTAGATAGCAGGATGAGTTAGCCATGCTGACGCTCCCTCCTCCCTGGCAGTCACCGTCTCTCCAACTCAACTACAGCTTTATCATAGACTGAGGAGAATCTGTTACTTTCCTTTGCGGGAACACACGTGCAGCCGCAGAGACTAAAAAGCCAAACCTCTGCTTAATAAAGCTCCGCCTCCCGGACCTGATTGACAGATCCCATGACAGCATGGCTAATTCATCCTGCTATCTATCTTTTACCATATCTTTTACTTTATGTTGTTAACCCCAATTATTTTTATCCAAGTTCAATATACCTGTTTATTGTAAGACATCCTCTTGTCATGGTTATTGTTTAGAATGTAAACCGACTTGATTAGTAATTCTGTTTACTGGAAAATCGGTATATAAAAGTGCTAAATAAATAAATAAATCTATGGAAACACCATTTTACGATAAGCAAACTTGCTTTTACAGAGAAGGAGTTCAGTTTGTTAACTGAAGTTTGACATGGGATAAGTGTTTCCCTGATGCACGCTAGGTGTTAGAAGAATTCTGTGTTAGGGCTCTATTCTTTCTTCCTCACAGTAGCACCAATGAAAACAAAACAGCCTGTCTCCTACCAAGAGTTACTGTGAAAACATTAGTAAGAGAACTGGTGCCAAAAATTGTAAATAAATAAATAAATGATAACCATTGTTATTACTTCCTCTTGATTACAGATAATGGAAAATCCACGATTGTTATAACGGTAGTAAGTATTTTACAAACAAAAACCCAAACAAACCTGTAAAGTCAGTTTATGTCTCTATTCTCCAGGCATGGAGACGCCACTTTCAAACTATGGCCCCCAATTTTGATGGAATGATTACTGCCCTTTTACTCCTAACCTGCTAATCTCAGCCTTGCAGCATGGGAAGTTCATCTAGGAACTATCCTAGGTAAAGTAGCCAATTCATTAATCCTCAAACTGCAGATAGAGACATGAAAAGGTTTCAGGCAAGGCAGTGAGTCCAGTGATTAGAATTACATAGTGTATAAAATAAAACTGTAAGGGGATCCAGGTGAGGATCTTGCTGCATCTTACATGTGCATGCATAGGGACACTAACCCAGAGCTGGGAGACTGGCTGGCCTGCTGCCACTGCGACAGGAGGTTGCAAGCAGTGGGTTGAGGGGGCAGTGGCAGCAACACAAATGCTGGTAGGATTTCCCAAGCTCCACCAATGGCTGGAAAATGAGGCCTGAGATGGGATAAGTAGTGAGAGAATGGAGGAGAGGGAAGATGGGGGAGTGAGTGAGAGGGGAAGGTAGACAGGGGTGAGTGAAGGGATGAGAGGGAGGAGGGCGAATAAGAGGGTAAGGAAGACAGAAGGGGTAAGTGAGAAGAATGAGAAAGTAGTCAAGGGAAAGTCAAGGATGAGTGAAGAGAGGATAAGTAAGGGAAGGGGTTAAGTGGGAAGTGAAAGAGATAAATGAGATGGAAAAGAGGGGAAGAGTAGCGAGAGGGAAGGATGAGGAGATGGTGTGAGAGGAGTAGGAGAGTAGAAGCGTGAGTGACAGGGGAGCGAAGATGGGAAGGGTGAATGAAATAGTATGGAGAAGAGTGACAAAAATAAAGGGGATGGAAACATTCTCTTATAGAGAAAGTCTAAACAGATTAGAGCTTTTTAGCTTGGAAAAGACATGACTGAGAGGGGATATGATTGAGATTTATAAAATCCTGAGTGGGTGGAATGAGCAAATAGGGAGCATTATTTACCCTTTCAAACAACTCTAGGATTAAGGGATAATCCATGAAACTAGTAACTAACAGATTTAAAATAAATCTCCGCGCACTCGGTGCACAATCAAGCTATGGAATCTGTGGCAGAGGACATGGTCAAGGCAACTAACACACAGGCCTATCCAGTACCGAGCGGTAGGAAGAGCTGCGTTAGTGCCTACGGCACCCGCGGTTACCGCCCGCACAGTGCAGCTCACCTACCGCTCGATCCTGAAGCCTAATTATATGTAAATGTAAGCCGCGTCCGAAAAGCCTTAGGCCCGCGCAACCCAGGATACTGGATAGAGCGCCTATACAGGATCCTGGGTGCGCGGGCCTAAGGCTTCACGCCACGCTGGTATCTGTCATTTCAAATGTCATTTGAAATGACAGATACCAGGAAGCAACGGCGGCGACAGCGCAGAAGCAACGGCGAAACGACTTGTCAGTGTCCCCCCTCCTCTCGGAGCAGGGCGCGAAAGGAGGGGGGACACTGACAGCGGCGAAGCAACGGCGAAGACAGCGGCGAAACGACTTTTCAGTGTCCCCCCTTCTCTCGGAGCAGGGCGGAAAAGCCGCCTTGCTCCGGGAGGAGGGGGGACACTAGCAACGGTGAAGCTTTCCCCCAGCCCGGACGCCGGCAAAAAACTTACTTTTTTGCAGCCAGCCATGAACAGGAACACGATCTGGCTCCCGTAGCTCCTCCCGACAAGATGGCCGCCTGCACGGGGAAAGCGTGCAATTGGCCGCTCAAGACGTGATATCGTGACGTCACGTCTTCAGCGGCCAATTGCACGCTTTCCCCGTGCAGGCGGCCATCTTGTCGGGAGGAGCTAAGGCAGGCCAGATCGTGTTCCTGCTCATGGCTGGCTGCAAAAAAGTAAGTTTTTTGCCGGCGTCCGGGCTGGGGGAAAGCTTCGCCGCTGTCATCTCTCTCCCCCCCCTCCCGGAGCAAGGCTGCTTTTCGCGCCCTGCTCCGGGAGGGGGGGAGAAGAGATGACAGTGGCGAAGCAACTTACTTTTAGCTTTTAAGTTTTTTTCGCTTATTTTTTGGATTCGCCGCTGTCATCTCTCTCCCCCCCCCCCCCCCTCCCGGAGCAAGGCTGCTTTTCGCGCCCTGCTCCGGGAGGGGGGAGAAGAGACAAGCGGCGAAACAACTTACTTGCACGGGGGAAAGCGGTCTCCGTGGCAGCCCCAGTCCTCTCCCCTCCTCCCGAAGCCAAAAAAAAAAAAAGCTTTTTTTTTTTTTGGCTTCGGGAGGAGGGGAGAGGACTGGGGCTGCCACGGAGACCGGCACCCATGATCGCGGCCGGGGCAGGTGAGCGGGGGCTGGGGGAAAGCTTGCCACCTACCCTTACCCATGCCTCTACCGCCTGGGTCAGGGTAGGCGGTAAGTTTGCAGGTTAAACGCGCGACAAAACGGCAGGGAAAGGTAGGGTTAGTCGGGGCGCGGGTTACGGGATGCTAGGGGAATAGCTAATTGGCTCGTTTGCATGCAATATCGAGCTAATTCGCTCGTTTGCATGCAATATACATGCCGCGGGCGGAAGGGGTTACCTGGGGAATTTAGGACGCGGTAGGAGTAGGTTAAAGGGGATTCGGGATCGCAGGAAGGGCTAACGCGGCCGGAACGTGAGTTAAAAGCGGCTTAGGAGCAGGGTAAACGCGGCCGCACTTTACAGGATAGGCCTGACAGTGGGGTTCAAAAGAGGGTTGGACAAGTTCCTGAAGAAGAAGTCCATAAACAGTTATTAGCCAGGCAGACTTGGGAAAGCCAGTGCTTATCCCTGGGAGTGAGATACAAGAAATAGATCAATTATTGGGGGATCTGCCTTTGAAGATGTTGTTTTAAGGAATTGTTTATTTCTGTGTTTTTATATTTTATGGCTGTTATGATTGTAATCCACACTGAACACATTTGTTTTGGAAGATGCAGAATATAAAAATATGTTCATTAAAAAAAAAAACTTGTGACCTGAAGTGGCCACTATCAGAGACAGGATCTTGGTCTGGACCAAGCATTTCACTTCTTGTGTCCTTTTGAAAGGAGGAGAGGGTGTGAGTGACAGGAGTGGGAGAGGGAAAAGATAGGAGGGGAAGGGAGGAGAGTAGAGTGAGCGGAGGAGAGAGGGATAGGAGAAAGTGGAGAGTGCAAGGGGGAAATAGTGCAATCAAAACTCTCTCTTCCTACCCTACACACCCCACACCCTACCACACTTCACCCACCAGAAGAGTTGTTGAGCAAAGAGAGTAGGATCAAAGCCCCTAGTATGTTTGTTTCTATCTGTAAAGCAATTCAGAAATACTATTAAATAAATATTAAGTACTTGATTAATTGTAAATCTTAAATTCATCAATATGATGTACAATTAAATAATATAAAACTAACAAAATAAAAGCAAAATACAACCATTATAAGCATGGTAAAGTATGGTCAAGTAAATAACCAATCAAATCATAAAAATGGTAATGAAAAACAATGCAAGGCTGGAAATTGCAAGACATAAAGCAATAAATATACTTAATACAAATAAAAATGTGTGTATATGTATGTACTGTATATACACCCACATACTGCTACTAATACAGTAGCATTGTGAAAAATTATAGTACTTTGCATGGTCTATATTTGGGGCATTTGTCTGGCCTGCTTGTCTGACTGACCATTACATGGCCAGATAGGTCTGGGGGAGTTCTGAGGCAGACTGATATTATCTGGCTAACATAGTCAGATAAACAACAGGACAGCTAAAAAGCAGACCTAAAGTTAACTGAATCTTAAGCTGCTAACTTTTTTTTTTATATTTTATTTTTATTAAAGTTTTAAAGTTACATACCAAGAAAATAATCTTGACAAAGAATAATGAAGTAACAACATTATCATGTTATAGGATATACAACATACATACTATTTCCATCTATTCCATTTTACTGTAGTTCAATATTTGAGATCCTCTATTCTTACAAAACTATTTAGGATCCTTTATTACATTTTCTTCATATTTTATACCTTAAGTAAAATAAATATTGCCTATTAAACTGCAGAAGGAGGAGACATTTCCATATAAGAGAAAGTCACAGCCTTTTAGGGGGATTATGATAGCGGCTGCATTGACCCTTGTAATCCACTTATGCTTTATCTTTATCCGAAAGGAATTGGGTTAACTGTGAGGGGAGGTAAAAGATATAGGTCGATCCTTTATATCTAATTTGACACTTGCAGGGGAATTTCAATAGGAAAGTAGCACCTATACCCAACACCTGAGATCTTAGTAATAGGAATTGCTTCCTTTTCCTTTGTGTTGTTCTTGATATATCAGGAAATATTCTCACCTGCATATTCAGAAATTTACACAATCGATATTTGAAAAACGATCTAAATATCCACTCTCTATCTATTTCTAAAGCAAAAGTTACTATCATGGTATTAGGTTCTGCTAAATTAGAATCTGACATTTCTAGCAAATCTGTCACATTTAGTAAAGGGTTACCTTCTTCCCTAACTTGAACTACTCCTTTATCCTCCCCTTCTATAACTCCTTCTAAGGGTTTTCCCCTCAATGGTAGATAAAAGGCCCTCACCACTGGTGGAATATTTCCCTCCGGTACCTTTAATATCTCTGTTAAATACTTTTTATACATCTCCTTTGGAGATATATGAGGCAACTTAGGGAAATTAACGAATCTTAAATTTCTAGCTTTTAATGAATTTTCTATATTTTCGAGTTTATTTAATACCTTTATATTTTCCTTAAGCATAGATTCTTGAGAAACTCTATTAAAAATTTAAAGTAGCTTTAATTTCAAGATTCTGTGAGGTAATACCCTTAATTGTATTCTCTATAGTTGTTAACCTTACTTCCTGATGTTTAAATACATTACAAATAGGAAGAATTTTATTTTCAATTAGCTTCACCAATCCCTCCATAGCAGTCCATAAAGATTCCAAAGTCACTTTTGTGGGTCTTTTCAGGAAGGAACTCGGAATAAGGAGAGTAGGGGGTTCAAATCCAATCGTCAGTCTTTGCTCCCCCTTTGCTGGACTGCTGGCAAACTCACTGGGGATGTTTTTCCCAGCGTCTTCACTTTGTTCTCCCAGGTCAGGAGACCCTGACTGGTCAAGACCACCGGCTACTTCGGCATGTGGTATTGCCAGCTCCATATCCGGGCCTCTAAGTGCTGCTAGGTTTGCCGGCGCCACTCTCAGTATCGGGGAAAGTGAGATGTCAGTCAGGCACCTGGAGCCTGAGATACATCTAAGGCTCCCTGCCACTGCGACTGCACTCCCGATTCCGCTCCTCCTCGAATAATATGGGCATCCATTGGACCGGACATTTCAGGGTTAGGAGTGGCTCCAGGGCAAGCTCTCTCTTTAGCCCTTCTTTTCCTTACACTATGAGGCATATTAGTCCAAAGAATTAATAATAAATTTGGATACCCCACTATACTGCAATTTTTAAATCGTGGGTCCTAAATAGGGAGGCGTTGAGGTGGAAGAAAACTAAAGCAGTTATCTTAATTTATTTTTAAAAGTCAAATTGAAGACTTACCGGAGGTGGAGATAGAAAAATACACTTCGAGAGAAAAATTTCCAAGGCAACAAAACTAAGCCACGCGCCCCTTAGGTGCACGCGGCTTTGGCGACGCGCCGGCGACTGCGCCGCAGGAGGGCCGGCCTTATAGCTCCAACGCCGGACCCTCCCTGATGACATCAGTGTCTCGGAAGTCCAGCAAAGAAGGCCCCCACCGGGCCGGGGTAAATCCTCACCCTTGGGCTGCCTCACCAGGTAAATCCAGAAGCGATTTTCACCTCCACCTCTTGGAGCACCGCGGGAGAGCCGGCCTTATAGCTCCAACGCCGGACCCTCCCTGATGACGTCAGTGTCCCAGAAGTCCAGCAAAGAAGGCCCCCACCGGGCCGGGGTAAATCCTCACCCTTGGGCTTCCTCACCAGGTAAATCCAGAAGCGATTTTCACCTCCACCTCCAAGCTGCTAACTTTTTAAGATAGCCAAGTATATTCAGAGGTGCACCTGCACTGCTGGACATCCTAACTAAATTAGCCAGATGGGTTTATCCGGATAATCTTCCTAGCCAGCCAGAGACTGAATATGGACTTTTGTGTATGTCGTTATTTCTCCAAAGAGCTTACAATCTTGAGGTTAAACATAAGCCAATTTGAAATAAAAACTGAATGCCTGACTTAGGTTCCCAAAGTTCAGCCAGATTTCAGTTGAAATGAGGCCTCTTTATTTTAGTCTGAAAATGTAACCGATTTAGGCACCAAAAACTGATACCTTTTTTTTAGGTCTGCTATTCATTCATCTAAATGTAGGTGCTTAAATTAGGTGTCTTCTACTGGAATTCCGTGTTGAGTGCCTAATTTACTTTCCCCATCCACTTACCCTACTCAGACACCAAAATGAAAGCACTCAGCTCTAGTCAGTTTTCAAATGGGGCACATTTAGTTGCGTAACACTCACAGGCAGCTTTGAAAATTGGCGTCTGGGAGGTTAAGTGACTTCTTGTTCAAGATCAACAGAGCAAAAACTGGATAGAGGAATGGAATGAGTGAGGGTTGGGAAGGTTTGCTGTTCTAGACAGGCAGAGTAGCACAGTGCTTACAGCACAGAACACTGATCGGACTCTGTCACTAACTGACAGGGTGACTTTGACCAATTACTTAAGCTGATAGTGGTCACTGTGTGTGATGGTCTGCAAAATGCTCTGGGATACAATTTGGGCAAAAGGCTATATAGAAAACCTGGCTGTTCTGATTCTATGCACATTGGGGAATATAGGGTACATCTTTCCCAAGCTTCATCATGGCTCAATATACAGGAAAATAATTCACAGATTAATTTCATCAGACTGATCAATCTGATTATTCCAGTTAATCCTGCTATGATAGATGTAGCCAGATGGCTGCGGAACTTAGTCTTCAAGTATACTAGGGATGACTAGCCTCCGGTCCTCAAGAGGCTCAGACAAATCAGGTTTTCTGGAAATTCACAATGAATATGCATGAGATAGATTTGCAAACAATGGAGGCAATGCATGCACATCAATCTCAATCATATTCATTGTAGATATCCTGAAAATTAGACCTGTTTGTGGCTCTTGAGGACTGGAGTTGACCATCCTGAAAGTATATTGTCCATTCAGTTTGACGGCATCTGTGTACATAAAAAATGGAATGTTTTCAAGAGCTATGCTGTAGTTGGCTTAAGATCTTGAGCTGCATCTAAAATATTGAGAGAGTTCAGTGTGCTGCTTAAGTATTTCATGATTACGTGATCTCTGCCCAGTCCTCTCTTTTCTGTCAATTAAATTGCATCATTAAAACAGTGCACAAGTTTATTCCTCATTTTATGATCTTGACAAAGGTGACAGGACATTATTAATAATATTTGCCATTTATATGATTGTATGTACAACAAATTACATACATATGAAATTAATCTCTGCCAGAAAGAGCCTGGGAAACAAAACTGAAGCACATGGAGATAGTCACTCACCCTGAGGTCACACGGAGAGAGTCAGAGGCAAAGGCAGGAGCTAGACTCGGTTTTTTGGGTTCTCAGCCTATTGCATAGGCTACTCTGCCCATGCAGTATGCTGAGAGAACTTTTATTTTATTTATTTATTTATTTATTAACTTTTATTTACAGACATTCGTGAAGCACATCATGCCGGTTTACAAAGAACTCAGGTGGGAGATACAGTGAAACAATATAACAATATAATATAACAATGTAACATTATAACAAAGTGAACAAATAAAACAGTACTAAAATGAAACCATGGGAGCCGAATTGAGAGGGGGAAAGGGGGGGAGAGGAGGGGGAGGGTAGGCTAGGGGTAGGGCAGGGGCAAGGGGTAGGAGGGGAAGGGGAAAGCATAGTTAGAAGGAGGTAAGGGGAGAATACAAAAGAGTAGGGGGAGACTATGTACAGGCGAACTGTATAGGTGTCATTTAACTACGTAGAATTACGGAGGCGTCGAAAGTTGAAGAAGGCGGTAGAAAAACTGGGAAATAGTTACTTCAGAGGGTATAAAAAAGGGGGGGTGGAGGGGGGGGAAATTAGGGAAGGGTGGCTTAACAATTTTTAGTTGTTAAGCCACAATTTGCTGATTATTGTTATGCTTTTCTTTGGAACATTAGAAGTAGAAGGATCACAATGCATTGGAATTTAGAAAGGATATAAACAAACCTCTCTACCTACAATTGTTTGTTACTGAGATTTTCTAGGCTGAATTTTCAAAGCTTATTTGGGTGCATAGAACCTAAGGTTTATGCATATAAATTTGTCAGTCTTTGCACACAAAAAATATACACATAAATTAGGTTCATGCTATGTTTGTGTGCACAAAAAAAGAGACATTCTGAGGTGGTGGAATTGAGACAGAATTTGGATTTGGGCCCATATTTTTGATTTTGAAAAGTATGAACAGAAGTCGACTGGCACAAGTTGCACCCTGCCAATACAGCAAGTGTAAATTTGTGCGAGTGAGTTTGCATCTATACTGACAAACTAATTTTCTAAGTGAAAACATGCACTTACGTTTGCTTTGAAAATCAGTGGAAAGACTGCAGGTACAAAGATATTTACAAATTTTCCATTCTTTAAAAATTATCCTCCTTAAGCCTATGTGGTGAAGGACTTTGTCAGATGGATCACTATCTTTGTAGAATGAGGCCATCCTTGCAGAATTGTTAAAAAGTATGGACCCCAAAACTTATGACAGCATGGAGTTAGGCAACACAAGGCATAAACATAAACAGTCATGCAGAAGGAAAAACCCATGAGAATCCTATGGAAAGCATGTAGGCTTGTTTCCTTTCTAATTGCTGCCAACAATGTCAACACAGAGGGGGAGAGATGGGCAAGGGAAAAACGTATCCAAGAAATAGGCAAGGAAGAGAGAGAGAAAAAATGATAAATAAAAATAGAAAATAAAATGCAGTCTTATTCATGAAATGGTTAACTCTTGTAAGCATCTGTTGAGTGGCTGCCAGTGCAAAAACAAAATAACAGTTTATACGTGCTAGACAACATGTGTAGCAGCCTTGAATAGTCATGCTCCCGTTCCATTGATCTCATTTCAACCTCTGACAGGAATGATTCCCAGCCAGCTGCAATCATCCTTCTGCTAAAACTACCAGCCGAAGAATAGTAAATATCAAAGTTAAAAAAAATTTAAAAAGGACACACTAGCAATTTGGTTATGGTTTGTTAACCTGGTTTAATACCTGACTGTTGGCCACGACAGCTATGCCCTTATTTCATTTCTTATTCCCATCATCTGGCACAGACCCTAGTGGCTACTCCCCCAAAATACAATAAAGCCCCAAATTCAGCCTTCTCTTTCCAGCCTCCTGTCATAGCGATCACACGGTTATTGTCTATAATTCCTTCGCACCATTTCTACAGTGTTACCACTATTTCATGACAAATATGGTCAGGGAAGCAGAGCAATTGCCCAGGGCTCCAGCACCATAAAAAGTTCCCTAGGCAAAGCTGCGTGATGTTTTCGAGACAGCTTTGGGGCAATGGGCACTGGCAGGGCTCACTTGTTAGTTTCTTTCCTGGACCCCAGTGTGTCTAATGAGGGGTCCTGGTCCTGGGAACTCTCAAGCCTTCTAAAAATAAAATCCTTTCTATTTGTAGCTTCTCTTCCAGTGGCTACAAAGGCAGGGGTCACACTCAGTCCTGGTGCTTAGTCCTTGTAGAAGTCTCAGTAAACCCTGGCGTGGATTCTTTGAATAGGTGGGATGGAAGATAGTCCTCCAGGGCCCAAGGTGTATTGTAATTATCTCTTTCTGTGGGTGCAAGTTCAACTCTTAGCCTCTGTACTGAAGATGATCAATATCCAAGGTCGGACACTCGAGTAGTATGTTTCAAAATTAAAAGTTTAGTGTTCAGCTTATTCAACGGTAATTGAAGAGATGGCTTTCTCACCACAAGCTAATGTTAAATATTGATAAAACTGAAATTATCTACTCCAAAATATCATCCGTCGATGTCTCTGCGGTGTTCACTTATAGTGGTCACACTATCCCAATCAGATTGCATGTCTGGAATCTTGGAGTTACCATTGATACCAGCTTATCAATAAAATGTCAAATTCAGAATATTGTCAGAACTTTTTAATTGCGGATGTTAAGGCATCATTAGGATTTCCAGACTGTTAGAAGCACTTATTCTAACAGGTCTTGATTATTGAGGTGCTCTATAAATTGGACTCCCTGCTGGGATGATAAGGGAATGCAAATTGAGGAAAATGCTGCTGCCAGGCTGCTAGCTGGTGTGGAGATGCGGGACCATATTACTCCTTTCCTCGTCTCCCCACACTGGCTATCAGTAAAATGGCGGATTCAATATAAGTTTTATCGCTGAGTCACAGACTTTTGCAAAATCAATCTATACCATGGTTTAAAGCCGCGTGAATTTATCAACCTGCTCAGATGCTAAGATCAGCCAGCAAGAATTTGCTATAAATCCCTTTGGTGAGATTTGTAAGCCTTGATGCCTTCAAAGAGACGCTTTTCAGTTGTTGGACCTGCTCTCTGGAACGCATTGCCCAACCAACTTTGCACTCTTGATTGTGCCAAGTCATTTTAAGAAAGCATTAAAAACATATCTTTTTTTTTTTCTCAAGCCTTCAATGACAGTGCTTTCGGGGCATAGATCTAATTAAGATCTTAGTCTTATCATTTTGTTGCAGGATTTTATATGTTCTTGTCCTTAGTTGTTTGTTATTGTTTTTGGCCTATGTGATTATATTTTTATGGATGTTTTGCTCAAACATTTGTAGAGTGCAGGCAATAAATTGGCACCAATCACATTTTCTCCTTGTCAGATCCATAATCACAGCAATAAACCATGTCCAAATTCGATCTGTCTGTGGTCCCTTGATATTGTGGGACGGTGCCAATTTTCCCCCTTAACAAAAATATCAACAGAAGCTTCAGAGTGCCCTCCCTAGACCTTGCCGCTTTGTGATGTCAGTGTATTGCTAAGAAGGAGTACTACTCCCCATTGGGAGAGTTTCTAGGAGGGTTATAAAAACCCCTGCACCCACTGGTGCAAGGGTGAAGAGAAGCTAGGAATGAAATTCCATAAGCTAGAGTTTCTTTGTGTGTGGGGGCCACCTTTACATAGAGTGCATTCAGGTATTCCCTGTCCTCAGAGGGCTCATAATCTGTTTGTACCTGAGGCAATGGAAGGTGAAGTGACTTGCCCAAGTTCATGGGCAGCATCAGCTGAAGTTGACCCGTAGCTTCCCTGTTTCGCAGCCTGCTGCTCTAAACATTAACAATTTTAAGTAGAACATGGAGGAAAGCCAACAGTCACTTAGCAGCGCATGGTTTGTAGAGAGGTATCTTCAAAGGATACTGGCAAACCATGTAAGTTAGAATGTCCCAATAGAGATGTCGTTGTAAAAGCTGAAAAAGCCCAAATATATTTAAATACAGATCACACGCTGATGGAGCACCCGAGCAGTGGAAAATCGCTCGCCTTATTATTATGGCAGCTCGATGTGAACTTGCTCTGCTCTGGAGATCTGCTAATCTCCCATCCGAGGCGAGTCTTCGGTCGAGGTTATTCAAGATTTGGTCATATCAAAAGGGGATAGCCCTTTCCCACAGATCCAGTTTTAGACATCTGAAGATATGGCAACCTTTAGGGGATTGGTTATCTCAGCAATAAAGGGAGCTGGGAGAGAATATAGAGGATGTGCAGATGTGTCAATTTCAATATATATTGTTTGTCTTTTTATGGTGTACTTCTTAGCCTAAACAAAGGCACTATAAAGATGTTTAACGTTACCCACAATCTGGGAAGAGGGGAAGGGGGGGGGGGGAGAGAGGGCTTGAGGATGAAATTGATTGTGGTTACCTATTTTGTATTTTTGTATTGTTAAATGCTGGTTTACTGCAGTGTAATGATGCTGTTCTGTACACAATGTTCATGTTTAAAAATGCAATAAACAATAAATAAAAAAAAAGAATACAGATCACATGCTCAAATATGATGCCAAACTGCCCGTTTCATCTGATAAGCAGCTTGTAGGTACATATAAAAATAGAAATGTAAATAAACCTACTTTTAAAATGTCTGTATGTAAATATCAGATATCTGAAAAATAAGTTTGGAGAGTTAGAATCTATGGCGCTAAAGGAAGAAATAGGCATGGGCATCTCAGAGACCTGGTGGAAGGAGGATAACCAATGGGACATTGTGATACCAGTATACAAATTATATAAATGTAACATGAGAGTGTTACAATCTGCAGCTCGTAGAATGGCTCTGTGAGTTGCCTCATTTACCCCCGATGCTGCCAGCAACTTTGTGTGGCTGGAATGCTGCTGCTTTCTCCATCTCTCCTTAGGCACATGCGTGCACCCGACGCTGCTTCTCTTAAAGAGCCTGGGGTGTGAACCTGGCTGCGGCGCCCCTTGATGACATCACTGGGCTCACTCCTTAAAAGGCCCCTCTAGAGGCGCATCCGACGCCTCAGCAACAGGTTTTCCTGATGTGAATTTGTCTTCAGTGCCTATTGCCTTTTTTCCTGCCTTCCAGTGTTCTTGCGGTCCGGTGTTCCTGCCTTGCTATTGTCTTCCTGTCTTGTCCTGAGCTCCTGCTGGCCTTGCCCCTGCTTTGCTCTATCCTTGTCCACCTTGTCCAGTCTGTGGGACCGAGAGTGATTCCCACAGGCCTGGAGGCATAAATTCATTCTGACTCCAGCATGGGTTATTTTTTCCTATATGCATCACTTTGCACTTGTCCACATTAAATTTCATCTGCCATTTAGATGCCCAATTTTCCAGCCTCACAAGGTCTTCCTCAATTTATCACAATCTGCTTGTGATTTAACTACTCTGAACAATTTTGTATCATCTGCAAATTTGATTACCTCACTCGTCGTATTTCTTTCCAGATCATTTATAAATATATTGAAAAGTAAGGGTCCCAGTACAGATCCCTGAGGCACTCCACTGCCCACTCCCTTCCACTGAGAAAATTGTCCATTTAATCCTACTCTCTGTTTCCTGTCTTTTAGCCAGTTTGTAATCCACGAAAGGACATCGCCACCTATCCCATGACTTTTTACTTTTCTTAGAAGCCTCTCATGAGGAACTTTGTCAAATGCCTTCTGAAAATCCAAGTACACTACATCTACCGGTTCACCTTTATCCACATATTAACTCCTTCGAAAAAGGGAAGCAGATTTGTGAGGCAAGACTTACCTTGGGTAAAGCCATGCTGACTTTGTTCCATTAAACCATGTCTTTCTGTATGTTCTGTGATTTTGATGTTTAGAATACTTTCCACTATTTTTCCTGGCACTGAAGTCAGGCTAACCGTTCTGTAATTTCCCGGATCTCCCCTGGAGCCCTTTTTAAATATGGGGGTTACATTAGCTATCCTCCAGTCTTCAGGTACAATGGATGATTTTAATGATAGGT
This sequence comes from Rhinatrema bivittatum, assembly GCF_901001135.1. NCBI lineage: Eukaryota > Metazoa > Chordata > Amphibia > Gymnophiona > Rhinatrematidae > Rhinatrema > Rhinatrema bivittatum. The sequence continues at coordinate 20,774,032 of NC_042630.1, forward strand.
TACAAATTTTTATTAATAAAGGAAAGAGAGGAGTCGGTTGACTCCTAGGTTATGGGCTGAGGGTAGAGAGAGGACAAAGAGGGGAGGTGGGCTTGGTGGAAAAGATAAGGAGCTCTACCTTGGCCTTGTTGAGTTTATTGTGGTGGCGGGACATCCAGACAGCAATGTCAGACAAGCAGGCCAAGATCTGGGATTGGATTTCTGGTGAATTTTCCCTTAGTCAAATCATGAAAATGTCATCAACGTTACCAGTAATATCTGAAAGGTCCACGCAGGAATGTCTCTTCCAGTTCTGACATAAAAAAAGGCTGACGTAGTGTGGTGCCGTTCTGGTGCCAAGTTCCCATACTCTGTAAATAAATTTCATTACTGAAGCTAAAGTAGCTATGGGTCTGGCTATGGGACTGTTTTATCTCTCCTTGACCACTCACACGTGCAAAGTACATGAGTGCTCTTGGCACACATAGTTTGTGCAAGATAATTTTCAGAGAAAAATTACAGAGTTACTGTACAGTTTAATATACTGCCTAACATAAATCAAAGCAGTGTACATAAAAATTAACATTCATTGCAAATAGATATATATAAAAACATACTGATGCATAACTAGATAAAGACGTATGCACTAAAAAATATACACATCTTCTAGAAAAATCTCTAAATCTAAACACAACTAAACTAAGTATAACACAGGAGTCTCCATTATTTATTATGATTTTTTTCCAAATCATGTCCACCACAGTGGTCAAGGAGTTTTGTAACCTCCCATGGTCACATTGTGGGTGGGCAGCAGGGTAATATAAAAATCTGACTATAATAATTTTTTATTTATATTCCACCTTTTGTGACATTCCAAAGCAAATTACATTTAATGTACTGTAGGTATTTTCCTATTCCCAGGTCTAAATTTGTAGCTGAGGCCATGGAGGGAGAAGTGACTTGCTGAAGGTTACAAGGAGTGTCAGTGGGATTTGAACCCTGGCTTCCCTTGTGCTCAGCCTGCTGTGCTAATCACTAGACCAGGGGTGAGCAAAGCTTTTGAAATACAATCCCCCTTTAATTCATGCAATTGGTTGGGGCCCCCCAAGATGAGTTTCTTCACATTATTATTATTGTGTGTGCATCTTGTTTCTCTTCAGGTAGCTGAATGGAATAAGCTCACACATACATGGCCACAAAGAGGCAGACTCCCCACACCCAGATAGACGGTGAGAATCAAATACCTCATACCCAAATGGACACAGACATCAAGACACAGAGAGACATCCCACAGAAGGACAGAAACCCAACACTTAGGCACAGAGACAGTCATAGATACAGCACACCCAGACACACACAGAGAGAAACAGACCAACCAGATCACAGACAGAAACATACCACAATACACCAGACAAACACAGACCCAGATTCAGAGTGAGATGCACCACACCCAGACATACAGACCACATACCACAATGGCTAGAAAATGTTTCCTAAAACTTAGATGCCAGTTAAAATTTTTAGGATCTGAGAAAAATACAATCTCACCTTGCCCAACTGTTTTATGCTTTTTGCTGTTTTACTAATTTTTCTCAGTTTGCTAGTCTATTTTCTCATGTTTTGATTTTCTTATTTAACTTTTTTTTAACTTTGCCGTTTATTCTCTCTTCCCCATCTCCTCATTCTCTTTGGCCTCTTTGCCTGTTTCCCTCCTCTATCTCACCACTTCTTTTCCCCCAGGCAGCCAACAGCTGTGATCTCTGTCCCTGGGTTAGGTACTCTGTAGCAGCAGGAGGCCTGAGGGAGGCAGTTCTTCCTGGCTTGTGGAACACCACAGTGGCTGTTCCCATGTCCAGTTCTGTCGCAGAGAAAGTGGCTCCCCACCTGGGTTTCTCTCCCTGACCCACTGAAAGGGATGCATGGCTAGGTCGTGACATGCTTTCAAAGATGTCACTACGATCAGGCAGCTCCCTCCCTTCTGAGCTTGCAGTGGCTCCATGATACTGAAACTTGACAGTGCAGCCATTTTTTTGTCTTCCTTGATTGGGCAGCCAATGTGCCCTCCTTCAGGATTGTTCAGGCCCCCCTAGTTTGCTCAGCCCTGCAATAGGATACTCCTCCAGTCTGATTTATGTGGTATTTCCGTTAAAGAGAGAATCTCTGGGACACACTTTTTAAACATTGGTTGCAATTGTTTTTAGGATCCAAAATCACTGACTTTTTTTTTTTTTTAGTATCCAGCAATTTCCTCCTACTCCTTTGGGCTCCCACCTCAGTCAGAACAAGGCTGGACCCTGGTACCATGAGCCATCCACTGAATGTTTTGATGATAAAAGTTGTCAAATTGGGTGAATTAAACCCCCAAACAGTTCCGGGGGAGGGCATGGAAATGGCTTTAAAGCTTGAGGCATTTTGTTCTCAGTCTGAAAATTTAAAGCAAGATACAGGCAACTCTATGGTGCAGAAGATAAGGGGAATGGCCTGACAAAGCAAAAAGGCCTGGAAATGTTAAAAGGCTATCGAAAGAATCCCAAATGGTCAGACTCTGCAAAAATCGCCACCATTTTTTCTCCCTTCATAGATTTATTTTTTCCTGCTGATCCTTATGATCATTTTGTGATCCCATTTAAAGCTCTAGTAGATGGCTGCTTCCGACAGAGCATGGGTTTCTGAAGGCTCTGGCATTTCGGTGGCATCGTTTTCAGTTTTTAATGTTGCTTCCTCCCAGGGTAGGATACCTTTCAGATGAGGAGCAAGAGCAGGGCTAGCATTCAGTGATTCAGCATTTTCCTCTGGGAATCCAGAAGCCAAGTCTGCTGACAAGAGTGATGTCAAACCTGAGAGCATGTGCAGATTATCTGCTTGTAAAGCAAGGCTCGAGAAACCTGGCTGTGACAGTAAGCCAGGCTTTATAAGAGATTAGTACTGTACCACCAAAGATATTACAGCGGATGGTAGGTTATTTTTAGACAGCTTGATAACTCTGGGCTTTAACATTTCTGATGTGCCTTAAAACTGTCATGTCTCAATTTCCATTTCCCATCCTCCTCCCCCCTCCCAAAAAAAAAAAAAAAACAATGTTACTGCAGACAGCTTACAGTACTAACATTAGGAAGAGCAGGGTAGAGGTTTACAGCAATGGAGCCCCAATGCTAATCAGTCTTACCCCCTCCCTCAACTGCCAAAACAAAATTGCCAAAAAGAGCATTGGAGTCATTTTAAATGGCATGCGATAGCACTAATAGGAGCAGAGCAATGCCCCTGTCAGTTCTTACGGGCAGAATTTTATGTGGAAATAAAAGGAAACAGTAGTCTAGTTGTTGTGCTCGTTCACTTTATCGAGTAGACTATCAGAACCTTTTATCCTTTTTTCAGGGGATAATTTTAAGATTTTTAAAAAAAATAAATTGTCAATTCCAAACTAATATTTAAAACAAAAGAAAATTCTATCTGTAGCCCTCTTCACCCCACCCTTGATGTCTTCACCACCATGAGGGGATCATGCTGGGGCTTACAGTTAGTACAACACGAAAAATGAGTCAAATGCACCAGATTTTAAACCGTGCTGGTATCCATAAAAAGTGCTTAGCAGCTAATGAAGTTCAGCAAAGGCACAGTAGCTTTAACCATATACTCGATCTGACTGGACTGAATGAATGCTTGAGTCCTTTTTTTTTTTTAGCATGCAACTAAAATTGAGGCGACTGCTTTAAAGGTGAATTTTAAAAGCTTGACGTGTGCTGCAGTTAGGGGATGCGCAAATATGTTGGTCCAGCATGCACCAAGCAGATTTTAAAAGCCACCCATATACGTGCATACTTGCCGCTGTGCGAACAAATGAAAAGATTTAAAAAAAAAAAAAAAGGGGGGGGGGGTGGGCAGGCGGGCATGGTCTGGGCAGGACATGGCAAAAAACTAATAGAGAATATTTCAGATCCCCCAATTATTATAATCAAACAGCACTCATGGGAATCAGATTTATAGATCATCTGATTCTGTGTTATATCATACTCTTAACACAATACAACAGTTATTAAATTCTAATACACACACTATAACTCAATTTCACAAGTTTTAATCTTTTATTGATATTGCACGTCTATCCTATACACATGACAAATGAATATTACATAAAACTTTATTAAAACAGTACAAACATTCAAACAACAAGTGGACATATCAATATGCTGCATGTATTATATAAGTCACAGCATAGTCACAACAAAGGGATGGAAACATCGAATTAGACGGATTAAATGGACAATTTTCTCAGTGGAAGGGGGTGGGCAGTGGAGTGCCTCAGGGATCTGTATTGGGACCCTTACTTTTCAATATATTTATAAATGATCTGGAAAGAATACGACAAGTGAGGTAATCAAATTTGCGGATGATACAAAACTGTTCAGAGTAGTTAAATCACAAGCAGATTGTGATAAATTGCAGGAAGACCTTGTGAGGCTGGAAAATTGGGCATCAAAATGGCAGATGAAATTTAATGTTGATAAGTGCAAGGTGATGCATATAGGGAAAAATAACCCATGCTATAGTTAAACAATGTTGGGTTCCATATTAGGTGCTACTACCCAAGAAAGAGATCTAGGCATCATAGTGGATAACACATTGAAATCGTTGGTTCAGTGTGCTGCAGCAGTCAAAAAAGCAAACAGAATGTTGGGAATTATTAGAAAGGGAATGGTGAATAAAACAGAAAATGTCATAATGCCTCTCTATCGCTCCATGGTGAGACCGCACCTTGAATACTGTGTACAATTCTGGTCACTGCATCTCAAAAAAGATATAAATGCGATGGAGAAGGTACAGAGAAGGGCTACCAAAATGATAAGGGAATGGAACAGCTCCCCTATGAGGAAAGACTAAAGAGGTTAGGATTTTTCAGTTTGGAGAAGAGACGGCTGAGGGGGGATATGATAGAGGTGTTTAAAATCATGAGAGGTCTAGAACGGGTAGATGTGAATCGGTTTTTTACTCTTTCGGATAATAGAAAGACTAGGGGGCACTCCATGAAGTTAGCGTATGGCACATTTAAAACTAATCGGAGAAAGTTCTTTTTCACTCAACGCACAATTAAACTCTGGAATTTGTTGCCAGAGGATGTGGTTAGTGCAGTTAGTATAGCTGTGTTTAAAAAAGGATTGGACAAGTTCTTGGAGAAGTCCATTACCTGCTATTAATTACGTTGACTTAGATAATAACCACCGCTATTACTAGTAACAGTAACATGGAATAGACTTAGTTTTTGGGTACTTGCCAGGTTCTTATAGCCTGGATTGGCCTCTGTTGGAAACAGGATGTTGGGCTTGATGGACCCTTGGTCTGACCCAGTATGGCATGTTCTCATGTTCTTAAGTGTTGAATAGAGCAAGTATTGTTATATAACTCTGTATTTTATGGGGTGTGATTTTATGGGGTATGATTGTATGGTATGTGTTATTAGTGGGGTAAGGGGTGAGGATATGTCCATATAGTAATATATGCTGTGACTTATATAATACATGTAGCATATTGATACGTCCACTTGTTGTTTGAATATGTTTGTACTGGGCAGGACATGGACATTCTTGGATTTAAACATGAAATTAGCACATAAATACTTAACGCACACTGGTGCGTGCCGGGGTCCTGTGCTTCAAAACTTGACTTCTGCTATGCATGAAATGTAACTTATAAAACAAAAAAATCCAGTCAGATCAGCGGGATTTTAAGGGTTGGTTCTAAAAGGGGGGAAGGAAGGGTATTAAATTAGGAGTTTTTGGAAATCTTATCCCTTAACTGTGTGAACTGGGAAAACTGGCAATGGTGTCATCACGATGTCTTTTAAAATCACCCTGCTCATGCGGCAAAAGCGACGTTTATGCTCACCCACTTAAAACGGCACTCACATGTGCGCACGGCCAGGCTATTTTATAATGTGCGCATAAACGCGTGTACGTTAAAAAAAATGGCTGCATCCCTGGGTGCGGCCTGATGAACGTGCGCACATGTGCACCTGCACGTCACTGTGAAAGTTACCGTCCCTGTGCACACAGTCCATAAGCAGCTCTTCGGAAAACTATCGCCTTGCCATCACTACTTCACGGTGTGCCCACCTGGACTCATCTTAGCCCTGGGATTCATTCTGAACAGAGGGAAGTAAAGCTTTAGAGCCATTGGGATTAGGACTCTCCCTTCCACTCTATAGCTATAAGAACATGCCATACTGGGTCAGACCAAGGGTCCATCAAGCCCAGCATCTTGTTTCCAACAGAGGCCAATCCAGGCCATAAGAACCTGGCAAGTACCCAAACATTGTCTATCCCATGTTACTGTTGCTGATAATAGCAGTGGCTATTTTCTAAGTCAACTTAATAGCAGATCGTTAATACAAACAAAAAACACACTTTGAAATGTCTGTTTGCCAATGCCAGAAGTCTAAGAAGTAAGATGGGATATTTAATGTGTATAGTAGCAAATGATGAGATTGGCATCACAGAGACTGGGTGGAAGGAGGATAACCAATGGGACAGTGTTATATCAGGGTACAAATTATATCGCAATGATAGGGAACATCAACTTGGTGGGGGTGTGGCACTTTATGTCTGGGAGGGTATAGAGTTCAACAGGATAAAGATCATACAAAAGACTAAATGCTCAGTAGAATCTATATGGGTAGGAATCCCATGTGTGTTGGGTAAGAGTATAGTGATAGGAGTATACTACCGTCCACCTGGACAAAATGGTCAGACAGATGATGAAATGCTAAGAGAAATCAGGGAAGCTAACCAATTTGGTAGTGCAATAATAATGGGAGATTTCAATTACCTAGGAACACTGGTGCAGGTAGAACAATCCAGTTCCGTTCAATTAATTAATAAATCGTATTTTATTGTGAACATTCATAATACATTCACTGTGGCAACTCCATTAGTGTAACAGAGGTAATTTTACAGTCCCCCGACACGGTCCCGTGTTTCGCGGTGGCTGCATCGGGAGGGACAGGATGGTTTTCGAATCTGAAATATAATATAAGTATATCACAAAACGGAACCAAGGGCTGCTATATATACCTTATAAACATCTTTCACATACCTTATACAAGACCATCAGGAGCGCAACCGCCCGCTGATTTCACCCGAATTTAAAGAACATAAAATGGCGCGAAAGGAGAACTCTCGCGAGAGGCTGAAATGACAGAGGAACACCTGTGATTAGACTGACACCTAAAGCATGATGACTAGTAGAACTGGTACCACTCTATATCTTTATTCAGACCATGAGGAGAGACTGAATTGAGAGTAAAGATACATCGCTGCTCCCTCCGACCTAGCATGCAGGCGAAATCTCCTCCCCGCGGGGAGGGAGAGACCACCTCCAATACCTGGAAGGAAAGGTCAGTGATGGAGTGTCCAACATGTGTCCAGTGAGCCACTAAGGGCTCATCAATCCTAGATAATCTAATATTAGAACAGTGTTCTATGATTCGTGTCTTAATCATACGTGAGGTTTTCCCCACGTAAACCAATGGGCAGGGGCATTTGATGACGTAAATTACTCCTTTTGTACAGCAGTCTGACGAAGAATGTAATTTAAACACACGTCCTGATGTAGGGTGTTTAAAAACTGTCACAGACTCGGTATGGCTGCACATTGTGCATCGACCGCAAGGGTTATGTTGGCCACTAGAGTGAGGTAAATTTTGTGCAGGCACAAACGATGTGTGCACGAGGCGATCTCTCAAATTCGTGGCTCTCTTAAAGGTGAAGCGTGGGGGACCATGCATTAAGTCAGTTAGTGACAGGGCCGACCAGTGGCGTTTAATCATATTAACAATGGACCTACCTACGATGGAAAAGGGAAGGATGCAATTAAAGCAAACGTCATCACAGTGTAAAGGGGTACTGAAAAGCCAGTCTCGATGTGTGTATAGAGCGCGTTTAAAAGCTCTTTTCACAATTCGTGTTGGGTAACCCCTTTCAACAAATCTGGTAGACATACATTGTGATTGAGCAAGAAATTCCTCCCGTGTGGAGCAAAGGCGGCGAAGCCGTAGAAATTGCCCCGTAGGTATGTTGTCACGGAGTGCCCGAGGGTGACAGCTATTGTAAGCCAGCAAAGTGTTCCGGTCAGTTTTCTTACGAAATCATAGAACACTGTTCTAATATTAGATTATCTAGGATTGATGAGCCCTTAGTGGCTCACTGGACACATGTTGGACACTCCATCGCTGACCTTTCCTTCCAGGTATTGGAGGTGGTCTCTCCCTCCCCGCGGGGAGGAGATTTCGCCTGCATGCTAGGTCGGAGGGAGCAGCGATGGATCTTTACTCTCAATTCAGTCTCTCCTCATGGTCTGAATAAAGATATAGAGTGGTACCAGTTCTACTAGTCATCATGCTTTAGGTGTCAGTCTAATCACAGGTGTTCCTCTGTCATTTCAGCCTCTCGCGAGAGTTCTCCTTTTGCGCCATTTTATGTTCTTTAAATTCGGGTGAAATCAGCGGGCGGTTGCGCTCCTGATGGTCTTGTATAAGGTATGTGAAAGATGTTTATAAGGTATATATAGCAGCCCTTGGTTCCGTTTTGTGATATACTTATATTATATTTCAGATTCGAAAACCATCCTGTCCCTCCCGATGCAGCCACCGCGAAACACGGGACCGTGTCGGGGGACTGTAAAATTACCTCTGTTACACTAATGGAGTTGCCACAGTGAATGTATTATGAATGTTCACAATAAAATACGATTTATTTATTTATTTATTTTTATTTATTTAAAATTTTTATATACCGGCATTCATGTTGCAAACACATCATGCCGGTTTACATATAACAGGGGTGTACAGTAAACAATTCAATAACCTATTTGTGTAGAAGGAAGCAGTTACAAATAACAGGGTAATAGAACTGGGAGGAGAGAAGAAAAGAAAGAGAATAACATTAGGTATAGGTATTTACATTAGTAATAACATTTTTACATGTGGAAGTGGTAGAATCTGGCTGAATAGAATTAATCGGTGTCCGGGAAAGCTTTTTTAAACAGCCAGGTCTTAAGTCTCTTCCTGAAGGTTGGGAGGCTGGGCTCCTGTCTAAGGTCCGGTGGGATGGAGTTCCATAGAAGGGGGCCGGCTGTTGAAAAGGCCCGATCTCTCAAGGTAATGTGTTTGGTAGTTTTGGCTGGGGGCACTTGAAGAGATCCTCTGAGTGTGTCTCTTGTTGGTCTGGAGGAGTTATAAATTTGGAATGGGACTTGTAAGTCGAGTGGGGTGTGTTGATGGATGGTTTTGTATATTATGGAAAGAGATTTGTAGAGGATTCTAAAGTGAACAGGCAACCAGTGGAGATCTTTTAGGATTGGAGATATATGGTCCCTCCTCCTGGAGTTTGTCAGTAATCTTGCCGCAGCGTTTTGTAACATCTGGAGGGGTCTAGTATAGGAGGAAGGTAGGCCCAGAAGGATAGAGTTACAGTAATCGATCTTAGAAAAAATGATAGCTTGTAGAATGGTTCTGAAGTCCTGAGTGTGGAAGAGTGGTCTAATTCTTTTCAGAACTTGGAGTTTGTGGAAACAGTCCTTGGTGGTTCTGTTGATGTAAGCTTTAAGGTTCATCCGGTTATCAATTAATACTCCTAGATCTCTCACCTGTGTAGTAGTTGGGATAGTTGGAGGATTAGAGATGGCATTATTATCTGGGGAGATGAGAAGCAGTTCTGTTTTAGAGGAGTTTAAAACTAGGTTTAGGTTAGCCAGGAGATGTTTAATTTCGAAGAGACAGTTTTCCCAGTGAACCAATGTTTTTGTGTAAGATTCTTTAATGGGTATCACGATCTGGATGTCGTCGGCGTAGAGGAAATGTTTGAGGTTAAGGTTGGAGAGGAGTTGGCAGATAGGTAAAAGATAAATGTTAAAGAGTGTAGGTGACAGTGAGGAGCCCTGGGGGACACCTATGGATGCGTCCATTCGTGAAGATTCTTTGTTCTGTATCTTAACCTTGAAGCCTCTGTTGGAGAGAAAAGATTTAAACCATGAGAGAGCTGTGCCTGAGATACCTATAGAAGCCAGAATGGAAGTGAGAATGGAATGATTGACCGTATCAAAGGCGGCTGATAGGTCCAGTAGAATTAAGAGGAAGGATTGGCCTTTGTCAAGGCCCATTAATATGAAGTCAGACATGGAGATGAGGAGGGATTCTGTGTTCAGTGACTTGCGAAATCCGTATTGTGATTGGAATAGGATTTTGTTTTCTTCTATGTATTCGGAGAGTTGAGTATTGACAACTTTTTCTAGAATCTTGGCTATGAATGGGAGATTGGCGATAGGACGGAAGTTGTTGGGGTCTTTAGGATCCAAGTTGGGTTTCTTGAGTAGAGGTTTGATGGAGGCCAATTTGAGGTCGTCAGGATATAGTCCTTGGGAGAGTGAGCAGTTTATGATGTCCGACAAGGTTTTAGCGATGGAATCAGGGATGGCCAGGAGCAGTTTGGTGGGGATAGTATCCAAAGGATGGGAGGAAGGTTTCATTCTTCTTATAAGAGTTTGTATCTCTAAGATAGAGATGGGTTCAAGTGTTTCCAGACCATAGTTGTTGAGGGATGATTGTTGAAGAGACTGGTAAAGAGCAGGGTCGGTGGGATTAGAAGGCAGATGAGTTAGAAGGCTGTTGACTTTGTTGTGAAAATGAAGAGCAAGTTCTTCAGCTTTGGGTTGTGCTAGGTCGTTGGGAATCTCCTGTGGGATGATTTGGGTGAGATTGGAGACATAGGCGAAGAGGGCTTTTGCGTCGAAGATTAAGTGGTGAATCTTGGATGCATAGTAGTCCCTTTTGGATTTAGAGGTAGTTGACTTGTATTGATGGAGGGTGGCTTTGTAGATGGATCGTGTATTGGTGCTTGGGGATTTGCGCCAGTCGCTCTCTTTCTGTCTTAGATTTTGTTTTAGCTTTCTTAGTTCTTCCGTGAACCATGGTTGTCTTTTGGAGGCGTTTGGGAGTGATTTTTTGGTTGCTAGCGGACATAGCTTGTCGGCTATGGAATCTGTGATGGCTTTCCAAGAGCGGAGAGCTGTGTTCGGGTTTGAGAGATCAATGGATGGAAGTTGAGAGGCTAGGTGGGAGCTGAGGTCTTCTGTAGAGCAGGATCTTCTGTATGGGAAAGATGGTGAGGGCCCTTTGGAGGTGGAGGGTTTGTTCAATGAGAATGCGGTTGAGATAAGTGAGTGATCAGACCAAGGGACCTTCTTGCTTTTGAGGCGTGAAGAATGTTTGATGCCTGGGTTAATAAAGATAAGATCCAGCGTGTGGCCTGCTTTGTGTGTGGGTTTGGTAACTAGTTGTTTGAAACCCAGGGCTGAGAGGGCAGAGAGAAAGGATTCACAGCTGGATGATGGGGTAGGATTGTCCACATGCAGATTAAAATCTCCTAGGATACATGGATTTATTAATTAATTGAACGGAACTGGATTGTTCTACCTGCACCAGTGTTCCTATGTACTTGCTTATGTGCAAGGTTTGCTTCTGTACTATACTAGATTTCAATTACCCCAATATTGATTGGGTAAATGTAACATCAGGACTTGCTAGAGACATAAAGTTCCTGGATGTAATAAATGACTGTTTCATGAAGCAATTGGTTCAGGAAACAACAAGAGAGGGAGCTATTTTAGATTTAATTCTTAGTGGAACGCAGGATTTGGTGAGAGAGGTAACGGTGGTGGGGCCACTTGGCAACAGTGATCATACATGATCAAATTTAAACTAATAATTGGAAGGGGGACAATAAGTAAATCTGCAGCTATAATGCTAAACTTTCAAAAGGGAAACTTTGATAAAATGAGGAAAATAGAAAAAAAACTGAAAGGTACAGCTGCAAAGGTTAAAAGTGATCAATACGCATGGACATTGTTTAAAAATACAATCCTAGAGGTGCAGTCCATATGTATTCCGCACATTAAGAAAAGTGGAAGGAAGGGAAAACAATTACTGTCATGGTTAAAAGGTGAGGTGAAATAGGCTATTTTAGCCAAAAAAAATCCTTTAAAAATTGGAAGAAGGATCCATCTGAAGAAAATAGGATAAAACATAAAGCATTGTCAAGTTAAGTGTAAAACATTGATAAGACAGGGAAAAAGAGAGAATTTGAAATAAAGTTGGCCATAGAGGCAAAAACTCATAATAAAAACTTTTTAAAATATATCTGAAGCAAGAAACCTGTGAGGGAGTTGGTTGGACCATTAGATGGCCAAGGGGTTAAAGGGGCTCTTAGGGAAGATAAGGCCATTGCAGAAAGGCTAAATTAATTCTTTGCTTCCATGTTAACTAATGAGGATTTTGGGGAGATACCAGTTCCAGAGATGGTTTTCAAGGGTGATGAGTCAGACAAACTGAACGAAATCACTGTGAATCTGGAAGATGTAGTAGGCCAGATTGACAAACTAAAGAGTAGCGAATCACCTGGACCAGATGTTATGCATCCTAGGGTACTGAAGGAACTAAAAAATGAAATTTTTGATCTATTAGTTAAAATTTGTAACCTATCATTAAAATCATCCATTGTACCTGAAGACTGGAGGGTGGCCAATGTAACCCCAATATTTAAAAAAGGCTCCAGGGGTGATCCGGGTAACTATAGACCAGTGAGCCTGACTTCAGTGCTGGGAAAAATAGTGGAAACTATTCTCAAGATCAAAATCGTAGAGCAAATAGAAAGACATGGTTTAATGGAATACAGTCAACATGGATTTACCCAAGGGAAGTCTTGCCTAACACATCTACTTCATTTTTTTAAAGGGGTTAATAAACATGTGGATAAAAGTGAACCGGTAGATGTAGTGTATTTGGATTTTCAGAAGGCGTTTGCAAAGTCCCTCATGAGAGACTTCTAAGAAAACTAAAAAGTCATGGGATAGGAGGCGATGTCCTTTCGTGGATTACAAACTGGTTAAAAGATGGGAAACAGAGAGTAAGATTAAATGGCCAATTTTCTCAGTGGAAAAGGGTAAACAGTGGAGTGCCTCAGGGATCTGTACTTGGACCGGTGCTTTTCAATATAAATATAAATGATCTGGAAAGGAATACGAGTGAGGTTATCAAATTTGCGGACAATACAAAATTATTCAGAGTAGTTAAATCACAAATGGATTGTGATACATTACAGGTGGACCTTGGAAGATTGGGCATCCAAATGGCAGATGAAATTTAATGTGGACAAGTGCAAGGTGTTGCACATAGGGAAAAATAACCCTTGCTGTAGTTACACGATGTTAGGTTCCATATTAGGAGCTACTACCCAGGGAAAAAGATCTAGGCATCATAGTGGATAATACCTTAAAATCGCCGGCTCAGTGTGCTGCAGCAGTCAAAAAAGCAAATAGAATGTTAGGAATTATTAGGAAGGGAATGGTGAATAAAACGGAAAATGTCATAATGCCTCTATATCGCTCCATGGTGAGACCGCACCTTGAATACTGTGTACCATTCTGGTCGCCGCATCTAAAAAAAGATATAGTTGCAATGGAGAAGGGCAACCAAAATGATAAAGGGGATGGAACAGCTCCCCTATGAGGAAAGGCTGAAGAGGTTAGGGCTTTTCAGCTTGGAGAAGAGACGGCTGACGGGGGATATGATAGAGGTCTTTAAACTCTGTCTCTCTCTGTTTTTTTCCCAATTAATGCACGCCTTTTCATTAAGTTCTTGGGGAAGGCACTCTCCCCAGTACCTGTTTGGAAGGGGTCACTTTCTTTCTCCGCTCTCTCAACTTAATTGCAAGCACGTGGAGCTCCTTGCAGAGCTCTTTTCAGTCAGGTGCAACTCCGGGGCAAATCCTCAGGGGAGCAGTTTCTTGTGTGTGACAAAAACTCCCCAAGGACAAATCCTTTCTGTATCTCTTCTTAAGGCACTCTGGAATCCAAGGCTGGAGTCCTGGCCTTTTTTTAATCCTCCTTCCCAGCCATATTCCTTGGACAGGAAATACCTTCTCTCTCCTCTCCTGGAATCTTCCTTGTGGACAGGGCTGGTGCAAGAGTATTTGGTGCCCTAGGGCAAACCTTCAGTCAGGCAGCCCCATCTCCAACTTACCAATTGGCAGCTGCAGCGCGGTTTCTGCCTTCTTTAGCAGTATTGGCTTTTTCCCTCTGGGCCTTGTGCTGGTGGGATTTTGGCGCCCCCAAAATGTTGGTGCTCTAGGTGACTGCCTAGTTTGCCTAATGGAAGTGCCGGCCCTGCTTGTGGAGAAATGGGTGCCCTCAGAATGCCAATGGGAATGCTGCCTCCTGACTCAATACTGCATCACACATGTGAAGAAACTTTTATTCGGACTCCCGAGCCCTCCCTTTGGGAAGTGGCACAACGCCTTAACCCGTCTCTTTTTAACATTGCTGGAGGACATGGTCTGGTTGAGATCCCTGACACATACTGATGGCCCTCAAACCAGCTGAAGCCATGTTAAGAAAAGGCAACTATCAGTAAAGGGAAGAATCTGGCACCCCTTTACAGAAATAAGCTGCGCTAGATTGTGTTTGAATCCTGGCTCCTCTCTTTGTTGTTTAGAAAAGGATATAGTTCATTTATCTTATTTTGTCAGTCAGATGCTGGAGTGACTCAGTGCGAGCTGCTGGCTCACACGTTGTTTATGCTGGAGGTGTGTATCAAGGTCTTGGAGGAGCAACTTTGCCTGTCTGCGGGTCTCCTTCATGTCCCAGCCATAGCGGCTCTGCAAGTAATTGCGTTTTGTGACTAGGTGATCCCTCTGCCAGTCACTTTCGAATCACCGAGCCTGGACAAGCAGCTCCTCACTTGATCCTGAAACCTAGCCAGACCTGTTGGTCAGCACACATGAGGGGGAAAAGGAATGCTTGTGGCCAATACATAGCTTATAAGCAAAAGGCGGGAATTCACTCCCTGCCATGTCCAGGGGGAAGGGGGTGGGAGCTTTCATGTTTAGGGATGCCCTGTCTGCTGCTTTTGGCAACTGAGGCGCCTGCCGGAATCTGGCTGGCAGCCACAGTCCATATAACCCTTGCTCTGCAAACATGGACAGACAGCCCAAGTTTGCACAGGGAGACAGAGGTGAGGTAAGTCAAGCAACATGTCCTCTTCCCCCTCCCCCATCCCCACTAAACAACAAAAAACCTTTTTTTTTTTTTTTTTTTATACCTTTCTAGTTTGGGTGTGGTGTGGGGCTTTTCTTTTCATATTTCTGTCTATTCTCTGCATTACTTTTGTCTCTCTTTAAGTTTTTATAGTCTTTTCCGTTTGATCTTTTCTTTTTATCTACATTTCCCTGTCATAGCTGCCAAGTTACCCAGTTTCAGGAAGGAGATTTTAGGCCAATTCTGGATTTCTGACAGTCCTATCATAATGCATTGTGGGACCAGCAGCATTGATTTCAATGAGTAGAATCAGGGATTTCAAATACCACACTGCACCGAGATGTGAATTCAAAACCAGAACTGGCCAAAAAGCCTCTCTTGGAACTGGGTAACTCTGCCCTATTCCCTTTTCCTCTCTCCGCCCACTTATCTTCCCTTCATTAGCTCTCTCACTCACATCTAATGTTTCCAGTCCAGCCCCTCACCTTGCAATATTCTCTCTTCTGTTGCCCTTCTTAGTCCTCCATCTCACTCTCACTGGAAATGTTTGCCACCAATCTCCTGTTTTCTGACATCTTTTTCTCCAAAGATCCTCCGTTCTGATGTTATCTTACATCACCTCCCATCATCCCCTTTCTTATTTATTTACATGGATTTCTATGCCACCTAATAATACCTAAGTTCTTGGTGGCATACAAATAGAAACATTAAAAAAAAATACAAATACAGTGGGCCCTTGGGTTACAAAGGGCTCGGTTTATGACCAACTTGGGTTACGATCTCAAGTAACAACCATAATATGTGGGTGGGTGGAGAGAGAGAGAGACTAACTATAATGCCCTCACGCTAGATAGGTATTTATATGTGTATGGGAGGCCCACCTAGTAACTCGAGGTGAGGTTCAGGTATTAGTGTAGGGGTTAGGTGCCATTTTGACATTCAGAGTGTGGCGTACAAACAGAACAGTGATCTCTTGTGAAGATTTGATTACCTTATACAACCATTTTTTATTATAGAAATGGTTAGGTAAGGAGTGCTTTTGGGAGGTTCGGAATGCATTATTGGTTTTCCCATTATTTCCTATGGAAAAAATAGTCTTGACTTACAACCAACTTGGGTTACAACCAACCCTCTAAACCAATTGAGTTCGTAAGTCAAGGGACCAATGTAAAACATAAAATTAAAAACCAAAATAAGACCAGATAAAAATAAAAAAAATAAAATCAACGTAAAATCTCTAAAGTTAAAATTAGAACATCAATGACACAAAAATACAACACAAAAACCAAAAGTCTGCACAGTCATGTATAACAGAAACAAAAATTAAGAAAATGCCTGCTTAAAAATGTTTTTAACAAAACCCTAAAAATCTTAGTGCAAGTTACATTCTCCTACACTTGCTCACTCACTCTTGCTTCTCTCTCACATGCATAGTAATACACTGACATGATCATTTTCACTGACTCATTTGCTTATTCACCCTCTCACTCACTCTTGTTCACTCCTCTCTCCCACACACACACACTTTAACATTGTTATCAATCACCCCGCCAAGAGGGCGGAGTTAGCAATCTGTGATAGTTGCTCCCCCCAGAGGGGGAGGGGTAAACAATGTAAAATGGTGAATCCTTGGGTCGATGGCAGATGACAGCGCCCTCAAGAGGATATCAAGAGAGGGACCACAGACTAGGCCGGAGTATGGAAACAGACACAGATAGTTCTTTATTAGACAGGTAGTAGAGCCACCAGAGGTGGCAGTAGTGAGCTGATGTGCCCGGCAGGGCTGAAGTCCCTCAGATCCTGGAACTGCAATCTCCTGGTTAGCTGAGCTGTAGAGAGAGAGACTCAAAGATAGTGAGTAGACAAGTATGCTGGATACATAACCAGAAGTAGACGATACACTCACATAGATTATAATAAGACTCAGTAGCTGGAGAGAGGCCCTCGAGGAGCGAGTACCTGATTCCAGGAACAGCTCTGAGAGCGATGGTAACTCAGTTAATTATCTCTGTAATGGTCTCTAGGCAAACTGTAATAAGAACTCACAATATCTGTATATGAAATAACTTCTGAAATTAGAAGGGAGTCTTCAGAAGGTTTTAGGAACATAGGCCCTCGAGGAGTGAGTAACGGTTCCTATCTGCAATTTGTAATAACTCACGATCTCCGTACCTGCGATAGCGTCTTAGACAGAAGAGAGTCTTCAGAGTTCTAGGAACATGAGCCCTCGAGGAGCGAGTACCAGTTCCTATATGCAACTGGAAAAGAAACTCACAATGTTCACGTCTGTGATCGCTTCCAGGCAGTAGGGACGTAGGCCCCCGAGGAGCGAGTACCAGATCCCGTCTTAGCAATCTGAAAACAAGAGGAGAGAGCGGGGCCCCCGAGGAGCGGGTACCCCCTGGTAAGTTCGAAGAGGCAGAACAGCGGAGAATGAAGCGGGTCGGAATGATCCCCGCTATCAATCCCTTGCTAACTCGATTCATGAGCGTAAGCAATGACCTTTTAATTTTGAAGTGGATGATGTCACCACGGGGGACGCCCCCGAGGTTTGCACCCTTGCTAGTACAAACTTCAGAGCGCACGTGCGCCCTACGTCATTAGGAACATGGATCTGCAGCGTCAGGCCAGCCCGGGGACTCCAGGAAGAAGCAGCGAGGAGAAGCCGCAGCAGCATCTGTCCATCAGACCCGAAGGGAGTCGCCTCAGTGGTAGAGAGGGTGGAGCGAGGGCAAGAACAGGCACGAACGCAACAAACATACATGCTCATTCTCACATACATGCTCACCACACTCTTCTCTCTCCCTCAACTCTCTAACACATATGCTCACTCTCGCATATGTTCACTGTAACCATACATGCTCACTCACATTTTCACATTCACACACACTCATTCTCACACTGGTTACACACATGTTCATTCACCCTTGATTAAATGGGAACACAAGAGGTCCCTTCTCTTCTAAATGGTGGTATACTGTGGGGGCCAATAACCCCAGATTGCCAAATATTAAATGTTCTTGCTACTTTGTAGAAATGTATATAGTTGTGTGGCCTGAGACTAATAACCATGAGTAGATAAGTGTGCTGTTTGACATCCTATTAGCAATGTATATAGTCATGTAGACGTATATATTTATATAGTCTAATAAACTGGTATATATTTGTACAAACTGCCAGCCTTGCTCACAGTCCCATTTGTTTTCCTGGGATGAAGGGGGGAAATCCCACCCACTAACAGCTTCTTCCCCAAGTGGAGGCACCAGGTGCCAAGAACGTGAGGACCGATGGAGTCTGCCCGGGGGGGGGGGGGGGGGGGAGCTCCCACCAGGTAGTTTCCAAACCCAGGAACACCCCACAAGATAAGTGGTCAAGGGGGCATTACATTAGGAAAGGGTTTAGTACCAAATTTTCCTCCTGTGACACCAGTCGCCTTCCTGGGAAGAGTTTACCCTGACAGCTAATTCAGAAGTGTGTGTGCCATACTTACTAAGAGGCCGATGCAATAAACCTTATGTAAAAACATTTGTCCAAACTGGGCACCCGTTTTTCTAATGCACGCACAGTGACATCTGGGCGCTCGATTTAATACGTAAATGAGCTGCTGCGCTAAAGGATCAATTGTGCATCCCTAGTGCGTCCTTGTAATTAGGCACCCAGGAGATGTCTGTGCGCAGGTTAAGAAATAGATGCTCAATTTACGAGCGTCCGTTTTCCTAACCCGCACACAGCCATGTGTTAGGAAAATGGATGCTCATAAACTGAGCATCCTTTTCCTAACCTTACTGCCATCAAGACTTTTCCCCCCCCACTGCCGCCTTCTGTGGTTCCTCTTACTTAGTATCGCAATGATATTAAATAGGAGGAACCACAGAAAGGCAGTATTTTTTGCTTTTTCGTGGAGGCTTGGAGCGCATAAAGACTTAATGCCAGCTCTGGGGCCGGCGTTAATTTTTGCAAGTTAAAGCATGCGTGTTGGGCACACGGGGCTACTAGCTAATAGCCTCATCCATATGGCATTTACACGTGATGAGCGCTATTAGCTATGCACTGGTTTGGACGCGCCAATGCCATTATTGCATCGGGAGTTACTCTTTTGTTTCCAAAACACGCGTCCAGCCGCGCATCAAGCTGTGCCGTTCCAGTCGCTTGGAGTGTCTCGGGAACCTTGGGATATATAGGAGACTTGGAGCGTCTGTCTGCCTGATACAAGGGGAGGTTTCTTCTGGGTCAGCAGAGAGTGAGTACCGTGAGCAGCTATTATAGACTGTGTTACTCTTCTGTGAACAAGAGAGAGTTTGGAAAAGATTCTTACTACAATTAAGATTTGTCTGATAGAGAATCATTTTGGAAGAAATTGGGACTGTGTGTTTTGTTTTGGTACCGATTTTTCTGCTGCATTTTCTGGACTTTGAAGTTTGTTTTCTTGCTGAAACTTAACTTTATAGTAGACATTTGTGTGGACATTGAGTTATTTCAGGATAACCTCCACCCAGTGTTATGTTTGGCAGCTCTCATGAGGGTCTTGCCTCAGCAACAGGTCCCTCTACTATAGTAGTGTGTGTTGCTTGTCTTCCTGCCTCCTATCCAGCTCCACTTGCTTCCCAGCCCATCCTCATATGTCAGTCCCGCTCACCCCGCTCTTGTCTTCCTATGGATCTGACCCTTTGCCTGAATAATGACCATTCCTGACTGCTGCCTGCTACTGACCCCTTGCCTGGACTCTGACCATTCTTGTTGCCACCTGCCTCTAGCTCTTGTCTGGCCCTGGACATTCGCTCATGCAGTCCTCTAAGACAGTGGTTCTCAACTTCTATGTCATGACCCACCAGTGTGTCGCCACATTTCCCGGTCCCCTGCTGGCCTTGCTGCTCCTCCTGTCCCAGCAAGATGCAAACTCTTCCTCCACCCAGGCTTAAAATACTGATAGCCCGGGCAGAACGCAGCAGGAGAGCTGGAAGAAGAACTCAGTCAGCAGCACTTGCAGCATGGTCTCTTCTTCCTGCCCCCACGGCCCAGAAGAGGAAGTGGTGTGCAGTGGCCCCGTATGCATGGGAAGAAGAGACCATGTTCAAGTGCATGCAGCATCAGCCCGAAGTGAAAAGAGGAGCAACGGCAGCCCCCATGGTCGATGGGACTCCTTTCTTGAGGCTGTGAGGGTTGGAAGAGGAGGAGGTTACTGCTGCCTCTAGTTGTTCTTGGGGGGGGGGGGGGGGAGAGAGAGTGAGTGAGCCTATGTGTTTGAGACCCAGTGTATGAGAGAGACAGCATGTATGTAAATGTGTGATTGAGAGTCTGTGAGAGAGAGCACATGTGTGTGATTCAGAGCCTGTATGTGTAAGAGAAAGCATGTGTGTGTGTGATTGAGAGCCTGTGTGTGTCTGTGTGTGAATGAGATACTTTGTGTGTAAGACAGCATGAATGTAAGTGTGTGATTAAGAGCCTGTATATGTGAGAGAGAGCATGTGTATGTACGATTAAGAGCCTGTGTGTATAAGTGTGAGAAAGAGAGAGCATGTATGTCTGTGTATGATTGAGAGCATGTGTGTAAGTGAGAGAAAAAGATACAGTATGTATGTAAGTGTGAGACAGAGAGCATGTGTGTAAATGTGTGACTGACAGCCTATGTAAGTGAGAGAGCATTGTGTATGTGTGTGACTGACAGGAGAAAGTTGCAAGCAAACCTCTCCCCCACCCCCGCTCTTCTCCTCCTCCTGCTAGTTCACAACAAACTCAGGGCACCTGGAATTATTTTTAATTGTTGGGTCTTTGTCTGCTGTTTTGAAATATTTTATTGATGTTTGGAAAAATTTTTATATGAGTTTTTAATTATTGAATATTCCATTCATCAGCTGTTTTGAAATAATCTGTTCTTTTATTATTGTTTTACTGCTATTGATTTTATATTTCTTGAATTGTTTTGAGGACTGGTGATGTTTCTCTTTTTCCTTTGTTGCACTGCATACAGAATCTGATTTGTTGTGGTTTCCAGTTCAGTTTTTGTCTGCATGTTTCTAGTTATGCTTTATGTTTTTTTTTATTCTTTGTTAGGTGAGGGTCTGCACATGTGACTGAGGTAAGGTATTCTGCTGGCGTGTGGTTTCTGTGTAGGGCTCTATAGCAGCCTGGCTCCTTCCGTTTTCCTAATAGGAGGTGTATTGGTATCTTAAAGCCTGGTGTAATATTTTCAGTATTGTCTTTTCTTAGTAAGATGGTTACTGTTTGAGTGCTGGAAGCTGGTGCTGTTCTGGTATGTGAGGTTTACTATTTATGTAATTTTTGTTCAGAAAGAATACTTTTCTTTACCTTGTGTCATTCTTAACAATAAAAGTAATACTGGACTTTTTTTTTTATCTACACCGTGGATTGTAATGGGCAGTGTGTCACATGTGAGCGTTGTCCATCAGGTGTGTCACGATGGGAAAAAGGTTGAGAACCACTGCTCAAAGAGACACTTCAGTCCTGCTGGCCGCTGGAACCCAAGGACTCAACCTGTGGGGAAAAGGGGCTGGTACAGGTGAAGCCCTAGTCCTGTCTCCCGCCAGAAAACCTCCGCTAGCTATCGGTGAGGGCTACGTCAACTTCATCACAGCAATAAGGGTTCACATTGCTTACACCCAGTTAGCCTTGCAGGTGACACTGTCCCCAATCCACGGAACCGAGAGACTGAATTCCCCCACCTCGCTCCGGCCCAGTGTGCCCAGTGGCTCTCCAAGGCTGGAAAGATAGCCCCTCACGAAGGTGAGGCCACAGGAGCTAAGCTGCCTTTTTTTTTTAATGTCAGCTTCTCTGAGTCTCAAGTGAAATGCAGAGAGGTTCCCAGCCATTTATTTATTTGTTTATTTATTTAAGGTTTTTATATACCGGCATTCATGATAAAATCACATCATGCTGGTTTACATTAAAACAGTGGTGCATAGAAGAAAAAACAAACTGGAACTGTAGTGCGGAAGAAAGCAGTTACAAAAAACAGGGATGCTTAAACTGGGAGAGGAAGGAAAAAGAAAAGGTTAATAGCATTTTAAATATTTACAACGAACAGTTAAATGAGCTGGTTGTGTTATAGAACTTGAAGTTGAAGGACATTAGCTGGAGTCCGGGAAAGCTTGTTTGAAGAGCCAAGTCTTAAGTCTCTTCCTGAAGGTTGGGAGGCAGGGTTCCTGTTTTAGGTCTGGGGGGATGGAATTCCATAAAGGGGGACCGGCGGTAGAGAGGGCCCGATCTCTCAAGGTAATATGTCTAGTGGCTTTGGTTGGAGGAACCTGGAGTGAACCTCTATATGCATCTCTGGTAGGTCTTGAAGAATTGTGTAAGAGGAGAGGAATTTGCAGGTCGATAGAAGTATGTTGATGAATGATTTTGTAGATAACGGAGATGGATTTGTAGAGAATTCTGAAGTGCACTGGCAGCCAATGAAGGCTTTTTAGGATAGGGGAGATGTGATCTCTTCTTCTGGTGTTTGTTAATATTCGTGCTGCCGCATTTTGTACCATCTGAAGCGGTTTGGTATAGGAGGAAGGGAGACCTAGTAGGATAGAATTGCAATAGTCTAACTTTGAGAAAACTAATGCCTGAAGGATTGTTCTAAAGTCCTGCAAGTGAAAGAGAGGTCTTATCCTTTTCAAGACTTGGAGTTTGTGAAAACAGACTTTGGTAGTTTTGTTGATAGAAGCTTTCAAATTCATCCGATTGTCAATTAAAACTCCAAGGTCTCTCAGTTGCATGGATTGTGGGATGCCAGGGTGAGTGGAAGTATTTGTATTTTGTATTTGAAGAAATTTATTAATCGCTTAACACAAATGGCCTAAGCGATATACAAAATTACATACATAATAATAAAATCACAAAATTTCACATAGACTAAAACGAATAAACAAAAATTAAACACAATAATAAAAGAACAAAAATAAAATAATGTCACATCTAAATATGAAGTCAAACATATTCACTTCAATACAATACTCATCGACACAGAAGCAGATGACATTCAATACATTGCGTTACAACTTGAACGCACGGGCAAGAAGAAATTCTTTATAAGAAGATTTAAATTTCCTAACATCATCCATAGATCTCAAATCTATAGGGATTGAATTCCATTGAGAGGGTGCCGCAATTGAAAAAGAAGTCTCTCTAGTACTGAACAAACGAGCTTGACGAATAGAAGGAACTTCAAGATTGTTTAACTGTGAAGATCTCAGACATCTGACTGGTTTATATATTCTCAATAAAGCATTAAACCAATGTGACGAGTTGGAGTTGCATAGTTTAAAGACAATTAAACCTATTTTGAAAGAAATCCGGTCACAAACAGGTAACCAATTAAGGCTACAAAGCACTGGTGAAATTCTGTCAGAACGTTTTAAATTAGAAACCAACCTAGCGGCGGAATTCAGTAAAAGCTGAATAGACTGAATTTGACATTTTGGTAACCCAATATAAAGCCCATTACAATAATTGATGTGCGGAAAAATGAGCGCACGAACAACAGTCAGAAAATCTTTTTCATAAAGCAAATGGCGTAAGCCAACCAGTAAACGCAATTTAAAAAAACCAGTTTTAATGAGCATTCTAGTTTGAGGTTTGAAAGATAAATTGGAGTCCAACAGAAAACCCAAGCTCTTAATCGGAGAAGAAAGAGAGTATGAAATGTTATTGATAGACAGGGAGTTCTCGGGAGAGATGATCAGGAGTTCGGTTTTGGAGGAATTTAATACTAAGTTTAGACTAGTGAGGAGGAGTTTGATTTGTTGGTGGCAGTTTTCCCAGTGATCTAGTGTTTTCAAGTATGTGTCTTTAACAGGGATTATTATCTGAATATCGTCCGCATATAGAAAATGTTTTAGATTGAGGCTGGAGAGGAGCTGGCATAGCGGTAAGAGATAGATGTTAAAGAGCGTAGGGGACAGAGAGGAACCCTGTGGGACTCCTACGGTTGAATTGTAACGTGATGATTCTTTGTTTTGGATTTTAACCTTGTAGCCTCTATTGTTGAGAAGTTTTGAACCAATTAAGTGCGGCGCCAGTAATTCCTATTGCTGCCAACTGATTTATGAGGATGGAGTGATTGACAGTGTCAAATGCTGCCGAGAGGTCCAGTAGAATCAGTAGAAATTATTGTCCTTTGTCGAGGCCCATGATGAGGTAGTCCGTCAGGGAAATGAGGAGTGATTCTGTGCTAAAGGCTTTGAGGAACCCATGTTGGGAGGGGAACAGGAGATTATTATCTTCTAAGTAGTCTGAAAGTTGAGTGTTCACTAATTTTTCCATGAGTGTTGCTATGAAGGGCAGGTTGGCGATCGGGCGGAAGTTATTTGGGTCTTTAGGATCCAGATTGGGTTTTTTTAGGAGAGGTTTGAGAGAAGCCAATTTAAGGTCCTCTGGGTAGAGTCCTTGGGAGAGAGAACAATTAATGATGTCCGCCAGAATTTTGGAAATGGAGTCTGGAATTGTCAAGAGGAGTTTCGTAGGAATGTGATCCGTAGGATGAGAGGAAGGTTTCATTCTCCTTAATGCTACTTGTATCTCAGTGGAGGAGATGGGATCGAAAGCTTCAAGACGGGTGCTTTTGAAGTAGAGATTAAAAGAAGTTGAGTATGAGGTGGTATTGGAGGGCAGCTGTGTTAGAAGGATGGCAATTTTGTTTTGGAAAAATAGAGCTAGTTCTTCCGCTTTAGCTTGTGCTAGGTTGCTAGGAACTTCCAGGGGGTTGATTTGGGTAAGGCTAGATACGTAGGCAAAGAGTGCTTTGGCATCGAAGACCAGGTTATGGATCTTGGAGGCGTAAAAGTCCCTTTTTGATTTTAGAGTAGAGGACTTGTATTGGTGTAGTGTAGATTTGTCGGCGGAGAGTGTGTTGGCACATGGGGCTTTGCGCCATTTGCTCTCTTTCTGCCTTAAGCATTGTTTTAGCCTTCTAAGTTCATTGGTGAACCAAGGTTGTCTTTTGGAAGCATTTGAGTGTGCCCTTTTTGTAGATAGTGGGCAGAGCTTGTTGGCTATATATTTACATTTACATTTACATTTACGGATTTATATGTGCAAATATATGAGTACTTGAATAATTAACGATATCTTTCATTTATATAGTACTCTCAAGTGCAAATATTCTTTTCTAAATTAATTAAAAAAGAATAATTAAAGAAAACAGTTTTCACAGTAGTATAAAAATCTTCCTGCATAAAGTGGTAAGTGTGGTAGAAGCCTAATACTGTGGGGAGCCTCAGTTTCCACAAAGTTGCAATTTAAGGAGGGCCTTATCAACCCACTGCTTCCTGCTGGAAGGCCACCAACCAGCTTTTTCTCCCCAGTTTTGAATGTTTGACTGATTGATCTGCTCCTCAGCCACAAGTGCTGTATCTGAAGCTCATGTGGCAATATAGGTAAAGGGCCTATAATATAAACTGGTCTCATGGCTCCCTCTGCTGGCCATAGAGCTGCACTGCTGCCTGCCTCCTGCATTATTAGCAGCTGATTACTTCCAGAAACACATAGGCCGATACGTTACAGTGCGCTCCGGTGGAGCACACTGTTAACCGGCATTTGGACGTGCGATGACGCGCTAGCTTTACCCCTTATTCAGTAAGGGGTAATAGCGCGTCGAAAACGTGAATCCAAACCCCCCCCCCAAGACTAAGAGTGCCCGCAACATGCAAATGCATGTTGATGGCCCTATTAGTCATTCCCGCACGATACAGTAAGTAAAATGTGCAGCCAAGCCTCACATTTTACTTTAAGAAATTAGCGCCTACCCAAAGGTAGGCGTTAATTTCTGCCGGCGCTGGGAAGTGCACAGAAAAGCAGTAAAAACTGCTTTTCTGTGCACCCTCCGACTTAATATCATGGCGATATTAAGTCGGAGGTCCCAAAAGTTAAAAAAAAAAGTTAAAAATAAAAAAAAATTTTAATGGGCCCGCAGCTCGCGGGTTGAAAACCGGACGCTCAATTTTGCCGGCGTACAGTTTCCGAACCCGTGGCTGTCAGCGGGTTTGAGAACCGACGCTGGCAAAATTGAGTGTCGGCTGTCAAACTCGCTGACAGCCGCCGCTCCTGTCCAAAAAGAGGCGCTAGGGACGCGCTAGTGTCCCTAGCACCTCTTTTTACCATGGACCCTAATTTAAATAAATTAACTTACTGAGTCGCGCGCACAGGAGGAGAGTGGCCTGTGTGCATGCTCTCCAGCGATTTTTACTGTATTGGCCCGACAGTGCAGACCTGCCAAGCAAAGGGGGGTCTTACCCTGATCAGCATCATCTCCACATTAAATAAGTGCTCTGCAGTACCATAGCTCTCGGTGGAAGCCTGCATGCACTTCTAATGTAACTGCTTAGCTAGCTACACCAGAAGCATAGGAGGCTACTGCGAACTGGGCTGAAGAAAAAGAGAAAGATAAGGTAAAGCAAAGGTGAGAGAATTAGCATTTGGCTGGGAGGAAGGAGAGGAACCCCAGAGGTTGACTATTTTGGGGGAGAAAAGTAAATTGGACCCGGGGGGGGGGGGGGGGAAAGACCTTCACCAACCCCGGCCTCTGTTTGGTAAACCAGCCAATAGAGGGCATTTTTGGAAGCTGGGAGCAGGCAGAAGGCTCTTTGGGGCTCTTTGGGGCTTTAGGCCCACCATCTTGTTTTTTATTTATTTTATTTTATTAACACAGCAGCACTTAAGTGGCTATAGTCGTTTGAATATAGCTGGTTAAGTCTCTTTCTAAGCTGCCTGACCGATCAAAAGCTCTACAGTAATTCAACATAAAATATAATCAGATAAAACAAGCTCTACATCAAATGCAACAAAGAGAATAACCCCAACACAAATGATAAAATTAAAAGGAAAATACCGAGGTACTCAGAGCAAGGTACAGCATATAAAAACATAGCAGGATCAAAATTACATATATGCTAAACAATAACTTCTAACTAATGAGATCCTTTAAAATAAAGGCACTCAATGTTCAGAACAGATCCCACAATCATGTAGAAATACATCATATAAACAAAAGAAGATACATTAAGTATACAAACATACTATCAAATACTATATAAAATCTTTTTTAAACTTGTTTTAATATAACAAACAAAAGCATGGAAAAATAGAAATTAGGAAGTGAAAAATAGTCATTCTAAAAAATTGTTCTAGTTGTAACAATCCTTCACCTTGTAATCATCCTGGATAAAAAAAAACAAAATCCCAAAACATTCTAAAAGAAAACAAATGCCAAAAAAGCCAATCTTCCTAAATTCCCAGCACATAGCAATGTATTTTCCTATAAGTTGCCAGAAAAAGTCATTGAAAAAAATCCCCAAACTTCATAGGGTCCTGGGAACCAAGAACATAAAGTATATGCATGCAAAAATGCCTGAAAAACTCATTCACAAAACATCCTGACAAAAGGGCCTTTTGTCACCCGAGTATTGGCTTTCTCAAGGGAACAGGTTTAAAAAAAACCCAACACAAACATTTATATAAACCATAAGGAACAAATAAGGCTACATAAAAAATAAAACAGAATAAAAAATCATAGATAATCCAATATCGCGGTGCACTTAGAGGGTAACTTTCAAAGGCACATTTTCAGGTTAAGTAGTGCTCTACCCGCAGAATTGGCTCTTTACAAAATTGTGCACAATTTACATGAGCACACACTGTGCGTAGTTTTACGTGTGCATAAGGGAGGGGTGGAGTCTGGATGGGGCTGGGAAATAAGCACACACGTTTTTTCATTTTATGAAAGCTTTTCATTCGCACGTAAATTCTCTCAGCAAAACTACACGCACCAAACCAACAAGTGCCATTGTGCAGGCATAGCTTCACCGGGATCATTTTCAAAGAATTCACACTTTGAAAGTATCCCCTAAAAGAATGAAAACATTCTTTAATAATTACAATAAAAAGGGAACAAAGGAAGGTACTGGAGCACCTAGTGGCTTGCCTTTTAACCTTTTCACTAGAACCTGTCCATGATTTTCCTCAAATTCTGGCATAAAAGAATTACAGTTTGAGTATTTGATTAGTCTAAGCCCAGTGAATCTCATCTTAGGTACCTCCATAATTGCTCTGGAATTGCTATTTAAGAATCTTCTCTTATTTTTGGTAGGAGAAGTGGGGAGAATTGACAGTTTCATGAAGCTCTAAAGAGTTTCACTATCAGATACATTTCTCTTATTCTCAAATAAACCACCCGCTAATTGCCATGATTGCTGCTCAGAGAGTCTTTGCCCCTTCACAACTCCACCCCCTCCCCCACCCTTTTTATGGACATTTTCCGCTATTAAATCATCAAACCAAGCTGATAGCATGGTTGGGGGGAGGTGGAAAGTCATTGTATGAGCAGTGAGTGGAAAAAGCCAATACTTTCCAGAAAAGGGGTGTGTGGGAGATTAGGTTTGTTCAAGGAGCACTCACACAGCTGAAGAGCCTGAAGTAATAAACCATGACACTGAGCAATAAGGCGGGGGCGGGGGGGGGGACAGAAGTAGGTGGGATCCATCTGGTTCTGGACTGCTATTCCCTGTCATATCAAGCTCTCCATCTTTACAGTTTACCCTTCTGCTGTAAAAGGCTGTCCAGAGAAAAGAGTCCAAAAAGAACAGAATACGTTGTGAGAAGATTTTGTAGTAATCCCCAGCACGTCCTTTCCTAGAGAAGTGATCCCTATTATGAGAACATCCCCCAATTGGAAAGAAAAAAATAAAAAATGAAAATGAAAGTCTCTAGTTATTTTGTACTTGTATTCCATCTCCTTCAAACTGAAGTTTGACCTGAGGTGGTTCACATCAGTAGTAAAAAAAAAAATCATCAAATTAATAATACAATACAGTAGTACAATACAAAACTAAATCAGATTATAAAATGCATCTGTAATGTAGAGGTTCATCCGAATAACAAAATAATTCAGCAATAAGCTATAACAATAGCAAAATCTAAAATAATTCCCCAGCTTATAAATACATCAGCAATTTAGGTCACCAGAATTACAAGTCCACGCAGGCAGTAGGGAAAACCAAGGTTAGATCAACATGTCCTGAAAATCTGGATCCAGTTGTATCCTTCAGTTACTGAAGGAAAAAAGGATCAAAGCCCTTTCTGGCTCTAAACTGGAGGAGTAGTAGGAGAATTATGTTTCTATGTAAGAAGAAGTTTAAGGACAGTTCAATGAATCTTTAACTGGAGAATCAGGTATCAGGGTGCACTTCAGATACAGGAATTCCTAGAGCCCAGTTCCAAAGGAATTTTTGCCGAGGAGAGCAAAAGATCTAAGAAGAGTGACTTGGCGATTGTACATTTGTGCAAGAATATGAATTTTTCACCAAAAAAATGTGTACTCTGTTAAATCATCACCATAGAGCAAGTTGTGAACCAGCAAAATTGTATTTGTTGGAACATTAGCTTTGGTGTGCCCAGTGGTTTTTGAACAACTAATTTCTTACTCCCTAAGGGCCTTAAAGGCTTAATCTTTCCCCATATTCAGGACAGACCTAGGTCTGGGACTTCAAAGTCAGGTTCCAGTACCCCAATGTGTCCCCCTCAATAGTGAGAACACAGGAAGAGGGATATTTACACAAAATGCTGCCCAACATGAGGCCTCCGGGGATTCCGGACTTCACTTCCGGTGATCTGTTGTTGAACTTGCCATTCTTCCCACTATGCAAAATTGCCATTTCAACCCAGGGGAAAAATTCTGGAGTGCAACAGCATGGCCACTGTTTCTGCTAAAGGAGAAAGTGCACAATGATTCAAAGAAGGGTCTAATGCACATGACTGCAACATCAGCAAGATCATGACCACAATGGTGGGGATGGGGAGTCATTCGGTTGTTTTGTTTACACTAAAATTTTCAAAGTTTGCTTATGCTGATCTTCATTCTCCTTCTCACTCCAAGTTATTGATTCCCTGTTATATGTAACTGCTTTTCTGCACTGTTGTTCAAATTGTAAAGTTTGTTATATTTGCACCCCGTGTTTCTTGTGAACCAGCATGATGGGACTACAGTCTTGAATGTTGGTATATAAAAAAACTTTAAATAAATAAATAAATAAATAAGGGTCACTGATTTATAATGTCTTTATGGGTAGTTCAGGGTGCTTCTTATGGTTTAAGAAGAGTGCCCTTACATGTGGATGAAAGGCATCCTGCTCAACAGGATTCCTCTTAAACTATAAGAATTACTTCACAGCGGCTTTAATGATAAAAAGAAGGGGATATACAAGGCCACCTATTTTTCTGTCTGGGGCTGTTCTACTACTTCAGTTCATGTCTGCTTATCTCTCTAAGGGCCTTATTTTCCAAACGTATCGCACACGGTAAGGGACGTTTCACACGCGAAATGTCCCTTTTCGCGGGCGATACCAAAATGGGGGCGGAGTCGGCCCCGGAAGAGGAGGAGTCGGGGCATCACCGGGGCCGACTCCACGACGACGGCGCGCACAACGAAAAGGTAAGGAGCCTTTCCGCTGCCGGTTTCGCTCCCAATAGCTACACACCTCCTATGGTGGCGCTATTGGGTGCGAAACCGGCAGCGATCGCATCGCAACAGTACGATCGCTGCCGGCTAGCGCAGGCCTGCCCCCCTGTTTCGGCCCCCCGCCCCTCATCTTCTAAAGTATCGCAGGCCTGCGATACTTTAGAAAATGAGGCCCTAAGTCTCTGTTGTAATTCCCAGCTCTGCCATTGACTGTGTGTGTGGCCTTGATTGAGTCATTTTATCTCCTTTTGCAGTGCCACATTAACAGGCCGATGCAGAATTTTGCGTGAATTTGAATGCGTAGTTTCTTTGCACAAAACTTAACTGCCAATGCAGCAAGGACTTTTGCGTGCAAAAAATGTGTGTACCTAAACGGGAGTACTGCTTGGCGCCCTCGCATGGAAATCCTATGCAAATGAGGGCATTAAGCACTACTCCCCGATTCAGAGAGACTACATTTGGCCAGTACACCTTAGTAATGAAACTTAACCCCGGGTCAGAGCTGGAGGTTAAGTTTCTAGGGCTACTGCACTAACATTTAAAACCCTTAAAAATCGGGGAGGCAAAAAAATGAAAAAAGTCCAGAACATTTATTTGGGTAAGCGGCGCTAGCCACCACCACTTAACCTGTGTTAGTACTGACTTGTCTGGCTATGGTGAGTTGCTTATCTACTACTTATTGAGCTATCTGTTATAGTTTGCCGCTAATTAGCCAGATGAGTATTAGCCGCAGTGCTTGACTAACGATTAATGGACAGATTTCTGCTACCTTTGAATTGAAAGGTGGTACTCGGCAAAGATGTCTGCTCTCCCCTTTCTTATATAAATTGATGATAGAGCCTTTAGCTATCAAACTTCGAGACAGTTCTAAAAGCAGAGGCCGGTTTGGAGCAAAAAATCTGTATGTTTACAGACAATATTTTCATATTGTCTGTATGTTACAGACAATATTTTCATGAATTAGCCATGCTGTATGGATACGTCATCCATGCCCCTAGGTGGCGGAGCTCTCAAAGTCTAGTAAAGACTTTAGTAGTATCTAGGTACTTCCCTCCCTCCTGTATAGAGACAGGATTACCTCAGGCTCCCTCAGTCAGTTTTTTTCCGTGCACGGAGCTCTTGCTCTTCTCTTCAAAAAAAAATAAAAAAAAATATATATATATATATATATCTCAAATAAATCAAAGAGACAAATTTCTTATTATAATTGATAGGATCGACAGATCTACAAAAAAAAAAAAAAAAAGAAGAAAATCTCCTGAAGACCTACCCTCGAGAGATCCTTTTTACAGATCTCTGGGCACCCCCTTCCCCCACCAGCAGATTCGATGCCTTCTCTTACTTCCTCGGTGAAACTCCGGATCGATACTGACTGCAACCGGGGGAAGGGCACCTCTGTTCAGTGGATTGTTTTTGCCATCGCTAAGATCTCCATCACGGCCATTAAAAAAAAAAAAGGAGACAAATCCACTTGGGAAAATCCCCTGTCCTTTGGAGACTTCCCTCATCGGGCCTTAGCAGCCCCTCGAACTGCTTACCTCCTTGGTAGCCTCCCAGTTTGACTGGCCTGGCACAGAGTTGAGCTCCCACACACCTGGGGCAGTAGCAGCGGTGATGCGCCTGTGTATCAACGCACTGCCATGTACGCCAGCTCATTGTACAAGGCCACGTGTGTCGGGCCCACCGACGCATTAAAGCACGGCTGCGTCCGCCAGTTCATCGATACAAGGCCGCGTGTGCCGGCCCATTGATGCCGGAGCATCGGAAAGCAGGCTGGGCTACTGAAGCATCGATGCGCGCTCAGGGCTGCCGACGCACCCACACGCGCACAAGGCTGCCGGGCGCATTGACGCGCAGACAAGGCTCCCCCAACATTAGCGCGGACGTGTCACGGACACGCAGCTGCCAACGCATGGGCGCAGATGCGTCCACGTATACTTCTATACACGTGCGTTCACCAAATGCTGCAGTATCCTACGGCGCATCAACGCGTCCTTGATCCCAACAACCAGTGCCATCCGCAGCCACATCGAGTACTCCGTTGGCATGCTGATGCGTACACTGGAAAAAAAAAAAATTCACAGAGCCCCAAAGCGACAGCCACGGAGGACTCAAAAAAAAAAAAAAAGAAGCCTGACAGCGAAAGCCCAGAATGGGCATGCCTATAAAAAAAAAAAAACCAAGTACCACCCCTTAACGTGTACCTTGAGCACAT
This sequence comes from Rhinatrema bivittatum, assembly GCF_901001135.1. Taxonomy (NCBI): domain Eukaryota; kingdom Metazoa; phylum Chordata; class Amphibia; order Gymnophiona; family Rhinatrematidae; genus Rhinatrema; species Rhinatrema bivittatum. Next base: position 20,806,761 of record NC_042630.1, read on the forward strand.
AGCTCCTGCCTGAAAACTGGCTTACAAACGACTCGATGCGTTCTGGGTCACTTTCTACACAGTCCTGTGCAAAATCAGCCATCACACACGGTCTGTCGGAGTCTCAACTCACGCACACAACTGCAGCTTGCATGATGATTAACCGAGCTCACAGGCCACAACACCAGTGGTAAGCCTTCATAGAAGGGTCTTAGAATAGACTTCAAATATGGAATGACAAATTCTCTTTTCCACAAAGCTTCAAAGCTACCTGGGTAACATCAAGTTAGGTGGAGAGAACATTGCCCAAATCTCATCTTTGGGTGACTTTCCTCTATCCGTAGGTCATCAGATCTTCACAAGGGACCACTGTTCTGTTCGTATGTCTCACGTTGAATGTCAAAGTGGCCCCTAACCCCCTACACTAATACCTAAACCTCACCTCGAGTTACTAGGTGGGCCACCCATAGGGATACAAATACCTATCTAGGGAGAGGACATTATAGTTAGTGTCTCTCTCTCTCTCTGAAAAAGGTGTAGTTAAAATTGGTGTTAAGTCTGTGCAATAGCACTTCACAGACTGGGAAAGCCACCCCTAACTCCTCTTTTTCAAATTTGCATTGCACCATACAATATGGTGCTATTGTATGCATTAACGGGGCTTTTCGCATGTGATAAGCCCTTAGCGCATTTTGATAGATGACCCCCTAAGTTTGTACCTGAACCACTGCAGGATAAAGTGACTTGCCAAAGGTCACAAGCAGCAATTAATCCACTAATCTGTAGTAATTAATCAGCAATGCAAATGGATCATAAGTACAGAATCCGTTCCGACATACCACCGACTAGAGCCAACTTGGGATGACTGCGCAATACGTCATTTCATATCCGCTGCTCAACGCCTGCATTCAAACCATTAGTTTTATACAGCAATATCCCTTTGATACTCTACAAGACTCGGCTAATGCCTGTTACCTCCTCAATACCTTCTCGTTGAGGGACGGTCGAGGTACTATTGGTGATCCATTTATGAAGCATTAAGGTCCCTTCTACGACTTCAGCAAATGCCTATGCATCCAGATGCCTTACAGAGTTACATACTACCGCCATCTGATATGATGTTCATGTCAAGTGGGTGAATTTACCAAGTCATCCAGTAAATTACTTCATAGAAACATAGAAACATAGAAATGATGGCAGAAGAAGACCAAACGGCCCATCCAGTCTGCCCAGCAAGCTTCGCACTTTTTTTTCCTCATACTTATCTGTTTCTCTTGGCTCTTAGTAACCTTTTGGTTCTATTTCCCTTCCACCCCCACCATTAATGTAGAGAGCAGTGTTGGAACTGCATCTAAGTGAAATATCTAGCTTAATTAGTTAGGGGTAGTAACTGCCGCAATAAGCAAGCTACAGCCATGCTTATTTGTTTACCCAGACTACTAATTCAGTCCTTGTTGGTTGTTGTCTGTATATAGATCCACTTTTCTTCATTCCCCTGCCGTTGAAGCAGAGAGCTATGCTGGATATGCGTGAAGTATTGGTCTTTTTCCCCTGCCGTTGAAGGCAGAGAGCTATGCTGGATATGTGTGAAGTATCGGTCTTTCTCCTCTGCCGTTGAAGCAGAGAGCTATGCGGATATGCGTGAAGTATCGGTCTTTCTCCCCTGCCATTGAAGCAGAGAGCTATGCTGGATATGCCGTGAAGTATCGTCTTTCTCCTCTGCCGTGAAGCAGAGAGCTATGCCGGATATGCATTGAAGTGAAATATCAGGCTTATTTGGTTTGGGGTAGTAACCGCCATAACAAGCAAGCTACTCCCCCACTTTTTTGTGAATGCAAATCCTTTTTTCCACATTTCCTCTTGCCGTTGAAGCTTAGAGCAATGTTGGAGTTGCATTAACCGTGTGTATGTTTATTGAATAAGGGTATTTATCTCCAGGTAGTAGCCGTCATTCCTGCGAACCACCCACTCTTCATTCATGTCCTCTAGACTTTATGGATCCACAGTGTTTATCCCACGCCCCTTTGAAGTCCTTCACAGTTCTGCACTTCGGACATCAGTCCACCATGCTATGACGATACTCAAAGAGCAAAATGCACGGGTCCTCTCCTAACATTCCTCAAGGTCCATCCACATTCCGAGGTCAGTTTCAGGCCCCCTACTGAGGGTTGGCCTTTACCACACTTAAGCCATACCTTATTATACGCCTCCGTCTTCTCAACAATTGAGACAGAAGGCTTAACAGTGTCTGGCACCACGCCAACACACTGGACAACCTGGCTAGCCGAAACATAAAACGGACTTTCAATCTGCAAAACCCAATCAGGGTTTTAGCCATCAATATGACACTGTTATTTCCTGGAGGAACGGTGTCCTGTTACCTTCCACCATGAAATCAGTTTACAACTTGCCTACCTGAAATCCTAATAAAGATTTCTTCCCATTATTTCCTTGTTCCCATGAACTGGGGACCTTTGTATCTCAACATACACCTCCACAAGGAGAAATCCAAATACCTTCTATCAGGTCCATACTTTCCTCTTCACTGCAAAGATTGGATGAGCTTATTCACCTTACAAGATGCATAAGCTCACATTCTGATCTACACAGTTCTGGCTGTTCCTCTGTTTTCCAAGCAGACGATCCTCACTTCCAAGACCAGTTCTTCCATTCGACATAACCTCTGACCCAAGCTTTGCACCATATGCATCGTACGGTCGGGGTCACACCTTTTTCTTCGGGAGTTGAGAAAAAAAAATTTTTTTCTTCCCTACCTAACTGATGGGCTCCTACTAACATTCAATCAACCACTACAAGAGATAATCTTTGCAGACGTTTCTTGCCTAGACAATCTAGGCCGCCAGAGTGACTACAATCAACTGGAATTGGAGCCCACTCGCTCTTACACTTCAAATATGCCCGCATCGACATGATTCCAGTCAAATTTCCTACATTACCCGAGAGCAATAGCTCTCCCCACACTGACTATCATTCTACTTCACAGGACCGTGGCAACACCTCGCCAAGTCCTACCTGGATTGGCACATATGGTGGTAGTCATTTACTTACAAGTTTACATATACGCCGCCTTCAATGGGGTCTCAAATACTATCATTATGGAAAGACACCTCCATCTGGTGACTATTCCTGTAAACAATATCGACGGGCTAACCTCTGCACTAATACCCACCGGGAATTACATCCCTTGAAGGGAATTCATCTGAAAGACTTACGGACACAAGGTCTATGGGCTTCGTACAAACGTACACTGCACAAACACCTTCTGGTTCCTAGAAGGCAATCAACGCCCTTCGACACTTCAAAGATTCCCTACACGTGAACATAGCCATGATTCACATATACAAACAAACTACAATGTCTTATATAAACATAATGGAGGTCTGAGTTCAGGAAACGTCTGCAAACCAGCAATTCCAGTACACTGCAATTCCATTTCACTGCAAATAATTTTCTCTTCCCAAAATTTACAATTCCAGAGTGGCAAACTCAAGAGAAAAATTTTCTCCCTGCTACTGACACTGAAATTCGAAGTAGCTCATAAGACAGAGCCTCTCTACAGTCGATATCTTTCCAGCACACAATGGGCCACTGCCGATATTCTTCGGTTTAACCGAGCCACTCTCTGACTCGCGCCTAACGCTTGTATCATCAATTGGTCACAGGCTCCACTCTCTGCATTCCCTTCAATACCACTCCTATCTCGCATATCCAAAGATACAAAGCGAACCGGTGGGATCTGTTTCTCACCCCGCTCGCATGGCCAACAAAACCAGGCTACAGTTACCTACTACATTTCAATCCGCAACAAAAATTCCCTAGTCGCCACCTCGCAGCGTCTACCCAGGACAAGTGAATCACTGCAGCATCTTCATCACTCCTCCCTACTCCTCAGGGCATAGGGATTAATCGAGCTCGATGGATACCATTTTTAATGTTTCTTCTACCCTTCGGGATGTCTTCTCCTCAGGAAGACTATCCACTGGCCTCAGTTACAAGGAAAGTAATTCCGCTATGCTTCCTGGTATTCATCACCGGGTATCGATCCATTCACCTGCCGCCTACCCAATTCGCTCATACCTCCATCGACTTAATAGCAATGACCTTGCTACTTCCTCGCTACGTTCTACCTTAGGAGCCATACCACCTTCTCACATTCATCTAGATGGAGAACACATTAATTCCAGATTCATGAGGGAGGTATTCTACACACCTCCACCTCTGCATAAGCCTTCGGTACAGTGAGCCATTACTTTAGTTTCAAACAGCTCAACAATTTCTCCCTTTGAAACTTTTGGACACTTGTCACCTTCGCTACCGCATGAAAGGTATTTTTCCTGATTGCTTAACTTAAGCAAGAGGACCAAGTAACTTCTCAACATTAGTTAACTAACCTCCTTATTTCAATTTCACCACGACAGGATGACCTTCTGCACTCACCCTTAATGTCCGATAACGACAAATGTCAGTTTCCACATTAGCCAAGATATCACCTTACCACGGCTTCTTAACCCTCATGCAAATGACTATGCAAGACGGTTACACACCTTACCTGGTAAACGTGCACTAGAATACCACACGCAGCGCACTTCTTCACCCAATCGACCATCACTGCTACGTATTTGTTTCACTCCAAGCGCACAAGCTCATCCACTAACAAAAAACACTTTATCCACAGGAATATTCACCTCCATCCAGTTTGTTATAAGACAAGGTCGTAAGCACGATCTGCGACCCAAGGACACATCAGGTGCGTGCAACGGCAGCCTCAATTGCCTATCTCCATCATGTACCTCTTGGGCATATGTCAAGCGCAGATGTTGTCTTCGCTACACACTCCACATCCCGCCAGTGTTTAGACACACAAACGGGGATGATGCCCTATTGCGACGGACTATCCTACAGAAGAGCACTGCTTCCACGCAAATACAGCCTTCATGGGAACTGTCCGCCCTTTTTTATCGTATTGAGCAAAAAAGAAAAAAAAAGTGAACTACATAGCACTTCACAGATATTCATTGCTCAGTACATCAGCTGGGGACTCCCATACAGCATGGCTAATTCATGCTGCTTATCTACATGAAAAGAGCAAGTTTGCTTACCATAAATGATGTTTTCCGTAGATAGCAGATGAATTAGCCATGCTGACCCGCCCTCCTCCCTGGACAGTTCTTGCACACATACCTTGCTTTGATACTGACTGAGGGAGCCTGAGGTAATCCTGTCTCTATACAGGAGGGAGGGAGTACCTAGCTAAAAGTCTTTACTAGATTTTGAGAGCTCCACCACCTAGGGGCACAGAGGATGTACCCATACAGCATGGCTAATTCTTCTGCTATCTGCGGAAAACACCATTTACAGTAAGCAAACTTGCTCTTCTTTTATTTGTTACTAATCCTATAGACCCCCAAACAAGACAATATTGGAAGCGAGAGTAGAGAACAACAAAATTAATCAGCTGAACATTCCACGCTTAAGCAAAAGAGCAAAATAGGTGACTATGAAGATCAGCAAACCAACCCCTAGATTCATCAAAATATGTTAATAGATTGATAACGCCCATGTTAAGAAAAAGGGGCATGTTTAGGGAAATTTTAGAATTACTGCACCACGCAGTAACTTACCACTTCGCATTGCATCCTGTGATAATCCCAATTTTTCACATCTTGCACAGAGAGAGAGAGAGCGCCTATCTACAAGGCTCTCATAGTAGTGAAGTATTTATATGTCTATGGGAAGGCCATCTAATAGGTCGAGGAGAGATGGTGGTGGTGGTTTAGGGGCCAGTTTCACATGTAGAGTGAGATGCCCAAACAGCACAGTACACCTTGGTGAAGATTTGAAACGAGGAAAGTCTCACAAAGATGAAATTTTGTACTATGTTATCTCACCCTAGCTTGATGGAGAGTCCAGTAGTTTAGGGGCCATGCAAAACTGGCCCCTAAACCCTAAACCACCACCAACACCTCATCTTGACCTATTAGATGGCACTCCTATAGAGAGATAAATAGGTGCACACAGTGCAGCCCTCCCCAAAGGCTCTCTCTCTCTCTCTCTCTACTCCACTCCACTCCACTCCACCCCTCTCCCCTTCCCAAGCCCAGAAATGGCCAAAATACAATTCAAAAAATGTATCGCAAATTGTGTTATGGCTATTTCGGGCATATCGCACGGCCTAACCTGGAAAGTTATGACCACAAATGCTCATAGCCTGGGCAACTAAATCCAAGATGTACAGGCCCCAATGGTGGAGGCGGACTTGGCCATTGTTGCCATTATGGAGACATGGTTCACGGAGTCTCACGATTGGGATACAGCCATCCCGGGCTATAACTTGTTCAGGGGCCCTTTTAAGGAGATGGCAGTCCCTTGAGGTTGGGGGCCGCCATTGTGTTAAAGGGCTGCTCACATGTGTTCTTTTGTGTCTTGGTGTTTGGCTGCGACTCAAAAGAATGCTCTGTTCATTCAAAGATGTTGTGAGACGAGGTCGTCCTGTTTGAAGAGAAAAATGTTTTTTGACAAAGAATCTTACACTCTAGCTCCTGATGAAGCAGCATAAGCTGCGAAACTTCGGCCGGTTGTTGAGCTAATTTCGAGCTAATATCGGACTTTGTCAAAATATCTTGTTTTGAAAAATATGCTCTAGGAGGAGCGTTTTGAAAAATATGCTCTATGAGGAGCGAGCTTTGTTGAAATACAATATTGAATATTTGAAAAGAAGATTTAATGAATTGCTTTTAAGAAAGGCTACAGAATCATAATATATAACAAAAGAATATCAAGGACTGCCGCAAATGATTAGAAGTCCGGGCGGCTCTCGTTTTGAACATCATAAGAAAGCACGCCGACAGGCTTGATGATGCGGCTAGATATTATATATAAAAAATTAAAAATTAAAATTAAAAATTAATAAAACTCGATTGGGAAGCGGCATATAGATCGATATTTCCTTTTTCATTGTTGATTTGTTTTTGATGGAAATTGTTTGAGTTCTTTTTTGAGTCGACTCAAAAGAATGTGCCATGCAGCCACCAAGCTTTTTCAGGGGAGGGGGCCCCACTATCTCAGTGACAGCCCCCACAATAGTGGGATCCCACCTGCGAGAAAACATCACGGCTTAGTGCATCTAGGGATTAGATTGTAAGCCCTCTGAGGATAGTACCTGCATGTCATCCGCTTTGAAGTGCCAAAAAAGCGGAAAATAAATGCAATTAAAATAAATGTAACTATTATTGTAGCAGTTTTAAAAATCTACCCATGCAAAGTGCAGTTATGCGGGAAAATCCTATGTATGATTCAATGGCACATATTGTAGCAATTTTCAAAAGCCCACTTACATGGGAAAAATGCATTTATACGCATAAAACCAAATTTTAAGTGTGTAAATAAATACTTTTGAATACAACAATGGACTCCTAAGCTGTTTGCCTCTCATTCAGTTGTTAAATTATTTCTTAGCTTGTGACCTAAAGATAATAAAATATCTAACATCCCAAGTTAACTAGAGCACCTTTGGTGAGATTAGCCACTAGATGGTCTAATGTAATTGGTACTACAGTCACTAAAGATACTTTGGAATGCTACATAGGGTTACTGTGAATTCCAAATGACAAAAAATGCAATGTAAATTTTAGGTAGAAGCTATTATGCTCTGAATAGAACAATGCAAATGGATATCACCACTTCTAATTTATCTGTTAAATGTAAGATTCATAAGAGTAATCTAGCACATCATTTTTTTGCTCTGTATAACACTATATTCTTTTTGGGATGCGATAGTAATGGCTGTGCTGAAGATTACGTCCATAAAATCATGTTTTTTAGGGAGTCTCTTTGTTGAGGGCGACAGCTTGAGCAAGACAGTTATCTAAGGGGATTTTTTAGGTTTGTGACACAGCCCTTATCATTGTCAATTGAAGTTATCCTGACTTTTTGGATTAAGGAATAAACCACCTCTCCTGTGCGTGCATGGTATACTTTATGTTCAAATAGAAGCAGATAGAAGAATTGGATACTAAAATGTTCTCATCAGTATCGTTCCAAATATTATGTTACAGTGGGGGAGACGTTTGCTTTAGGTAGTCCAAATATTTGTATAAAATATTGAGTTATGATCCAATTCTGTCAAGGTGATTTATTGTGTGTATGAATAGTTTTACTTGCTGTGTTTATGTAGTTGCCACCGCAACAAGTTATAAAGAAAAAGATATAATAGACAATGTATATTATTTTTGTGTTTTACATGTTGTACTTTCCTGTGAGATGTATTGTTACATGTTTAAACAAACATAATAAAAAAAAAAAAATACCACAACTTAGTGAATCAGCCTCTTTACCTCCCTGTTCCTCAGTTTACTTAACAGTAATGGAACTATAATAAGTGTCTCCTCTCCTGCCCTTTTCCTTTTGGTGGCTGGCATGCAGTCCAAATGCCAGAATTGTGCTATCAGATCATGACCCCAGAGGTGGCTGCATGACAGTTTCTGCATGTACAGTGGGATGGATGCTTGACTGACACATGCAAGATAAATTGTAATTAATGTTGTTACGTTCAATAGGGACAGAAATATCAAGTCACACCTCTCATTGACACCTCCTGACCCATCTGTGTTCAGCTCAATTCTTCTGTCTGGGTCTGGGTTTATAGAACTATTTACTATTGTAGTTCATTTCTAGAAGATATTTTGTGTGCTAACATTGCCAAGAACTCCTCCTTGTGTACATCACACTGAAAATTCTCCTTCACCCTTTATCTGTTCCCTCTGCTGACTTCTATCATGTGCTCCCATTGTTCCATCATGTGATATCAGGGCCCCAAATCCTGACTCTATCTTTCCGGCTTGAGCAGCCAGTTCAGGGCGGTGGGGATCTGCCAATGATGTTACAAATGCAGGTTCTCTCCTGATGGACACAGCCAGGGCCCCTTCCCGACTCCGAGGCCATGTCTGCTTGTAATAAATAGGCAGGGAGCAAGGGCTAAAATAGAGTGAGCAGATAAGCAGTAGGACTTGAAACATGGGTGTTTACAAAGCAGAGGGCAAAAGGTGAAAGCATACCTACCCACTTTAAGCTATTTATTTATTTATAAAAATGTATAGCCTACTGATCCGAAAATCTCAGCAGGGTATGACATACATACATACTTATAAAACTCATATAGCACAAAAAATACCTAATAAAACAATACAATAAAACATAATAAACTGCATTAACAGTCATGTATAAAAAAACTTAACTAACACAAAACAAGAGCTGCGGTTTATAGACTGATAGATATGTTAACAAAATATGAAAGCCTCATTAAAAAGATATGTTGTAAATAATTTCCTAAAACTGTACACGTCTTGGGTTGCTTTTACATTTTCCAGAAGTGCGTTCCAAAAAGGGACCTGCTACCATGAAGATACGGTTGCGTGATTCCTGTAAATTAACTTGTTTCAAAGGTGAAGCCTCCAGCAAACATTTAGTGGCTGATTGTAGTACCCAGGAAGGCTGATAGGTTCGTAAATCAGCTTCACAACCTGGTTAGAGGCCTAGTATACGGTATTTTCATTACACTTCAGTTATTATTCTCAGTGACAAGTGAGGCCCTCTAAGAAGGCTACCAACTTTGTACCTCCAACACAACTTTATTAAAAAATAAAACCTTTCAAATATATCATGCAGTGCAGGAGATGATAGTGGTCGTACTTGTGAAGTGCCCAAGCCTAGAATAAGAATCATATGATGCTGGTTGGGGACTCGGAGCCTACGTGATAGATTGCTTTTGGCGGGGAAGGGTACTACTTTAGCAAGATGGAAGATGATGGCACCTCCTACTTTTCCCGACTACTGTCTTGAATTAGAAAGTGAAAAAGTGCCTGAAAGATCTGATAAAGTGGACCCTAAAAAGTGTCTACTTTAATGAAATCTGCTAGCCTACAAGTTGCCACTAGCATCTCCGGCCAATGCAATATCAGTGCAGAGAAAATAAGCGCTCATGATTGAGCGCCTGCTCTCCCAACACATGGTGATCGACATCTCCGGGGCACCCAATTTAATATTTAAATCGGCTGCCACGGTAAAAAGGAGGCGCTAGGGGAAATTATGTGCTCCTAGCGCCTCATCAGCAGCGGGCGCCCAGGAGAGCTTGGCTGTTAGCCGGTGACGAAAACAAGCGCTCAATTTTACGAGCATCCATTTTCCTAACCTGTGCACAGCCACAGGTTAGGAAAAAGGACAATCACTAGGTGAGCGTCCTTTTTCCTAACCTGACCGCCGGCACTTTTTTTTTTTTTTAAAGGTTGTCCTCATTTTTGTTCCTCTGAGTTAATATCGCCACAATATTAAGTTGGAGGAAGTACTGAACAGCAGTATTTTCTGCTTTTCTGCACACTTTCTTGGACTGCTCAAAAATTAACTCCTACTCCTGGCAGGCATTAATTTCTGAGGGTAAAAATGTGCGTGTGGAGCACACTTTTTAATTGGAGGAGAATAGCTAATAGCCTCATCAACATGCATGGAGGAGAATAGCTAATAGCCTCATCAACATGCATTTGCATGTGATGAGCCTTATTAGCTTCACAGGGGGTTGGACATGCATTTTGGACGCACTAATCCCCTTACAGCATAAGGGGCCATGGGCAAGCGACCAACCACAGGTTAACTAGTACACTCAGCTGAGTACACTGTATTGCATTGGCCTGTCTCTGTTATTTTTGCCACTACAGATAGGCTACACCTTAAAAAAATCTGGGCACCCTTCACTGCTTAAATCAAAAGATAATCAAAGACATGTTCAATGACTTTAGGCCGGAGCAGGTGCCAGGGAGCTTCCCATTACTTGTAGAGTCACGGAGGGACTCAATGAGGGGGTGAAGATGAGAAGGAGGCTGGCCTTATTGGAGTTTAGGGCAGAGAAGCTTGGTTCACCTGCCAGTATACTTGGCATCAGATTCATGTTTCTGGCTAAAGTAGAGCCAGAAAAAAATAAAAAACTTGCAAAAAACCTAAAAGTCAGTTTATTTGCAGAAACTTTCAAAACAGCAGCTGTTCTTATGCAAGGATTTCATTTTCTACAATTCTGGGGCAGGAAAAGAATCTACAGAAAAAGGATTGAGCAGAAAGCATAATTATTAAAAAATTAAAAAAAACTCTCCTGCAATACTTTGGCCAGATTTTTCTTGTCTTTTTTTGCTGTGAAAATTGTTCATTCTTCTAGAAGTTGCAAGAAATGGCCAAAAGACACACCCTTTCACAAATGTGCGAGCAAGGGGATAAAATAAATAAATAAAATTTGTGAGCTGGTTAAAAAATAAAAATTTTAAACCCAAAACTTAAATATAGGCCCAAGCACTCTGGTAGATATGCTGGTATTCTTTGCTTAATTTCTTTTTCATTTAACTGGATTGCCTTGATCTGTGTTACGAGCTGATCCAGACTGAGGCCCCACTGGTGTCCTGTCAGGCCTCTGGAAGTGAATACACGTGGAGGCTTCTTATGCAGTAATATAATAGATACCCAATTATTCCTGACCATGCTGCTGGGGATATAATCCTGGCTGCCAGCCATAGGAGCATGGCCGCTTGTAAGATATCGTTTCCAGTAAAGGGATGGTTACGAGTGACCTGGCTAAAGTAGATCGTGGTCTCCTTCTAACTTGTCCTTCAGCTCCTTGGCAGCGTTCCTATCTCAAAGCCAAGAAGGCTCACTATTTCAAATCCTCGCTAGAAAAAGAGATGGCCTACTGAGTGTGAAACCTTCATAGGCCCATAGGATTGGTAACTGGTTCCATGTCCTAAGGAACAAGCAAATCCAGCCTTGTGCTTTATCCTATTACATGCATGTATTTGCATTTCTTATTTTTCTTAGGAAAATCAAAGGGAGAATCAGAATTAGAAGTCAATAAATGCAATACAGCAAAATCAGGACTGGAATAACATAATCCTTATGACATGGTGTCAGTTGGCAACCCTAATGGTAAAAGCTATTTTGTGAGATCATTTTGATTTGGAGAGCGACTTACTGTAAATCTCCTTTGAATCACGGCCGGTGCAATGGTATTAGGGGCTCTAGGTGAACCTTCGATCTTGCACACGCTCCTCCCCCCCCCAATTTTCACACTTGCACAACAGTGACAGCTCTGGCAGCCTCCCCCTCTTTCATTGCATTCAGCATCCACCTCTAACTCTCCTCTCATCTCTCTGCCAAGTCCTGCAAACCCCTCCCTTTGCCCACAGGGCCTCCTTCTGTCTTTTTCCCCCAGAATATTTCTTTGCCCCCTTGTTGTAGTGCCCAGGAACCTCTTTCTCTATCCTCTAGCTGCTCAGAATTCTCTTTCTACCCCACCCTCACCTGCTCAGCACCCTCTTTCCACAACTTCCCCAGTTTCCTCTCGGTCTCCACCTCTCACATCTGCCCAACATCCATTCCCTTTCTCTTGTGGTGCCCTGCCTTTAAAGTGGAGCTTTCTGAGTACTTTGCTGCCCCATCTTCCCCAAATTTTGATGCCCTAGATAACCCCCTAAAATCTGCCCTGCAAGTCACTGTTTCAAGTAAAAATTGAGGAATCCCTTCAAATGCAGGAGTGCTGGCCGCTCTAATCATCATGGAATGGAAGAAATAATTAGTCAGCTGGGGGAAGTGGGGAGCAGTGTGCCTTTCTTTTCTCTCACTGTAATGATGCCTAGAAACCCTGGAAAGTACAAGAAACATCCCTGATAAAAGTTTCCAGAGTTTTGCCCATTAGAGGGGGGTATTTGAACCGGACATCTGCAGTATTAGGACCACAGCATGTAACAGCATCTGCGGATTCCTCGCAGCCCATTGCACATCACTGTCATCTGTTGAAAGCATCTGGAGGTGCCAAGGGAACCAGTTTGCGCTTTCAGCACTATGTAAATTAGCTGAATGCGAGGGAACTAGTAATGCGCTGCCTGGCAGACTTGAGATTGCAATTGAGAGCCACAATCTTTTTTTTTTTTTTTTACCCACCTGTAAAATATATGAGGTAAAACACAATAAGCAATTTTTTTAGGCTTTGTATCTGGGCAAACTGTGTGCCAGCTCCTCTGCCAGCCCTGTGACAGTACAGGTGTCCCAGCAGCCTGCAGCATTTCACAGAGCTCATTCTGCAATCATCACCTCATCTAAACCAGACCCTCTAAATTCACTCAGGCAGGGCTCACTCAGAATGGGTGGGACCAGTCCAGTCCTGCTGGTGGCTGGAATAAGAATATAAACCAGGCAGAACAGGACTGGTAAAGGTCTCAGAGAACAGCAGCATCTGACAGAGGGTTCCCCTGACGTGCTGGGAGCTGCAGGTGTACCTGGACCCTGGGAGCCCTGGTTAACTCTTCTCTGAGCCTGGAGGAGGAGGCATGGGCCTTACAAAGAGCGAGAAGAGGGCCCCGCCGCAGGAGGAGCAGATGCTGGGGGATCCCCTGGCCAGAGAAGTGCGCCTGAACAGCCAAGCAGAGAGCGAGCTGACAGAAGGGGACCTGGGAGACCAGTATTTTCCAAAAGAGAACGAGTCAGTAGTGAGAAGAGTAGCCAGGAGCTTATTGGCTTTTTAAACGTGAGTAAAACGGGAGCTTACAAATTGGTTCTTTTATTTATTTATTTTCTTTAAGTGATTTTTGCTGTTGCTGAAAGTCACTAAAAATTGAAAATCCTCCATTTACACAGAGTACAGGTAAGAAGCAGCAGTGCCAGTGTTTCACACGCAGGCTACAAATAATAGAAGACTTTTAGTAATTTACAAAAAAGAAATTGAAAGCATGGACAAAAAGTTCTGGAAAACAATTCTAGAAAGAAAATACAATGTTTTTAAAATGCTTTCTTTTTTCCTGTTATACTTATTTCTGATTTTGTCATATTTTATAAAGCTTAATTTATAAAAATTATTTCACATAAACTGTATCTTTATAATTATTTGTGTGTTTGATCTGCATAAAAGCAAAATCTCACACACACACACATTGCTCGATCACTGAGCAGGTACAACATGAGAAGTGACTGGTGTAAGAACAGGGGATTGTATCCCTGAGTGTCTGGTATAAGAGGAGGGGACTGGATCGGTGAGTGAGTATAATTTATCTGCATTCTACTTTCCAGGCACTTCAAAGCAGATAACATTTAGATACTGCAGGTATTTCCCTTTTCCCAGTGGGCTCCCAATTTTACAGGGCCATTCATCAAAATGCCTTATTGCCCTAATGCCTGCCATATTTATCGCAACACCAGCGCACATTTTTTGAATTTATTTAAAGGGGCAGGATTAGGGAGAGGTTTGGGTGGGATCAATGAAATTGAGGAACCTTATTGTTTTTACATGCTTAGTGAGACGTACAAACAGCACAGTATACCCTGGAAGAGAGTCCATCAAGCTAGGGCAAGAGAACATTGTAGAAATCTCATCTTTGTGTGACTTACCTCACTCCATATCATGTCAAATCTTCACTGACGTGTACTGTGCTGTTCGTACATCTCACTGTGCATGTAAAGCTGGCCCCAAAACCCTAAACCACCACTAGCTGGCCCTCCTCGAGGTGAGGTTTTGATGGTGGTATAAAGAGTTGACTACTATGAAAGCCTTATAAAGAGTCTCTCTCTCTCTTCACATTTTGATGAATTTAGGCCTGAATTTGTACCTGAGGCAATGGAAGGTGACTTGCCCAAGGTCACAAAGACCAGCAGTGGGGTTCAAACCCTGAGTTCCCTGGTTAGCAGCCTGCTGCTCTAACCACTAGGCTACTCCAGTTCAGTGAAAGGCAAGGCACTATATCACCCATTGTCTAATACAAGGGGAGGAGCTGTACCACTGAGTGCCTGATGTAAGGAGAGGGTCTCTATCGCTGAGCATCTGATATAAGGGGAAGGAGGGGTGGCGTGGCCTGTGCTGGCGAGTGTCAGCTAATGGGCTGTATCCTGAGCATTTGATGTAGGGCAGAACTTCCCAAATCTATCCTGGAGAACCCCACATCCAGTTAGGTTTTCAGGATATTGACAATGAATATGCATAGATACATTTGTGTGCATTGAAAGTCCAGTGAATACTGGTATATCTTTTACTTTACATAGATATTACTTTACATAGATATTGACAATAAGGAGAGCATTTAGCAACATTAATTTATGTGCCTCTTTGTTAACCGTTGTGATGGCTCCCAGCTTAACGACGGTATATAAAAGAATTTAAATAAAATAAATAAAATAAATCTGGAAAGAGAGAGAGAGAGATGGAGGGAGAGCAAAGATCCAGGATGGTTGGAGAGGAAGAAAGGACTTAAGATGGAGGGGGAAGGATGCAGAGAGAAGGAGACAGAGGACTGAGGGAGGGAGAGACAGAACCGGTTATTGAGTGGAGGGAGGGGGAGACAGGACCAGGGAACATAACAGAGGGAGAGAACTAGAGATGGGGATGAGAGAGAGAGACAAAGGACCCTGAATGGAGGAGGGAAGGTGTGGGAAAGAATCAAGGAAGATAATATAGGAAGAAAGAGATGAGAAAAGAAGCAGAAAGCATAGGATATAGACGAAAATAGGAAGAATGGCAAAAGAAGGAAGAGAATGTATTAAAATATCCCCTCCAAAGGGAAGAGAGAGAACTAAAATGGAAAAGAAAAAAGGGCACCAGAGATAGAGAAAACAAAAAAAGGAACAGAGAAATTGAATCCAACCAAAACAGAGCTCTTTTGGATTAGTTGAAGGAACAGATAGTTATTGTGTCCACCAAAAGTGGGGGATAGATCACTTGTTCCCAAAAAACGAAGTCTGGAGCTTAGGAGATTGGCTAGATAGAAAATTAACTATGAAAACACAGGTTTCCAGTGTGTTTAGATTGCCTTTCCTATCCTTAGGCAAAATTATCTTTCAGACCTGATTTGAAACAATAGTGCAACAACTAATTACTAATAAATTAGGTTACTGTGGTGGGGTATGTCAGGAGCTGCCAGGAGTGATCCTGTTCCACCCGCTGGCCTGCAATCGTTCAGAATACTGCCGCTCGTTTGGTAGGAGCAAAAAAAAAAAAATATATATATATATATATGCATGAGCACGTTTCGCCTCTCTTGCTCCATCTTCACTGGCTGCCAGTTATCGATCACATCCAGGTTTAAAATTATGTCGCGGCTGTTTTAAATATTTGTGAAAAGATTTTCCAATGTACTTGGCAAGGGTTGGTAAAATTTTACTAACCATCTAGATCTTGATGCTCCTTGCAGAAAGCCCTTTTGGAATTGCCAGTTTGCCTGTTGCTCGGCTCACAGCGCTTATTTTTTTTTTTTTTACAGTCCTAAAATGTGGAATTCTTTACCTTTTGGATATGAGGCTGAAAACTGAATATCTAAAATTCAGAAAACAAGACCTGGCTATTGACTCAGTTTGGTTGGTTGATCTGTTTCAGTCACTTCATAGATTCACAGGATAGATTAGATTAAGAAGATAAATAGTTTTATTTGGGTAGGGTATTAATTTGGTTGATTCTACTATTGTGTATTTTAATAATTTGTTAAGTGGATAGGAGGAAGGGGGAGTCAGTTGTGGGATTCGGAGAGTAGTTGTTATTTTATACAAATGTATACCACACTTTGATGTTTCTATGGATGTGAAATGTGTAATTAAGTTTTGATAATAAATAAAAGACCACAGAATGAGAAAAAAAAGTTGCTGAGCCAGAAATTCAACTTGGGACACCAAAGGCTAGAAACTTGTATTGCCTGATAGAGAATATTAATATAAAATATCCTGGAACCTGATTCAAAGTCTCTGACCTGTACATGTCACCTATACCAAATGTAAATCTTACACAAAACGGCTCACTGCCTCAAAATTTATCAACTAACAAAAGACAATTATATTTGAGGATTAATGCTTAAAGGCATGTGTTGTGATTTGTAACGCTTTAACAAACTATACCGGGGAAGGTATCAGATAGAAGTGCTCACAGTCTCACAGGCTCTTGCCCTATACAGGGCTACAACCCTTCTCATGTATCGGCACTGTTAAATCACGTCATCTACCATTGCCCCATGGTAAGCCTGTTTTATTTGTGTTCTTTATAATAAATCACCAAAAACTTTTCTTAAAAATTTTTTTCTTTTTTTACCCGTGAAAACTAATCACCATTATATTGTTATGTGATCTCCCTATTCAATAAAATTATTTAGTACTGTAACTTAATAAAATTACTTATCTTCACTTATTGTGTGCTCATTTGTTTGTTATCGGCTGGCTTCCTGCCCGACATTGTCAATGTTTCGGCGCAACGAGTGCGCCTGCTTCAGGGGCTTACTGCTCAATATTCTACAAAAAACACATTTTTGTTATTATCTTCTTATAGATACATTTCTTAATGACTAAACACTCAATGGTACTCACTATTCACGTTAGCACTTTTTCACCCGCTTTCTCACAGCATTCAAATATGGCGCCTAAACACCTTCTCTATCTCAATGCCGGAAATACCTATGCTCTTTATTTCCTGTCAAGCATTGTTACAACACCTATCAGCTGATTTGTCTAGAACACTGACCAATCGACCTCCTTATTAAGGCCCGTCTGGGGCTACTGTTTGTAATTTAAAAATCCACTTTTGCTCATGTTGTAATAAACGTAAGTTTAAATTGCCTCCTCTTTCGTCCTGCTCCATCACCTCTAACACCGTACTTTTAAATTCCAAAAATCATGTGATTTATCTACACAGTGGTTGCACCAGCGGGGCCTCTAATCTATTACGTTTCAATGCACTCTTATGCTCTATTAGGCGAGTTTTCAACTGTCTTGTGGTTTTACCAGTTGAAAACTCGCCTAATAGAGCATAAGAGTGCATTGAAACGTAATAGATTAGAGGCCCCGCTGGTGCAACACTGTGTAGATAAATCACATGATTTTTGGAATTTAAAAAGTACGGTGTTAGAGGTGATGGAGCAGGACGAAAGAGGAGGCAATTTAAACTTACGTTTATTACAACATGAGCAAAAGTGGATTTTTAAATTACAAACAGTAGCCCCAGACGGGCTTAATAAGGAGGTCGATTGGTCAGTGTTCTAGACAAATCAGCTGATAGGTGTTGTAACAATGCTTGACAGGAAATAAAGAGCATAGGTATTTCCGGCATTGAGATAGAGAAGGTGTTTAGGCACCATATTTGAATGCTGTGAGAAAGCGGGTGAAAAAGTGCTAACGTGAATAGTGAGTACCATTGAGTGTTTAGTCATTAAGAAATGTATGTATAAGAAGATAATAACAAAAATGTGTTTTTTGTAGAATATTGAGCAGTAAGCCCCTGAAGCAGGCGCACTCGTTGCGCCGAAACATTGACAATGTCGGGCAGGAAGCCAGCCGATAACAAACAAATGAGCACACAATAAGTGAAGATAAGTAATTTTATTAAGTTACAGTACTAAATAATTTTATTGAATAGAGAGATCACATAACAATATAATGGTGATTAGTTTTCACGGGTAAAAAAAGAAAAAATTTTTAAAGAAAAGTTTTTGGTGATTTATTATAAAGAACACAAATAAAACAGGCTTACCATGGGGCAATGGTAGATGACGTGATTTAACAGTGCCGATACATGAGAAGGGTTGTAGCCCTGTATAGGGCAAGAGCCTGTGAGACTGTGAGCACTTCTATCTGATACCTTCCCCGGTATAGTTTGTTAAAGCGTTACAAATCACAACACATGCCTTTAAGCATTAATCCTCAAATATAATTACCTATACCAAATGTACATGTTGATAACAGCTGGATTTTGTTGACTTATTTGAATTTTTCTGGGGTAGAATGAATTCTACATAAATATATAAGAACTGTCATGCTGAGTCAGACTGCGGGTCCTTCAAGCCCAGTATCCTGTTTCTAACAGTAGCCAATCCAGGTCACAAGTACCTGGCAAGATCCCAAATAGTAAATATATTTTAAGCTGCTATCATGCAGTGGCAAGTAGCAGCTATTTCCCAAGTCTACTTGACTATAGTTTATGAACTTCTCTTCCAGGAACTTGTCCAAAACCTTTTTAAACCCAGCTAACTGCCTTAAGCACATCCTTCAGCAATGTATTTCATAGCTTAATAGTGCATTGTGTGGAAAAAGAATTTTATCTAATTTGTTTTGTTTTGAATGTGCTACTTACTAACTTCATGGAGTGTCCCTTAGTCTTTGTATTTTTTGAAAGAGTAAATAACCAATTTACATTTACCTGTTTTATTCCACTTAGTATTTTATAGACCTGTATGATGAATATATCCACCAGCTCTTAGGCTTTTATATTGGATCCAAAATATTTTGTAGTAACAAAGAATGTGCTTTTAAGCATACCTTGAAAGTACATTATAAGTTTTCCATGGGGTCAGTCCATCAGAGAATGAACCCCCACCCCAATGAACTGATTGCTCACTACTGAGACTAAGGCTAGGAAAAGTGTCCCAGATTCACCCAGGCAGCCTTACTCTAACCCCACCACACTAACCCCTGTAAGCAGAATTTAGACACTTTCAACATTGTTGAAAAAAGAGAGAAGCCAGTGAAGGGTTCCGATAGAATCTACCAAGGAAGGAAGAGGGGGAGGGCAACAAAACACCTAGGGTTTCAACTAGGACTGACTGGATCAACCTATTGTTTAAAGACAAAATGGATCCTATTGGAGATGGGCCCTGCCAGCTGGCATTTTGCCATTGCAGGCCCAGGTGGCAGTTAGGAGCTAACCAGAGACCTAGAGTTGAGCTAGAAAGCCCTGAAATCCCTGCTGAGATTCTGCAAGTTCTCAGCTGTCATAATGATTCTAGCTCTAACAGCTTATGCTTTCAAGAAGGCATTGGTGTAATAATCTGCAGGGCGCGGTGGTTACAATTCTAACAGCGGTGGTATGACTGCATTGGACTTCCAAGAAGGCATTAGGGTAACCCCTCATGGAGAGATCATGCTTAAAATCCAGACTTCAATGAGGAAGATTACTGAATGTTTTAGACAATGGCTTTGTTAGTTTTGGTTAGCTGCAAAATTATTAGCAAGTTTTCTAATCATCTAAATGGCTACCAAAGGCATGGAAAGGAACCTGGGTGTTATTTATTTTTATTTATTTATTTTTAATTTTTATATACCGACCTTCTTGCATAAAATGCAAATCAGGCCGGTTTACACTGAAAACTGAACAAGCAGGAAATATAATTCCTTAGTCGAATACATAGAACATCTAGAATTACGTTAGATAATGTTAGAATCATAGGAGGAAGATGACAAGGCCCGAAGCATTCCCAGTGGGCATGGTAGAGGCTGGCACTCTGGACCTGTTTCTGGGATTGATCTGGAGGGCTGTGATTAAAAGTTCAGGTCAAATGCATGGCAGAGGGAGCTGGGATTGGGTTGTTTTGGAATTTCTATGCTTATTTACCCAAAGTGAAAGATTTGCAACTGAGCAGACTGGATGGGTCAATTTGTTCTTTTTCTGCTGTCATTTCCTATATAGATGGTCCTGTTCCATCTGTGTAAGCAAATTTTATCTCATGTATATTCATTGTGAATATCCTGTAAATATGGTCCGCTAAAGCAGGGGTGGCCAACTGTCGACTTGCGAGCTGCATGTGGCTTTTCTGAGCTTCAACTGCAGCTCTTGAGTAAAAGTCCTTCTGCGTTGCCGACCGCTAGGGTTGCCAACCGTCCAGTTTTGGACCGGACAGCCAGGTTTTCAGGCATTCTGTACAGTGACCTGACTGGACACTAAATGTCCGGTTTTCCAGGTGGATCCTCCTTTTTCCCACAGTCTTTTCGTTAGAGGAAGAGAAAGGCAGGTCAGAGCCTATTGGAGGAGAGCAGTGCTGTATCCCTGCCTCCTTTTCCATGCTGTGATTGGACAGCATAGGGAGAGGAGGTGGTGCACAGCACAGTCCTCAGCTCCTGGCGGTTCTGCAGATACATAGATACACTGTTTAGGCAGTTCACTGGCAGGATCTAAAATTTATGCAAATGAGGGGGTGTTCTAAGGATTGGTGTGATATTTGCGGTATTGCCTTTTCATTACTGTATGAATGCTGGCAGTTAGTGCTGTTTTGGTATGGGAGGTTATATTGTAATTATAATTCAGTTTACTCATGGCTTTCTGAGGGCTTCTGTATGAAATGGAACCAGTGAGTCTCCTGGAGAGTAGTAGGGTTGCCGAGAGAGGGTGGAAATGGGAAATGGAGGGGACTGCTGCAAGCTGTGGAAGGGCCAACAGCAAGCAAGCAAGAGCTTTATATAATATGGCAGTGCTGGGTTGGGGGGGGGGGGGTGCTCATTGAATGAGTACATGACCAACAGCACAATGTTTGTGTGTTTACGGGACAGTGTGTGTGTCTTTTTGCTCCAGAGAGAGAGAGTGTGTGTGTGTAGCTAGGAGAGAGAGGCAGTGTTTGTCTGTTTGTGGTTGGGAGAGAGAGGGAGTATATATGTATTTTTGTGGCTGAGAGAGAGAATGTGTGTCTTTTTGTGGCTAGGCCTTTTCTTTTGGAGGGGCAGCTTCATCCCCCTCCACACTCATGATAGGTATGGTGGTTCTTTGCTACTGTGAATTCTAGTTTTTTGGCTCTTGATATATGACCGGTTGGCCACCTTTGCACAATAGGATCACCAGGATGGGTTGGGAAGCCATCTGTTATGTTTTTATGTTTGTTTTATTGTTTGTGATTTGATTTTTTTGATTTACAATGTTTGTTTATTACATTTATGAATGTACTTTGTAAATCGCTTAGAAATGTTGATAAATGATACATAACTTTATAAATAAATAAATACTGGCCAAGATAATTCATTCATTTACCATGCCCTTATCTCAAAGAGCTTTTTACTTTTTACCTCCTGAGCATAAGAATTTTACATAGCTTATGCAAGGTCACACAGTACTACTTCTGAGACCTACTCTACTTTCCACATTCATCTTCTCATGCTAATTGGAGGCATTTAACTGGATGGATCCAGAGTTTCTGGGTTTTCCTGAGGTGAAACTCTTCCTATATTTCCTAGAAAGAGTTGTGTGATGCCAGCTTAGGCTGGGGCTGAGCCTCCAGGCACCAGCAGAAAACCTGGCAGTACAGGAAGAGCAAGTAAGATAAGTCTTACATTGACACACATTCGCATGCACCACTTCACCTGTTTATGCTGTATTCAGATTTTGGGCGTCTCCTCCCCCGAGGTCTCTCTTCAGCTGTGTGTGCTGTATTCAGACTTTGGCTTTCATTGAGCTCTTTGGCTGTATTCATACTTCAGGTATCTCAGTGATGTCTCAAGGTATTGTCATCTCCTCCTCTCCGGAGGTCTCTCTTCATACGTTGGGTGAATCATAATAGTTTTAATGGTGTTTTTTGATCATAAACAGCATAGTTGCACCTTGATGAACCTTTAAGGAAGGTGAAGCTTTCCAAAATGACAAACCCTATTTTTTTTTTAATAAAGTAGAAAAAGGAGATTGAAATATATAAAGAAACAAATAAGAGAGAAAAGAGAAATGGCAGAGACGAGAGAGGAGAAAGAGCTACAAATAGCAGAGCAAGAGAGATAGGCAGGAGGGGAGAAGAGAGGGCAGACGTGAATCTAAAGGAGAGTAAAATTCTTGGGTTCCCTGGGTGAAACTTTACTCGAGTGTGTTTCTCTTGCAGCTATAAGCCTATCCATCCGGAATCAGATCATAAAGTTTGGCGAGGATTGGATATTTCTCTTCCTACTGGGAATCAGCATGGCCATCATCAGCTTTGGCCTGGACGTCACCATCTCCAAGTTTCAGAGAGGTGCTCCATGTTTTCCCCCCTTTTCCTAACATCTTTAGCATTAACTAAGAAGGAAAAGAAAACCCCTTTGAGTTGGATCCCATTTCCTCCAGAGTTAAGTCATGCAGAGGGACAAAGATTGTCCTCATTGGGAACCAATTATCTATCAGTAACTGTAGACCAACAGAGGAGTTCTTTTTTTTTTTTAATACTGCACATGTCCTTACATTCTGAGGAGAATGCAGGTATCCTTAGTTACCACACATATATCAGCCCAAGAATATGGCAGGTCTCCTTTGTACACTACACACACACCAATCCAGCCTGAGGTGGCAGGTCTCCCTTATACACTGTACACACTGATTCCAGCCCAAGGAAACAAAAGGTCTCCTTTGCATACTACACACACTGAACAAGTATTTCTGCTTTGAACCCGCAGTAAGCAGCTGCATCACAACTGATTATTTTCTCCTACACAATTAGTCAAGTTGTGGCTATATCACTGGATTAGTCCCACAGCAGTGGATAGATTAAGCCTGCCAGTCGCATCCCCTTCCCCTCCTACCTTCCTGACTCACTGCATTTTTTTCTTGCAGCCAACCTTTGGGTATACGATGTATTGGAAGATTATCGCTATTTACAGTACTTCTCCTGGGTCCTCTATCACGTCCTCCTAATGATGGTGTCCGCGGGTGTGGCCAAGTACATCTCCCCTCAGGCGGCAGGTAACTGTGCTGCTGCAGAGCATGCTGGGTACAGAGTCCAGAAGTGTGCCTTGCTCCTCCAGGCCTTCTCTGAGGTACCATCGAGAAGAGGCTCTGTAGGAGATCCTACCAGACTTCCAAGGCATATGGGTAGTTAGAAGGATAACCAAGAAAAGTTGATTCAGTTCTCATTGCATGCAGGAACTTGTAGGTCTGATTTCCCTACATCAGGACTTCCCAAATCTGTCCTGTGAATCCCACACCCAGCATATGCAAATTGTATCTCATTACATATTCATTGGGAATGTTCTGACAACCCGAGTGGCTGTAGGGTCCCCAAGACAGGTTTAGGAAAATTCTGCTGTAAAGGTTTGCCACCTCACCCAGATCAGTCCGAAGAGGCTGATCCTATCCTGGTTTTGCCCCACTGCATGCAGGAACTTATAGTTCTGTTTTCCTTGAACGAGTAGATGTGACTCGGTTATTTACACTTTTGAATAATAGAAGGACTAGGGGGCATTCCATGAAGTTAGCAAGTAACACATTTAAGACTAATCGGAGAAAATTCTTTTTCACTCAATGCACAATAAAGCTCTGGAATTTGTTGCCAGAGGAGGTGATTAGTGCAGTTAGTGTAGCTGGGTTCAAAAAAGGTTTGGATAAGTTCTAGGAGGAGAAGTCCATTACCTGCTATTAATCAATTATACCTAGGGAATAGCCACTGCTATTAATTGCATCAGTAGCATGGGTTCTTCTTAGTGTTTGGGTAATTGCCAGGTTCTTGTGGCCTGGTTTTGGCCTCTGTTGGAAACAGGATGCTGGGCTTGATGGACCCTTGGTCTGACCCAGCATGGCAATTTCTTATGTTCTTTTGTACTTGCAAAAATATATGACTATCTCCCTGCATGCTAGATCAGCTTCTTCATGTTGACCAGGATGAGGTGGTGACCCTAATCTCTTTTCTAAAGGAGGTTCAATTTGTGGAAATAGAGCTGAGCATCAAGGGCAGACTGAGCAAGTCCTGGTTTTATCCTCATTGTCTTTCTAGACTTGTAGTGCCAGTGTCTCTCAAAAAAAAAAAGCAGCAGCTACAAGTCCAGGTTTGCCCTGGTGGGCTAAACCCAGGATTAGATCCGCCTGTCTCGGATTACCTGGGAACAGCGGTAACTCTAGTTTCAGGTAACCAGGGAAAGCTGAGCCAGACCGCACATGAATGCCTTTCTGATTTCTCCCACTCAAAGCAGGAAATATGTTTGTTGAGGCACTGTTGTGGGGGAAATAAATCAGGAACTAACCCAGCCTGTCCTTGGTGACGCAAGCTTGTTGTCCAACCCAAGGAGGAGATGAGGTGACAGTTCCCTTGCTGCTTCTCTCTCTGCCATGTCGTCAGATGACTCATAAAAGGAAACAGAGGTAGCAGATTTTGCGACTCTCCTGTTGTCACAACATCACTAGGTGTTTGCATGTAAACAGCCCGGACACTGAGGCTTCTGCAAAAATGTCTTCCCTTTCTCTCTCTCTTTCTCCTCTTTCCTGCTTTAGGCTCGGGGATCCCTGAGTTGAAAGTCACCTTGCGGGGTGTGGTGCTGGCGGAGTTCTTCACGTTCAGAACCTTCATAGCCAAGCTGATTGGGGTGATCTGCACCCTGGCCGCTGGCAGCACTATCTTTCTGGGCAAAGTGGTGAGTCTGGAGAAGGCTGTAAGAGAGGGCATCAGCTGCAATTTGGAGGGGGTGGGTGGTTACCCCATTACCTGGTGTGGAGATCCTGCCATATCCATCTCCAAGTGCTTCTCAAGGTGCAGACCTTGTGCTCCACCAAAGAGCCCTACCAATGTTCAGGACATAGCCAGACAAACCTTGTGTTTTATATTACCCTCTCCACTCAATGACTGTGCTTTAGTTGTGAAGTCATAATATGGCTAAAACTTAGATGGATAAGAAAGAGAGGTAAATTGGGGTGTTCAAGGACGTGGTGTGCATTTACCCAACTAACACTGAATATCATCGCCAGCTGGGTGAAGTTCTCCGACTAACTCTGGATGGGACCAAGCTAGTCCTAAAGATAACCAGAGGCCTGCCAAAAATATTTTTAAAAATGTGTCGCTGCTACCACCACCCGGGACTGCCATTCCATCCCCTTCAAATGTTTAAAAAAAAAAAAAAAGGAAATCTGTAGCTGGTTATGGCAGTGTGAATCCCTGACCCTCCCCATTTCCCTGTTTGTGCCAAATTATACCCACTAGTTGGCTATTTCCCTCCTCATCTGGACCTCCACTCCACAGGATCTCTACTTCTGAATGTGAGTTCCTAGCCGAGCAGAGGAGGCATAGCTTCCCATCGGTGTCCTGTGTTGTTCTGACAGCGAACTGTAGGGACCTTGTCTCTGAGCCTCACACAGCACTAGAGCCACAGGCTGCAGAAACTGGAGCTTTTCCAGCATAGCCTGCATCTCAAGCTTTTGGGACTAGGACATGCAAGGAGATACCATAAAGGTATTGGAAATAGAAGTGGTGAACTCTAGGGAATAACCATTCTGTACCACATCCAAGACCCATTGGTCTGAAGTGATGCGAGTCTACTCTCGGTAATACTGTCAAAGGCATCTGCTCACTGGCATCACCAAATAGGGGACCTGTTGCTCCACATTGGGTTGCCTGAGAGTAGTTCCTGTCAATTTCTGGTTTTGTTTTTCTGGCTCCACGAAAGGATTGATTCTTCCCTCTATACCTCATCTGAGAGGAGGACTGCTTACTCGGCCTGTATCTTCTTGCTGCCATGAAATGACCACAGCCTCTGAAAGATCAAGAGGCCTAATGGCCTCAGTCTTCAGGGAGCTTTGGAGGCTTAGTCTCACCTAGATCCTTGACCCCTTTCTCCATCAAAAGGGAAGCTTGATAAGAAGGGACTGCAACTGCAGAGGCCACTGATCCACAGGAAATCCTAAGAAGGAGAACAGGTTGATAACTCTGTCTGTGCCTTAGATGATGCATATTGGAGCTCCTGAGAGTTCTTGACTATCCCCCTTGCTGTTTAAAAGTTTTATGAGGCCTTGTGCAGAAAAATTCCAAAAACTGGGTATCATTCGTCGTTTATATATTGATATCCGGTTTCTGATTCCAGCTGGGGTGAGATCAGTGAAGCAGTGACTTTTAAATATTTGTATTTAGCCAATTTGGCTTCTTGGTTTGCAGATGAGTCATTCTCATGTTTAATAAAAGAAAAAAACAGAGATTGTATTTGTTGTTATGATAAAATACTTTTGGTTATGAGTTACCCTCCATTTTTAGAGGACCATGTCATCAAAAGTGAGAAACTTGGGGCTCCTTTTGGATTCTAGCTTATCTATGGAAGCATGTGTTGAATAAATAGTGCAGAAGGCATACTTTCAACTTAAAGTAATTCAGTATCGTTGACCCTTTTTGGACTTAAAAGCTTAAAATTGGTTGTGTAGGTCTTAATTGACTACTGGAAAATTCTTTTTGTGGGCTGACCAGAAAATGAGCGCACAGGCTTCAGTTGATACAGAATACAGAAGCACGATTCTTGGGAAATCAAGATTTAATTGCAGAGAGGATGGAGTTTTAGTTTCCTTTTGGGGAAGGGAGGAGTCCTTCCACCCCCGAATTCAAGAAAATCCTCAACAAGGACCTCCCCCACCCAAATCCAGTACCCCACTGGATAACCTGAGATGCTTTGCCACCGAGACTTCCCTGGAAGAAGGGCAAGGGAAATTCTTTGGACTCCAGCACCTGGAGCACTTCCCCCACTAGGGCATCTGTATGGCACAGAAGGCCTGGTGTAAAAAAAACAAAAAAAGAATTCTGGTGAAAACCCCACCTGAGGGACCTAGATAGAGGCTTGACCTGACGCTCCCTCTGGTTCATGCTGCTAATGCACTGACTTCCAAAGCCAAATGTGCAAAGGCCTGCTGATGTTCGTTCCCTCAGAAAGAAATGAAAAGAGCACCCAGAGCTGACATAGTCAGCAACCAGCCAGTAGGGGAGAGAAGAGAAAGAGGGCTGAGAAAAGACAGCTCAGACAGAGGCCCCGGACCCACTTTGTCCAAAAGCGCTTCCAGAGTCCAGGCAGAAGACGCCGAAAAAGATGCCCAAGTAAAAAAAAAAAAAAAAAAAAAAGTAGCCCAAAATCCCGCAGCCAAAAAAATGAAATGAAAACATTTCTCACACACGCTCATTGAAAAGTAGCCCAGTTGGGCATGAAAAGTGCCCATCTGACAACACTGGTGGCTTTTTCCTACATTGTACCATCTTATATAGTAGTAATGATGTCACAAGAAAGGTGTGTCCTCTGTCTTCATCTGCTAGTAGACAGTGTAAACCCAAGTGTCTAGACTGGTGTAGCAGGATGATAAAGAAAGGGGTCAATATTCAGACAGGATTTAGCCAGAATAACCACGGGTTTAGTGTGCAGGGATTTATAACAGCCTGGCTTGTTCTGTTTTCCTAATAGGAGGTATATTGGTGTTTTAGGGCATTGTTGCCTTTTCATAGTAAGATGGTTGCTGTTTGAATTCTAGCAGTTAATGCTGTTTTGATATGGGAGCTTTACTACATTGTAATTGTAATTCAGTTTACTAAGAGCTTTCTCAGAGCCAAACCCACATGCAGCATGCATTATGATAGGCCTAATACCATATGGATTCAAAGTGACGTTTGTAGGGTTTTTTGGCTGGCACCACAGCAGTGCATTTAAACAGCATGTTGTTGTAAGTGATATTTTTATCTCAAAAGATTTTCCTTTCATGTAAAATCCGTTATTAGAAATACATAATTTTTTACTTTGTATGAGGAGGGCTGGGTTGGGAGGGGCAAGGCTGTAAGATTCGCCTAGGGCGCCTAACACCCTTGCACCAACCCCTAGGAACCAAATAACTCATGCTCTTATTTCTGTTCAGCAGTTCTAATAATGCTGGAGCCACATTGTACTCCTTTGCTCTTTCTGGTTATTTGGATGCATCAGCCTAGTGGTGCACACCTACTGATCAGCTGCTGTGTACCGTGTTAGAAGAATGCAACCATCCTTTCCATCTTCTTGGTTGTGCATATGGGGGGAAGGGAGGAAGCCTCTTGTGCCTCTGTGTGTATCCCAACCTCTTCTCTTTTACCTTCTTCTCCTGCAAGGGTCCCTTTGTGCACATGGCCACAATCCTGGCGACACTTCTAGGAAAGATCATGGTCAAATTTGCTGGAACTAAAGAGGTAAAAAAAAATAAAATCTCTCTTTACTGAATTTGTCTCTCTGCACTGTCTTTTATATGTGTGTCATCACTCCAGGGTCCGCAATGACTGTCACCAGGACTTAAATATGAAATTTTGTGCTAGAGAGGAGAAGGAGCAGCATAGCACCATGAGATAGTCACTGTTTTTCTAAGCCTTTATTTATGTATTTAAAATGCTTCTAATCTGCCATTTTGAACAGTGTAGTACAAGATGGCTTGCATTGTTCAAACATTGAAAGAGCAAGTTAAAAACAAGAAGGACAAAAATTATTGCAACAATAAACAAAGGGGTTAATGGTCAACATCTTCCACTTGACACCTAGAACCCAAGCAGAAAATATGAGATGCTGATCGCGGGAGCAGCCGTGGGAGTAGCCTGCTGCTTCGTTGCCCCTGTTGGAGGTAAAATATCATGAATTTCTTTCCTTAAAGGTGTATGAGTTAGGGGACTGGCCTGATGGACCCTGGGCTTCACTCCCAGGTTAAGATCTTGTCCATTGGGTTTATTGGGTCCATAAGCTCAGTAGAGGGGAAGTTTAAGTCTCCCCTGGGGGGAAACTAGATTTTTTTATAGGTTATGATATTTGAGTTATCCTAAGATGATGATTTTATTTGATTTTGAGGTTGCAGAGTTCCCTTCATCAGATGTCTGAAAAAGGAACTTCTATAGTCTCAAAAACTCCCATTCTAGGTAGGAAGGAATCTTGCTCATTACTTTACTATAATTTCTGCTGGTGAGCAATAGGATAGGGTGAATTGTACCTTTATGTGAAAAAGTGACTTTTTTTCACCCCCCACATTGTCATTCAAGAGAATACATTTCAATGGGCTATGATTTGCATCTCCCCTGTCTCAGGAGGAGTTGGAAGGAAAGCTTCTCTGCTGCCT
This sequence comes from Rhinatrema bivittatum, assembly GCF_901001135.1. Classification (NCBI taxonomy): domain Eukaryota; kingdom Metazoa; phylum Chordata; class Amphibia; order Gymnophiona; family Rhinatrematidae; genus Rhinatrema; species Rhinatrema bivittatum. The sequence continues at coordinate 20,836,315 of NC_042630.1, forward strand.
GTGACTGTTCTCTAAGAATCCTACATCACTTATTTATTTGATTTATATTCTGCTTTTTGACACTTCAGAGTGGATTACATTCAGGTACTTGTAGGTACTTCCCTCTCCCCAAAAGGCTTACAATCTAAGTTTATACCTGAGGCAACGGAGGGTAGAGTGACTTAACCAAGGTCACAAGGAGCAGCAGTGGGATTTGAACCCTGGGGTCCCTAGTTCATAGCCTGCGGCTCTAACCACTAGGTTACTCCTCCACTCCCAAGCCAGGACCCTTAATTCTTTCTGCCAGAGCTACCAGATAAATTTATAGGAATTTAATTTATTCTTGTCTGTATCTAACTTCAGCAACACTGTTCTCCCCATTCCACAGGGGTCCTGTTCAGTGTGGAGGCCACTGCCACACACTTTGCTGTTCGCAATTACTGGAGGGGCTTCTTCGCAGCCACATGTGCCGCCCTTATGTTCCGTCTGCTGGCCGTAGTGAACCAGGAACGAGGTGGGAGACTTTTACTATTACACCTTTCCATTCAGTTCTCATCAGGGATCTTCACCCCCTGCAAAGCCCTTTTCCTTATTCCTTCCCAACCAAACGTCTTTATATTTAAGACAAATGCAGTTATGCATTGAAGTGCAGGTATGTTCAGCCCAAAACTTTTCGGTTCGCTTCACTTTTTTGTTGGGGGGGGGGGGCGGGGTGGGTAGGGTTGGGTTCATTTTTTTAGTTTGTAATTTTATTTTATTTTTTTTTTAAGAAAACTTTAACAGCCCACCAAAACAAAAAATACTCCAAACTTAGCCCCTCTCCTGCTCCTAAGACATTAATGGGGTTAGGCCTACCCAAGCCCAGCTAGTACCTCCCTGGGACCCTCCAACCCTCTGGAACACGACTTAAAATAAATCTTGGGGCCTGGGCCTTCCTGGTGGGCCTGAGCCAGAGTCTCTCTCGGCCACTCCTGCTCCCCCTCCAAAACACTGGCCAGAGTTAGAGACCTCCCTGGGCCCCACTTACTCATTTCTGTGGGGTCTGGATCCTGAAAAGGACAGGAGAGAGCCCCACTCGCTCCTGCCCTGCTTTCCCACAGATATAAAAAATGATGCCAGTGGTCTGGATATTGATGCCAAAGTGATGTTATTTCAGCGCCTGTCTCTAGTGTCACATGTGCCATTTTTGTTAAATCTATGAGAAGGTACCTACCTTTTTCAGAATCCAGACCCACAGAAGGGCGGAAGTGGGGGAAGGGGAGGTCACCGGCCTCTGCCAATGTTTCTTGGTGGGCAGGAGGGGCATTTTTGGGGATTAGAGAAGGCCCTGCCTTTTTTTTTTTTTTTAAATAGAAATGAAAATACATGATAATTTTTAGGTATTTGATTTACAGAACTAACTGAAAATGGTCTAATTTGTCCCTATTAATACATTTGTTTTAAACAAATGCACATTTCTACTGAAGTGTGCTATTATGACAGCCCCATGTAAAAGGAAGTAATCCAGCCTGCTAAATAAACAGCAGTAACAGAAATTTTGCCCTCTCTTTTCCTCAGAAACGGTAGCTGTCCTCTTCCACACCAAATGGAGCGTTGAGTTCCCTTTTGATCTTCCAGAGTACCTGTCATATGCAATTCTGGGGTAAGATTAAAGTGATATCTGTGGAATACAACAGATAATGATTGATGGAGGGAAGCCGATGTACAGTCTATCAGGACCATCACTAAATCATTACTTTGGGTTTGGAAAAAGAGCTTCAATGCAAAAAAAAAAGTGTAAAATCATGCATTTGGAATACAAGTATCCATTAGCCACATATCAATCAAATATACAAGAATTGGAAGTTGTCAAACAAGAAAAGGGTCTAAGCGTAATCATCTCAGGTGACTTGAAGGTAGCCAATCAATGAAATAAAAACAAAAACTGGTAAACTAACCATATGCTTGGTTGCACAAGTAGACGCAGGAACATCAGCGAACACGGTGTCCCAGGCAAGGGTCCTTCATCATTCTCATCTATATTTATCCGACACCTTCCCTAATTAACACCCAAGACAACTGGAAAAGCAATGGCGGAAAAGCTAATCTACAGAATCCCTAAGAAAATACAAATCACTATTAACAAAATACCGTGAACAAATCAATAAAGCAAAAACAGACTATTATGCTAAACAGATTCATGGTGTAATATTTAATCCAAATTACTCTTTGAAACAGTTAAAACTTAATCAAAGACCCATCTTCCTCCATCTCAAATAACTACGACTTCTCAAAGAACTGATGCAATGAATATGCCACTTCTATGTTAGATAAAATAAATAGGTTAAAAACACAATTATCCACCTGCTTACCAACAAAAGAACCAGAAAAAAAATATGGGAAAGCAAAATGGAACACATTCGACAAAGTATCTAAACTTGAAAATAACCAAATCATTACAAAAATTAAACCTGCTATCCACCTACTGGACCCAATCCCTGTAAGTTCCCTGAAAACAGTGCACAGCGTAATCACTCCAACAATCGCAACCATGATCAACCACTCACTGTCAGAAGGATTGGTCCCCGATATGGCAAAACAAGCTGTGATCAAATCAAACCTAAAAAAGTAAAACTGGCAGAATTGATGATTGGGACAATAGCAGTCCTATTACAATATCTAGAAGACAATAACATTCTATACTGAAACCAATTCGGATTCAGAAAAGATTGCTCAACAGAACCCCTACTCATGTCATTATCCGACCCTGTATTACAGGCGTTTGCATCCTACACCCTAGTATTAATTGATCTAACAGCACCCTTTGACACAGTAGACCATACCCTGCTATGCCAGCAGATGAGAAAAACTGGAATAGACGGAAATGTGATCAGATGGTTCTCTTCCTTCCTAGCAGATAGGTCATTCCAAGTACAAATGGACAATTGGGCAGGGGGCAAGATAGCGGCGTGAACCGGTCGTCCGTAGGCTGCGCTGGTTACCTGCTGAATTTTTACTAGGAAAATGCCTGCTAAGACAAAGGGGAAGGTCCGTATCTACCCTTCAGACACAGCCCCTCCAACAGTGCAGCGTTTGATCACAGCCTACATACCCGGTAAGGCTACTAAGCAGGGGGAGGAAGCCCCCACTTCAATGGTCGGTGAAGGAGCATCAATGTCATTGGGGGAAATCACACTAAGTCCCCCGGATCCTTATTCTCCTATGGTGATTACTTCCCCTGACCTCACACTGGCTGCTGCGTCACAGAGCATTGATGCAGCTTATGCGACACTGACGGGAGGGGGCCAGAGAGGAGGAGAAACCGCGACACTAACAATGACTGTGGGAGCCTTGGGAGTACCGGGAGGTGTGGATATGAGACCGGAGCTGCCAACATCGACCATGACTAAGGAGCTGGAAGCAGGGGGAAGGCTACGCTGGCTGGAATACCAACGGTGGGGAAGATGGGTGAGTCCTTGCAGGTTCCCCATTTTCAGATGCCCCCTAAGCCAGCGATTAGTCAATTTGGGGGCAATATGGGACCTTATAGCTGCTTTAGGTGGTTCTATGCAGGACTACAACAATAAGCTGGACTATCTTAATACTAAAATGGAAACCCATGAAAGTCAATTAAATGAAATAAAACCATGGTTGGACACAGTTGAAACAGAATTGCAGAGGTCACAGGACTGTAATGCAAAACTGATAAAAGATCTAAACTGTCTCCTACAGGTTGGAAAGTCTGGTAAATCATTCGAGACATTTAAATTTACATTTCCTCAATTATTGAATTTTCCCAAGATAGTGGGAGAACCTCCTATTATTATATTATCACCATGGAGCGATACAGAGGCATTATGACATTTTCTGTTTTATTCACCATTCCCTTTCTAATAATTCCCAACATTCTGTTTCCTTTTTTGACTGCCACACCACACTGAACCGACGATTTCAATGTGTTATCCACTATGACGCCTAGATCTCTTTCTTGGGTTGTAGCACCTAATATGGAACCTAACATTGTGTAACTATAGCATGGGTTATTTTTCCCTATATGCATCACCTTGCACTTATCCACATTAAATTTCATCTGCCATTTTGATGCCCAATTTTCCAGTCTTACAAGGTCTTCCTGCAATTTATCACAATCTGCTTGTGATTTAACTACTCTGAACAATTTTGTATCATCTGCAAATTTGATTATCTCACTCGTATTTCTTTCCAGATCATTTATAAATATATTGAAAAGTAAGGGTCCCAATACAGATCCCTGAGGCACTCCACTGTCCACTCCCTTCCACTGAGAAAATTGTCCATTTAATCCTACTCTCTGTTTCCTGTCTTTTAGCCAGTTTGCAATCCACGACAGGACATCGCCACCTATCCCATGACTTTTTACTTTTCCTAGAAGCCTCTCATGCGGAACTTTGTCAAACGCCTTCTGAAAATCCAAGTATACTACATCTACTGGTTCACCTTTATCCACATGTTTATTAACTCCTTCAAAAAAGTGAAGCAGATTTGTGAAGCAAGACTTGCCTTGGGTAAAGCCATGCTGACTTTGTTCCATTAAACCATGTCTTTCTATATGTTCTGTGATTTTGATGTTTAGAACACTTTCCACTATTTTTCCTGGCACTGAAGTCAGGTTAACCAGTCTGTAGTTTCCCGGATCGCCCCTGGATCCCTTTTAAAATATTGGGGTTACATTAGCTATCCTCCAGTCTTCAGGTACAATGGATGATTTTAATGATAGATTACAAATTTGTACTAATAGGTCTGAAATTTCATTTTTTAGTTCCTTCAGAACTCTGGGGTGTATACTATCCGGTCCAGGTGATTTACTACTCTTCAGTTTGTCAATCAGGTCTACCACATCTTCTAGGTTCACCGTGATTTGATTCAGTCCATCTGAATCATTGCCCATGAAAACCTTCTCCAGTACGGGTACCTCCCCAACATCTTCTTCAGTAAACACCGAAGCAAAGAAATCATTTAATCTTTCCGCGATGGTCTTATCTTCTCTAAGTGCCCTTTTAACCCCTCGATCATCTAACGGTCCAACTGACTCCCTCACAGGCTTTCTGCTTCGGATATATTTTTAAAAGTTTTTACTGTGAGTTTTTGCCTCTTCGGCCAACTTCTTTTCAAATTCTGTCTTAGCCTGTCTTATCAATGTCTTACATTTAACTTGCCAACGTTTATGTATTATCCTATTTTCTTCTGTTGGATCCTTCTTCCAATTTTTGAATGAAGATCTTTTGGCTAAAATAGCTTCTTTCACCTCCCCTTTTAACCATGCCGGTAATCGTTTTGCCTTCTTTCCACCTTTCTTAATGTGTGGAATACATCTGGACTGTGCTTCTAGAATGGTATTTTTTAACAATGACTATGCCTCTTGCACATTTTTTACTTTTGTAGCTGCTCCTTTCAGTTTTTTTCTAACAATTTTTCTCATTTTATCAAAGTTTCCCTTTTGAAAGTTTAGCACGAGAGCCTTGGATTTGCATACTGTTCCTCTTCCAGTCATTAATTCAAATTTGACCATATTATGATCACTATTGCCAAGCGGCCCCACCACCGTTACCTCTCTCACCAAGTCCTGTGCTCCACTGAGAATTAGATCTAAAATTGCTCCCTCTCTTGTCGGTTCCTGAACCAATTACTCCATAAAGCTATCATTTATTCCATCCAGGAACATTATCTCTCTAGCGTGTCCCGATGATACATTTACCCAGACAATATTGGGATAATTGAAGTCTCCCTGCTGGCTGCTGTCTCTGGGCTGAACCATCTCCTACCTGTACTTAACATTGAGGCCCGCCTAAGTCCTGCCGACCCCGGCACCCGAAGGCTCAACCCGAGGGGAACGTGGGCTGGTATAGGTGAAGCTCCAGTGGCCTCCAGCTTCAGCCCACTCCGCCTGCTGATGGTAGGGAACCCGTAGGCCCTCAGCCCAAGGATCCACATTCTACGCAACAGCAACACTACAAATATTTAACCAGGCCCTACACACCAATATATCTCCTATTAGCCAAGCTGCTATAGATCCCTACAAAGAAACTACAAGCTTGCAGAATACCCTTAGCTGGGTCACACACGAGGAACACAGACAGACACTCACCAAATTCAGAATAAAGTGATCATTAAGTTAATGGTTTTGTTTTCCCATTGTTGCACTGCATACTCTGGCTTCTTGCTGTTTCCAGTTCAGTTTTTGTCTCCACATTTCAATTTATACATTTCTCAAGTAATATAAAATTATAAAACTAGAATAATAAATATACTGTTTCAAAACAACTGATAAACATAATAACATCCAATCATTAAAACTTACAAAATAATTAAAAATTCTCTAAACACCAATAAAATATTTCAAACAGCAAACACATCACATAATACCCAATAATTAAAATGGCAGTCAGTCAAGAAAGATAAACTTAAAAAGCCACCTTTACTTACTCTCTCCATCAAATCACCTACTCCTTTCCCTTGTAGGCCAATAGCACACACCAGAAGCAGCAAGGGCTGCTGAAGCTCTGTCCTCAGGATCCTCTTCCTTAGAGCCCATGATTAGTCTGTCTCACACACCAGTCATCTTTCTCTCTCTCTCTCTCTCTCACTCACCAGACACCTCCCTGACCAGTCTCTTGCTCTCACATGTTTTCTCTCTGTTACACGCACAGTCTCAATCAAACACATTCTCTCACAAACTTGCATGCATGCTGGCTCACTCTCTCTATCTCACTCACCCCCACCCCCAGCACACAAGGCAGCCGGTATGCTGCTTTTAAAGCAGAGTTGTGACAGGCTGGGAACTGCAGCAGGAGTGTCTCCCCTTGGCCCCGCAGTGGTAAGAATGCAGCAATTAGCTGTTTGCCTGTGCTGCAATCATTGCAGTGCAGAGCAATCAGCTGAGAATGTGCCTGTGGGGATTTCCTGCCGCGTTTCTGTTTGGGAAATCCGTCAATTAGTTGCCCCGGGTCTGTGGCATTGGGTAGGCTGCAACTTGGGGGTGTCAGTGCTGAAACAGCAGGGGGAGGGCACTGAGGAAGAGAATTGAGATAAATGAAGATCCTCTGTGGAGGGAAGGAGCTTGCTCAGCTCCCAATCACACTGGGGTCATGGCTCCCTGTGCCTTTCTATAACCAGCCTGTAATACTACTCCCTTTCCTTGCTTAACATCCCTCATCTAAAATATCCAGGTCTACTTAGAAATTTGTCCTTTCACTAACTGGACAGTTATAGGCTGATAATTAATAAAGCGATGGCCTACCAAATGACTCACTACATCCAGCTGAGGAAGAGCAGCCATAATTGAAATTACTCATGACAGTGATTAGATTACTGAAAAGTGCGAAGTGCCTTTAATGTCCACCTTCCATGCAATCAGCAGAAGCCAAGCACTGATCTTATCTGGGAGGCAGCTTGCCACTTCATTCATCAGGGACCTGAGACAGCTAATCGACTGATTTCCTAAAGAGGCCCTTTCTTCTTCCTGCGTATCCGATAAACATCACTTCTTCTAGGCCGCAGGGGCGGGAAGACGAAAAGGCCATGTTGCTGTTGCCAGCTTCCACAAACACTACTCCGTTCCCCTCAGGACTTGAATGTGCTGATAGCTAGGGCAGAAACGGCAACAGTATTCGTTGAAGAATTCTGTGCATCTCGCTGGGGTGAGGAGAGGTAGTGAAAGGCAGCGGGAGACCAGGAAGTGCGTGACTCACCTGCTGGTGCTTAGCGACACACTGGTGTGTCATGATACACCAGTTGAGAACCACTGACTTAGAATATGTACTTGCTGCTGCACTGATCTAGAATCTGAATGTTAACCCAGAAGCTGAATGCTGATTTTGTAAATCATTGTGATCTTACAAAACTGAGTCCCTCTTCCCTGCACCATCGTCTCATCCACGCATTGAGACTCTGGAGCTCTGACTGCCTCTGGGGACCTGCATGTGGAACAGGAAGCATTTCAGAGAATGCCACCCTGGAGGTTCTGGATTTCAGCTTTCTACCTAAAATCTTAAATTTGGCTTCCAGAACCTCTCTCCCACATTTTTCTACGTCGTTGGTGTCCTCGTGTTCCACGACAGCCGGCTTCTCCCCAGCACTGTCTATAATCCTATCTAGGTGACTTGTAAGGTCCACCACCTTCGCACCAGGCAGGAAAGTTACCAGGCGGTTCTCATGTCCACCAACCACCCAGCTATCTACATTTCTAATAATTGAATCACCAACTATGATGGCCGACCTAACCCTTCCCTCCTGGGCAGTAGCCCTGGAAGACTTGTCCTCAGTGCGCGAGGACAACACATCGCCTGGAGAGCAGGTCCTTGCTACAGGATCACTTCCTGCTACACTAGGGTGATGTTCTCCAGCTGGGAGACCTTTCTGATCCAAGGCAGCACTGGGGCTGCCAGACTGAATTTGGGACTTGGCTACTATGTCCCTGAAGGTCTTATCAATGTACCTCTCTGTCTGCCTCAGCTCCTCCAGGTCTGCCACTCTAGCCTCCAGAGTTTGGACTTGTTCTCTGAGAGTCAGGAGCTCTTTGCACCAGGTGCACACATATAATCTCTCACCGGTGGGTAAAATATCATACATGTGACACTCACTGCAAAAGACTGGAAAGCCCCCTCTTGCTGCTGGACTTCTGCCTTCATCTTAATTTTGTTAAGTTTCTAGTTAAGTTTAGGATATTAAGGGAGTTGGAATTAGAGTACTTTAAATTTACAGGTGTATTTACTAATTAATCGGCTAGTGTCCTACAAGGGGATGATTAAACTCTCAATAAAGGCTGGTGCAATAGTATGATGTAGATAAAAGCCTGATTGATTTTTAATGAGAAAATGTCTCTTGCCTAAAAATCAAGAGTGGGAGAGTGGGTGGGAAAGAGACACTAGAATTAACTCCCTCTGGCTTGCTTATTATTTCAGACACACACAAACTCTAAAGAATATATCCCACTATTTCACCTCCCTCCAAACCTTTTTAAGTCCTAAGATTTCCCAAAGCTATACTTACCAATCCTCTTCAATCACCATTAAGTTGATCTTCACTTAAAGGACTGAAAGGTTTGAGTAATGACGCGCGCTTCCAGTCTTTTCTTCTGCTAAGGGTATGTGGCTTCTGGAAGCTGGGGCTTTGGAGTTGAAAGCCTGGATCGCTCGCTTTGACCTCTGGAGTCCTCTCCTGGGAGATACTAGGAGCAGTTTTCAGATAAGCCTTCCGGTCCTCTTCTACTGCAAAGGGTGTGGGGCCTCTGGAAGCTGGGGCTGTGGAGTTGAAAGCCTCAATCACTCGCTATGATCTCTGGAGTCCTCTCCTGGGGAATGCTGGGAGCAGTATGCAGATGAGCCTTCTGGTCCTCTTCTACTCTTCTAGGAGGCCGGTAAGAATGAGATAGAGGAAGTCTTTCTTTTGCTAGAGGAAGTACTATCCTCCGCCTCCTTGCTCCCGTCAACACATCATGGCTCCAGTGATTGTCCCAGGCAGCAGAGAGCCCTCAAGCCCCAGCTAGCACCTCAATCCACTCTAGGGATGGGGTTTTGACTGGGTCGTAAAACCAGCACCTCAATCCACTCTAGGGATGGGGTTTTGACTGGGTCATAAACCAGTGGCCCAATATAACCTCTGTCCAGTGGTTCTCTCCATCATCCATCAAGGGTACCAATTGAATCTATTGGGTGTTCCACCAAATTGCCCTTCAAGCCCATTTTGGGAGCAGGTAGCGCATCAGGAGGTGCTGCTAGCGTAGCTCTCCTCCCTCTTAACGGTCAGAGCGGTTGAGCCTGTTCCACCAGAGCAAAGAGGGCAAGGATTCTACTCCAGGTACTTCCTAATTCCAAAGAGAACAGGAGGACTCCAACCCATCCTAGACTCAAGAGCCTTGTACAAATTTCTAAGAAAAGAAAAGTTCAATATGGTTTCCCTGGGCACCTTGATCCCCCTTTTATCAAAAGGGGGCTAGTTATGCTCCCTCAATCTAAAGGATGCATCACTCACATCAAAATCTTCCCCAGTTACAAGAAGTATCTATGTTATGTGGTGGGAAAACAGCACTTACAGTACTGGGTGTTGCCGTTTGGACTAGCATCAGCCCCACATGTCTTCACAAAATGCCTGACCATGGTGGTGGCACACCTCCACTGGCTGGGGATAGATGCATGTTTTCCCCTATCTGGACGATTGGCTGGTCAAGAGCACTTCTCAGGTAGGGGCCGTCAAGTCCATATGCTTGAGCATCCGGTTGTTGGCGTCGCTAGGGTACGTCATCAAGTACCCGAAGTCCCATCTTGGCCTGTCACCTCAATAGAACTTTAGAGGAACCCTGCTAGACCTGGCTCAGACCAAGGATTTCCTGCCTCGTCAAAGGGCCATCACTTTGACGACCATCACGGCAGAGATTCAGCAGAGCCTGCAGTTCCCTGTACGTACCAGGATCAGTCCAGACAGTGGGTTATGTCCCCCTTCCAGCAGATGGAGTCAGAGAGAACTTTGAAGGGTGCTTCCTTATGAGGCAGTGCACCCTCTGCTAATCCTCAGTATTCTCCTGACTCCAGCAGATGACAGTGGTGGATTTTCTTCCCCACTGGGATGACTAGAAAGCTAGTTTAGGAATTTTTCTCTATTCTCTTTGGCTTTCTTTTGCTTTGGATGGATCAAGTCTGATTTAAAAAAAACCCCCAAAACTTTTGAATTTCAGCAGGAATTATTTCGAGAGCTCTCCTGTAGCCTCCGCTCCTGGTTTAGTGGGAGCATTCTATAGCTTGCAGGCAGTACTATTTGCAGGCAGATGTCAGCCTGGCACATTTTGAGGCTGTTGGGCCATATGGCCGTAACCGTCCATGTCACTCTCTTGGCACAATTACATACGTGCAGAGCCCAATAGACCCAGAGTTCACAGTGGTGCCAGGCCATGCAGAACCTCCAGGTCTGCACCCGAGTCACTTCTTTTCTCCGGGATTCATTGTCTTGGTGGCGGTTACTTTAAAATCTGGAGCCCTTCTACCCAAATTGACCTAAACATGGATGTGTCCACCCTGAGCCAGGGAGCTCATGTAGATGGGCTCAGCACCCAGGGTCTCAGGCTGACATCTGCCAGCTCAGGAAAGCTGTTGTCAAATCAACTTCCTGGAGCTTCGGGCAATCTGGTACTTGCTATGAACCTTCAGAGATTGGCAGTCCAACAAGTTGTCCTGATCCAAACCGACAATCAGGTAGCTATGTGGTATGTCAACAAGCAGGGAGGTACAGGATCATACCTTCTGTGTCAGGAAGCAGTCCAGATCTGGTCATGGGCCCTGTCCCACAGGATAGTGCTCAGGGCCATGTACCTGTCTGGGACGGAAAATTTGGTAGCGGACAGATCCCACTAGTGGTCCCTGGACCAGGGCATAGCGAATCGGATATTCCATTTCTGGGGGAGCCCAGATGTAAATCTGTTCGTGACTCCTTCCAACAGGAAGGTGCCTCAGTTCTGCATCCTGTACAGGACAGATGGCAAACCAGCCTTGGACGCCCTTGCCTGTCATTGGGGCAAGGTTCTTCTGTATGCTTATCCTCCAATTCCCTTATTGGCCAAGACTCTCTTGAAGCTTCTCGAGGACAAGGGGACTATGGTCCTCATAGCCCCTTATTGACCGAGACAGGTCTGGTTTCCATTCCTATGGGAGCTGTCCATTCGGAGACCAATCAGTCTGGGGACCTCCCCAGATCTCATCATGTAAGTTGCAGCATCCCAACCTCCAGGTCTTGTCGCTTACAGCCTGGATGATGAGAGGTTAATTCTGCAACCACTTGATCTCTCAGAGGATGTGTCTCAGGGCCTGGTATCTTCTAGAAAGCCTTCCACTAGAAAGTCCTATAGACTGAAGTGGAAGAGGTTTTCCATGTGGTGTGAGCAGAAGGTCCTCGAACTGTTCTCTTGCCCCACACAAAAACTGCTTGATTAACTTCTACAACTAATGGAAGCTGGCCTAAAAACCAACTCCTTTAGAGTTCATCTCAGTGCAATTGGCGCATACCACCATGGTGTAGATCTCTATACAGCCTATAGTTGTACGCCTCCCCTAAGGCCTCCTGCTGTGTCTTGGGACCTTAACGTGGTGTTAGCTCAGCTGATGAAAACTGCTTTCAAGGTGCTGCGCACCTGTGATCTGAAGTACCTGACCTGGAAGGTCATATTTTTGGTGGCGGTCAGGGAGCTCCAGGCCTTAGTGACTTACCATCTTATGCTAAGTTTTACCATGACACGGTGGTCTTGCATACACACCCTACGTTCTTGCCTAAGCTGGTGACGGACTTCCATCTTAATCAGTCCATTGTCCTGCCAACATTCTTTCCCAGGCCCCATTCGCACCAAGGTGAATAAGCACTGCACAGTTTGGACTGCAAGCGAGCCTTAGCCTTCTATCTGGAGTGGACAGAAGCCCATAGACATTCTACCCAACTTTTCATTTCTTTTGATAGGAATAGGTTGGGCGTTGCCATTGCCATACAGATACTATCTAATTGGCTAGCAGACTACATCTCCTTCTATTATGTCCAGGTGGGACTATATCTTGGGGGTCATGTCAAGGCTCATTCTGTCAGAGCCATGGCAGAGTTGGTGGCGCAGGTGCAAGCAATTCTCATGGGGGAGATCTGCAAAGCTACGATGTGGAGCTCTCTCCATACAGTCACATCTCACTATTGTCTGGATAGGGTTGACTGACGTGACAGTAGGTTGGCCAGTCTGTCCTTCAGAACATGTTTGAGGTGTTGAACCCAACTCTCCCCACCTAGGGCTTATATATATATATATATATATAACAAAAAATTAGGAGAAACCCAACTCTGTGGGGTGGCAGGCGGGTTTTGTGAGGACTAACATTCTGCTATCCTCGGAGAACACCTGTTACAGGTAAGCAACTCTGCTTTCTCCAAGGACAAGCAGGATGGTAGTTCTCACACATGGGTGAATCCCTAGCTACAGGCTGCTCCCCAACACAAAAGGGGTCCAACAGACACCCAACCAGGTGCAAATGGGCACAACAACAACAGTGTTATGGTAACAGAGGGGGGAGACAGCCTGACCCCAAACAATAAGCCCTAGGTGGGGAGAGTTGGGTTCAACAATAGTGAGATGTGAATGTATATAATATATATAATTCTATGTTAGAAGACTGGAGAAGGGACCCCACATGGATGTGCAGTATAGGGCATGCTGGGCATGCTCGGTGTGCTAAGACAAAGTTCTAGAAACGTTGACATAAGTTTTCCATGTCAGGGCTCCATCTGATGTGGAGGACTAATATCCTGCGGTCCTCGGAGAACACTTGTTACAGGTATGCAACTCTGCTTTCCATAAAAGGGGAAATTCAAGGGCACGGGCTCATTACATGAAGTTACAAGGAGGAAGGTGTAAAGGCAATATGAGAAAATATTTATTTTCAGTGAGGGTGATTGATGCCTGGAACAGCCAACCAGCAGAAATAACCAAAGCCGTGATGGAATCTTATAATGTTTTGGGGCAGACACAGAGCACGGTGGTACAGGACTGGTACGAAAAGACAACATTGCAAATATTCTATGAGGTCCTGTAACATCAATATGCTTCCTATTGGAAAAACAGAACAATCTGCACTGCTACAGATCCCTACAGAGAAACTACATGCTAGCAGAATAATCACCTTGGCCACACACACAGAACACGGACACTTACCAGATGCAAAATAAAGGATCACAAATCAGAAATAGAAATATGCAGACAACTGAATTATCTATTCTACTATCTTCTCCAGCTTCACCCCTTCCCTTCCTGTTTCCTGCAGATAGGGGAGAGGGGGGAACAGAAGGAGAGGATATGTTAGATTAGGGAGCAGATGGCACTTCTTTGCTTTGCACTGTGCTCCTGCCTGCTTCAGGCTCACATCCCATCCCATCCCACCCCCTCTTGTTCTTTGCAGACTGCCTGGCAATGGAGGGACTGGAATAGGAAGCAGAAGGCTGTTTGCTGGCTGAGATTCAGAGCACTGGTCAAAAAAGTCATCAGGGCAGAGCCCTGCGTGCTCATGCATTTAGCCCCCTGCTATGCCCATAAGTAAAAGCAGCCCTACTTCCTTGGGCCTGACATCCAGGGCAGCCCCTCCCCCCCCCCCCAACCCAGCACTGAATAACACAGAAGACCTCTAAAGTTAATCTGGCGATGACACTGTCATTTGATTTGAAATCGTTCCCTGACTGATAGGTACACTGGCATGGCATGCCTATACATCGTTAAACCTAGAATCAGATGGGCTGCTTATAGTGTAGGGTGACCACCTGCATCTAGGGCATCAGGACAAACTAGTCCAAACCTGAATTCCCTCCGCAATATATCTATGGACTTGTAGTTCCATTATCTTTAAGAAAAGCAGGAACTACAAGTCCAGAGGTAAAACTAGGCCTGGATCTATCTGCCCCTGATGACCTGGAGTTATTTGGTCGCCCTACCATAGTTCCTGCTTTTCTAATACAATTCTCACATCTCACAGTAGTGAAAGCATTTTTGCTTCAGACTCATTACTGTTTGTGTAAGAAGATTAGACAGTGAGGTCTACATTAATTACTGGAGTAGCTGATTTCACCTAGGAAGATAGCTTCACTCTTGGATTAGTTATTTCTGGACTAACTAATGTTGGATTAAATGAAGGCATATGGATGCTTTTCAGCTGCGAAATTAACAATTAGAAAATAATCCACATTTATTTCTGGAATAAAATTCCCCAGGGTGAATGGAGCAGGAATTGAAGCCTGACTGTTGGAGTTACTGGTCTTGGAGCGGAACAATCTCTGCATGTGAAAGCAGTATTAGAGAAAATGGAAATGGAAGAGGCAAAACCAGAATGGTGTGATCACCCTTCCAGGGCACAAGATCCAAGTGACAGCACCACACGCACACAAATCTGACATCCCTTCTGCCTTGCCTCTCACCTTTGCAGGTTCATCTGTGGCTGCCTCTGCTGCTTGTACCTCTTCTGCCACCGGAACATGCTCATCTTCCTGCAGAAGCACAAAAGGATCAACAAATTCATGATGAACTAGTAAGTATTATCCACTGAATTTCTCACCATGGGAGTAAAGAACAAGTTCTGATGATCTGAAAACAATTTGGGTGTCATCTGGAACAGGAACCTCCTGGTGGAGACCATGGTGCCTCTTCTGATCAGTAAAAATTAGATTTTTGTAGTTCTTATTTCTCACCACTAGATGGGGCACCTTATATGAGAGCAATGGCATTCACAGTAGGGGAATTCATGGTACGATCATCTCTTCCCTCTCTCCCCCACCTCCCTGGCATAATCACCTTCCCTTCCTTCTTCCACCCACACCCTGACATAATCACCCTCCCTTCCCTCTCCCCATGCCCAGTTCTCTAGCATAATTACTTTCCCTTCACTATCCCCCACGGCACTTCATCCCATCCCGTTGGTATAATTGCTTTTCCTTCCCTTCCCACTTGACATAATCAGCTTCCTTTCACTCTCATCCTACACTCTCTTCTGAGAAAGGAGATAAAACAGCCAGTTTGTCAAGTAGGAGAAGCCAAGCGGAATGCTGTTATGCATGTTTGTGTGTATTTGTTTTGGGTGGGAGGGGGGAACCAGAGAATAAGGGCAATGGTATTTGCTTTGAATTTAAAATTTTTGTGATCCTAGGGGTACCAAGACATCTAAAGCTCTTGAAAGGAGTATGTAGTAATGTGGCCAGTTATGGCTTAGAAAACAGCCAAGAGGAATAAGGAGGCAGTCTCCAGCTGTATCCTTAGGTGCAAATATATTTGCATTGAGAAAACAAATGCAGCTCACCTTGCAGAATGAGTAGCACTCAGACAATACAAATAGCAAGTCTTTGCATAAACTGAATTCCTGTCTGTTCCCCGGGGGCTGTCTAACTCTTCTGGGCCCTGGCTCCTTATAGTATGGTGAAAGGAGCCTCCCTTCACCCAGAATCGCTTGTGGGGCTGATCCTTAAAGAGGACCAGACTGGATAGCTGTGGCTGGTCTCTTAAGGTGGATGGAGGGAATTTCTTGTATACTCCCTCACAGGGTACAATAGTCATGAACATTTGAGAACCACTGTCCTACTACTACAAGACCTTCGTACTAAGACGTGCAGATTGGAAAACGGAACAAATTGAGAACTCCTGGAGACTGGAGGGGTGGAGACCGAGACTGCTGGGGACTTGGAGAGAGGGACTGAGAGTGTGAGGCTGCTGGGGAGGTGAAGGGTTGAGAGATACATGGTGGGGCTTGAAGGATGAGTTATAGCTATTTCTTCTGTTTCTGTAGTAGAGGATGGGAAATGGAAATAATTTGATTCTCCCTGTTATTTTGAGAAATGTACCTCTCTGAATATTTCTATTTTGTACAGGATAGGAGAATATGCATTTCTGTTTTTATTTCTCCGGTGTTGCATGGCAGGTAGAGTCTGGCTTTTTGGGGCTTCCAGGTAGTCCAGCTTTTGTTTCAAGTTTCTGTTTCTAATTTGTCACTTATTCTGTATTTGATGAGTGACTGTGTGTTGCATTTATTTATTTATTTATAGGGGTTTTTTTATACCGATATTCGAGGGTACATCATATCGGTTTACAGAGAGCTTAACAGAACTTACAATAAACAAGGGAGGGGAGAACAGGGGAAGTTAGGGGACACAGAACGCTGTGTCCAAAAGAACAAGGATAGGTAACTTTATCTACAGGGGAGATAGAAAAATATACAATTGGAATGTACAAATAGGATAAATAATGAATAGTACTGTACAAAGGGTGTAAGTGGAGGGTAGAAAGGGGGGTAGGAAGAAGATAGGAAATCAAAGGGAAAGGAGAAAGGGGGAGGGAGGGTGGACGGAGTCTATTCTGGGTAAGCCTGCTTGAAAAGCCATGTCTTAATTTCTTTTTGAATTTGTGTGTGCATGGCTCTAGGCTGAGGTCAGGGGGCATGGAGTTCCAGAGGGTGGGGCCTGCGAAGGAGAAAGCTTGTTGTTTAGTGGAGATGAAATGTATGGTCTTAGGGGGACCAAGTGAGATATTCTGCTACCAAGTGGTTTCTGTGTAAAGATATGTAGCAGCCTATTCTGCAACCCCCAGTCCCCAGCAACCTCATTCTTCCCCCAAGTCCCCAAGTAGTCTGTCACTCTTAGCCCCTCCCCATTCCCCAGCAGTCTCACTTTCAACCTTTTCTCTCCTCCTTCCCAAGACCCCAGCAGTTTCACTCTCAGACCTCTGTACACCCCAAATCCCTCCCCAGCAATTTCGTGCTGAACTTCCCCTCCAACCTTCTCGAGTCTCTCCAAGATATTAATGCTCCCTAAGAACCCAGGACGCTATTCCTGCTATTTCTGTAACATTACCTTGCCTCAACCATATGCTCGGTACAGGCCACACAGCACAGCCAGAGTGGCCTGAATCAAAGTCCTGCTTTCTGCTGTGCACGGTGCAGTCAGGACAGCATGGGGAGGAAGGCAGAAGTAAGGTCCAGCCTTCTGCCCTGTGCTATACTGCTGACTACTATGCTGAAAATGCTGTCCTTGTTGGCCCAGCCAAGATGCTACTTTCTGCTACTTGGCTCCTTGCTATTGGCCCCTCGTGCTACCTTTGTCAGCTTTCATTGGCCCCACAGTTCCATCTGGTAAAAGCAGAAGAGGACTGCACACATGGCAATGATATTGCTGGAAAAAAAAGTCAATTAGGACCAGGGATTCAGTGAATCTCATGAAGGTCCTGGCATATGCCACTGCATAAAAGCCATATGGAGAGCACTGAAGGCAAAAATGGCAATTCCTCTTCATCCAGGCAAGCCAGTCCACACCAGTGGGTTGTGCACTCCAACCAGCAGATGAAGACAGAGAACAAAGACTCATTGACATCACCCTCCTATAGCTCTGCTCAGGCACCAGCCAGTCAGTTTTTCTTCGTCTCCAGCAGGTGGTAGACATGCATCCATGCTTGTGGGTTTTTGCCTGCCTGGATTGAACAGGCCGGTTTGACCTCCTGTGGTGAAAGCAGTAGCTCCCTCCCTCAGTTGAGTGTCTGAGAAACAATTTCAGGAAACAAGCATAAATAGGACAGGAGTGAGGTGAAGGCTGTGACCCTCCAGAGAGGAGAAGAGATCAGGTAGGGTAAGGAGGCCTTGGGCTCTTCCTTGCTGCATAGTCCTCTTCTCTGTCTGATCCTGCTTTCTTCCCTCTGCTCTATCCCTACCTTTCTTTTTTTATCTTGCCAGTTTTATCTGTGGAAAGTTTATTTGAAAAAAAGAAAAAAGCGAGCATGTCAAACAGTGCTGGGAGCGGGTGCCGGTGCAATCTTTTGCAAGCCGGATCAGGAGGTCTGTGGGGCTAATTTTAAAAACGGCATAGTTTTAGCAGCAAAGCCACACTTGTCTAGCGCTATTTTGATTGCAGGAACTGCTGAGTCACGCGGTGGGTCACGTTTGCTCAGCTTTTAGAGGAAGAGAGAGAAGAGAGTGTGACATGGCATCAGGGGAGCAGCGCAGGAAGAAGCTTCGCATCTGCTCAGCATGCCATATGAGGGTCCTTAGTCCCAGGAGGTCCCTCAATGTGTCAAAAGTGTGTGGAGGCCCAGGAGGTTGTCTCTACGGGGGAGTTTGTTCCTGCAGGGAGGAACCTCAGAGGCCCCCGCTTTACAGCCAGAGACTGTGGCAACGACTCTTACCAGAGCGGCTGAGGAGTCTTCCCCGCCTCCTCTCCTGCCAATCCCCTTGGGAGTGAGCTCTGAGAGGATTTTCCCTACCCCGGGGATGGATCATTCTGCCATTTCATGGGATCCAGAAGAATGGGAACTGGCTCCCAAAGTGTTTCATTTTATCATAGATTGTTGGGTCTCTAATGGTGACTCGCAAGAATGCAAAAGTGGAGAGATTTTACAGTCGGACAATGTTACAGTTTGGCCCTTGAGAGGTCTAGGTTCTTAAAGCGAGGTTACTCAGGGGAAGTGGTGGAGTGCGCAAGTTTTCCACCTCCTTGGCATATATTTGTGTTTGGCGGATGTTTGAGCATTGGTGTCAGAATCATGCTGCTTTGCCTGCTTTGGCGCCTGTTCCCTTAATCTTGGAATTTTTGCAAGAAGGTCTGAGTAAGGGATTAGCCTTGAACATACTGAAGGTGCAAGTGGCTGCTATAGCATGTTATTGGGACCACATGCAGGGGAGACCACTCTCTTCTCAGACATATCTAGGTTCTTGAGGGGAGTAAAATATCTTAGACCTCCCTTGCATTTCCCAGTACCCTTGTGGGATTTGAATCTGGTTCTCTTCTTTCTGCAAATCTGATCTTTCGTCTTTTCTGGGGTATTTTCTTGTGGTTACTAACTCTGAAGACGGTGTTTTTGGTCACTATTTGTTTTGTGAGGCTTATTTCTGAATTGCAAGCCTTGTCATGCAGAGATCCTTTTTTGATCATCACTCTGGATAAGGTGCAGATTTGGACGGTACTTGCCTTTCTTATGAAGGTGGTTTCAGAGTTTCACTTAAACCAATCAGTGGATAAGGATATGGATGATCAGGAATACATGAAATTACGGCTGTTGGACGTGTGGCAGCACTTACTGTGTTATCTGGAGGTTACAAATAAGTTTCTGAAATCGGGTATTCTTCACTGGGGGTGAAGAAGGGGGAGGCAGCTTCTCAGGGCACAGTGACTCATTGGATTAAAGAAGTAGTGTCAGCAGCCTATGTGGACAAGACAACTCAGAGCGCATTCGACCCGGGCTCAGGCGGTTTCCTGGGCAGAATTGCGTTAGCTTTCTCTGGCAGAGATTTGTAGAACGCCAACATGGTCTTTTTTTGCATACATTTGCCAGGTATTACTGACTGGATGTGGCAGCACAGGAGGATTCTGCCTTTGCTAGGTAAGTGCTGCTTGGGCCTCAGGCAGCCTCCCACCCTTTGGTACATCCCACTGATGTTGACTGGCTTGCCTGGATGAAGAGGAAGGGAGTAACCTTGGAGACATTGGACTGGTTGGTGCTCAAAACAGATGTGAGTCTTCTGGGTTGGGCGGCTTACTATCAAGAGTTGGAGGGGCAAGGTTGGTGGAATGCCGAGGAGCAGCAGTAGATTAACAATCATTTGGAAGCATGTCTGGTTTGACTGGCATGCTTGTGGTTCACTATGTGGTTGGAAGCTCGAGTGGTAAGGATAATGTCCGATAATGCCACGATGGTAACCTACATCAATCATCAGGGCAGAACCAGAAGCCAACAGGTGTCTGTGGAGGTAGATGTTCTCATGGTGTGGGCGGAACAACATCTTCAGGACATAGCTGCCTCCCACATTGCTGGGAAGGTCAACATATGAGCTATTTCTTCAGCAGGCAGGTCTTGGACCCATCTGCTTGGGAGCTGGCGAACGAGGCCTTTCAACTCATAGTAGAAATTTGGTGTAGCCCATGCCTAAATTTGATGGCGAGTTCCAACGATGCAAAGGTACCATGGTTCTTCAGTCACAGAAGATATCCGAGTGTGCTGGGAATTGATGCTCTTGTCCAGGTGTGGCCGCAGAGCAGAGTGTTGTATGCTTTTCCCCTTTGGCTGATGATCAGCAGGGTGATTCGGAAGATGGCGAATAAGACTGATACCATACTTCTGGTGGCTCCAGATGCCGTGGTATGCCAATCTTCAGCAGCTACTGGTGGACAGTTCTCTTGGACTTCTACTCATGAAGGATCTTTTGCATCAGGGGCCAATACTGCACGATGATCCTGGTCAGTTTTTTCTTATGGTTTGGCCCTTGAGAGGGCTCAGTTGCTGAAACATGGTTATTCCTTAGCAGTGATTTCCACTTTGCTATGGGCCAGGAAGTTTTCTACATCCCTAGCTTAATCTCATATTGCGTTTTTTGGTGGATCCTACATTTTGGCCACTGCATGCTCTTTCTTTGCGGCTGCTTACTTTGAAAACATTTTTTCTGGTGGCGATCTGTTCAGCAAGGTGAATTTCCAAGCTACAGGCTCTTTCTTGCCATGAGCCATTTCTGCAAATGACTCCAGGGGTGGTACAGCTTAGGGAGTGTACTTTCCTTTTTATCAAAAGTGGTTTTGGAGTTTCATTTGAATCAATCTGTTTCCCTGCCCACTCTGGAGAGAGAGAGAGATGAGCGGGATTCATGTTCGTTGCATATCTTGGATGTCAAGAGGCATCTGGTGAGGTACTTGAAGGTTACTCGCTCCTTGAGGAATTCATTGCCAGAGGATGTTGTTACAGCAGTTAGTGTAACTGGGTTTAAAAAAGGTTTGGATAAGTTCCTAGAGGAAAAATCCATAAACTGGTATTACGGTAATTAATAAGCAATAGTAGCTTGTGATTTATCTAATGTTTGGGTCCTTGCCAGGTACTTGCGACTTGGATTGGCCACTGTTGGAAACAGGATAATGGGCTTGATGGACCCTTGGTCTGACCCAGTATGGCATTTCTTATGTTCTTATGTTCTTACTGATTGTTTATTTGTGCTCCATGGTGGAGATAAACAAGGGAATCCGGTGACACAGATGACAATACTCCATTGGGTGAAGGAAGTTCTCACAGCTGCCTATTTGGATATGGATGTACCATTACCTAGATAAGTCAAGACGCATTCACTAGAGCTCAGGCAGTCTCTTCAGTGGAAATTTGGTTGTTGTCTCCTGTCGAGATTTGCTGGGCAGCGATGTGATCATCCTTACATACCTTCTCCAGGCAATGTTAGGGCTCATGAGGGACACGGTTTTTGCATGTGCGGTGTTGAGGGGACTGTAGGCAACCTCCCATCCGTTTCGAGGGTAGCTTTGGGTACCTCCTACTGGTGTGGATTGGCCTACCTGTGTGCAGAGGAAGGAGAAATTACTACTTATCTGATAATTTCCTTTCCTCTAAGGAAGTCAGGCCAGTCCACAACCCACACTGGGCTTTTTATTTGCTTTTAATTCATCCTTTATACACAAATGATGCAGAGTGTTATTTCTTTTGATTCATTTGAAGAACTGGTATGTGAAAGAAACAGTCCCTAAGATGTTAACTTTTTTACTGAGCTCAGTGTTTCTCTGTTGGTTTGGAGCATGAGTGGTTGACAGTTAATAGTCATGTTCAAGTATATCAGTTTGTTCACAGTTTGGCTTTTCTAGAGATACAGGCAGGCGGTATGTCAGTGACGTCATTGAGTCCGTTTTACTCTGTTTCCATCTGCTGGTAGGAGTCCATAACCTACTAGTGTGGATTGACCTGCTTTTCTTAGAAGGAAGACAATTATCAGGTAAGTAGTAATTTCTCTTTATGTCACAATGCTGAAAAGCAGTTTATAAAAGAAACTTTTTCCAGAAATGATCCTTAAGGTGTGTCTATTTTGTCTTTCTACAGTCAGATCCTGTATGCTGGTTTTGTGGCCTTGGTGTTAGCTAGCATCACTTTTCCACATGGATTGGGACAGTACATTGGTTCTAGGGTAAGGAAATGGTCCAAGAAATGGTAGAAGTCACAAAAAATAGGACTGGAAAAGATCTTCATCTAGAATCAGAAGAAAGGGCTGGAATTCTTCTAGAAATACAGAAAAGACCTCACGATATCATCCAGTGTCACAGAAAGATTAGAAGGGAGCTTAAGAGGTGCAGGGCTGGGGTGATTCAGTCAGAGTGGGTCCTGTCCACCCCCCCCCCCCCCACCACCATGAATAGAGCAGAATGGGTCCCCCTGAGTTACTGTGCGCAAGGGAGGGGTAACTGTACTTCCTGGCCCAGCACGGTATCTCCACTGCTAGAGTCACTGATGCTCCAATGTTTCCGAATGATGTTAGACATTGGGGGGGCTGGGTTACCATGGCAGTACAAGGCCTGGAGCATTTGCCCCAAATCCCCCACTCCCCCTAAATGTGCTCGTGTTTACAGGTCATCTAGAATGGCAGGACCCACTCTATATAATCCCAGACAGATGTGTGCCTGATCTGCTCTTAAAAAACCTCCAGTAATGGAGATTCCATCATCTCTGTAGGTAACTTGTTCCAGTGCTTGACTAGCCTCGCAATCGCTGAGCTCTACGACTATCCTAAATCTTCCCTGCTGTGATTTAAGCATGTAACCCTATCTTAGGGTGCATAAAATATAACTAGTGGTTGAGAGTCCAAATCTTTTGCTGGGGTTCTTGAAATGTAGTCGAAGCTGTGCTGAAGGTGGGAGCGTGTAAGTTCCTACCTCACTCCCAGCAGGGACATTTTTAGTTTTAGGGGGGTTGGGGGGTAGGGGGTACCGTGCTGCAACTTAAGACTGTGGCGGGTTGGGGTGGGAGGGTCCAGTGGCAGCATCATATTAAGCATATTTATAGAATCAGGAAAAGGGGGGGCAGCAGCGGACCCAGGGACATTTTTAATATTAGAAGAGGATGTGGAAGGGGGTGTGCACAGCCTGATAGGGCTTCTGTGAAATTTGATGGGCAGGAAGGAGGACATTTGACATCACTATTTTACTGCCTTGGGTGGAGCTGGAGCCTCCGCAGGACCCTCAGGGGGGGGAAGGGGAGGTCAGAGCACGAGGTCTGCCGGGCTGATGTTGCAGGCCCCAGGGGGGGGTCAGAGAATCAGCGGCCTTTTCGAAAGCACTTGGCAGGAGCCAGGAGGCCCCTCCCCTGCTGTAAGTGCCAGTATGAAAGTTAGCCTTTAACTTGCTGGAAAAAGCTAACTTTCATACTGGCACTTATAAGGATCTAGCCGGTTTTATTCAGCTGACATCTTTGCGAGTGAAATACCTCTGTGAAAGGACAAATAAGATAGTCACTCTACTGCTGTAAGGAACCGAAACACTGAAACAGTGCTGGCAGTGTCGGGCGGCTCGCCATTAAGAACAAGAGGAGTTTTAAGTTAAGTTCTTATTCTCTCTATTCTTCTTAAAAATTGCATACAGAAAAATTCTTCAAAAAATCACATTTGTATGACCAATGATTATAACTTAAGACTAGGTCTGGAAAAGACCATTTTCTACTAATAAGTAGACAATACCATCTTTTATATGATAGTCATATATGTTTGTTTCACAATAATAGGTCATAGAAGTACTGGTGAATTTTGAGTTCCGCTATTGTTTGATTGACTATTCACCCTTCAGTTTCATTTCCACCATTTGAGTGCATGCCATAATGCAGGTATAACTTTGTGCAGCTCTTGAGACTATGTTAGATGCTATTATTTCTATTTCCATTTCTCCTGTTTTGTACTGTATGTAGAGTGGCTTTTTTGGGTTTCCATTCCAATTTCTGTCTCCATATTTGTAATTTGTGGACCTTGGTGAAGGTCGATTTTGTGTGTATGATCGAGATGAAGTATTTAACTAGCATATAGACTAGTAAAATACCTCACCTTATTTGTTGTGTTTTCTCAATAGGACATGCATTGGTGGTGAACTGCTATCTTTTTATAAGTAGGGCTATTGCGCTTGGTAGTAGAGGGAGTTTGTATTGCTGTTATTGAGAAACATCAGAATATCTTTTTTGTATGGTGAGTTGTATAGGGAATGTTCTAGTTCTGCTTTTTCTCACAGGACAAGCAGGATGGTAGTCCTCACATATGGGTGACATCATCAGGATGGAGCCCAATCACAGAAAACTTCTGTCAAAGTTTCCAGAACTTTGACTGGCCCCTACTGGGCATGCCCAGCATGGCACTAACCCTGCAGCCAGCAGGGGTCCCCCTTCAGTCTTCTTTTTTCCGCGCAGCAGTAGCCTCGCGGTAAAGGAGCTCTGAAGAGATTCCTGACAGGAATTTTCTTCATGGAATTACTAAAAGTTAATTGCCCCACAGGGGTCCCCCCTCTAACTTTTCTCAGTCCACGGTACTCCGGTAAGTTTTAACCTGCTTTTCCGTCGATTACCGTTGAGTTTGTCGATTACCGTTGAGTTTGGCCTTCGCGGCCTACTGGCCGTCGACCGTACCACGGCTCGATTTTTTTCCATGGCTATGGTGTCAGGGTTTCGTCGGAGCCTGGACTGTACCTGCACCATGTCTATCACAGACCCCCATAAAGTCTGTGTAATGTGCCTAGGACGCGAGCACGATATCTTGACCTGCACCAGATGTGCCTTAATGACACCGAAGGGTCGCAAGGCCAGAATGGAAAAGATGGAACTTCTCTTTCATGCTCAAACCCTGACTCAGTCCATCGCATCGACATCGTCAATGCGATGGACTGCATACTATGAAACAGTGCTGGCAGTGTCGGGCGGCTCGCCATTAAGAACAAGAGAAGTTTTAAGTTAAGTTCTTATTCTCTCTATTCTTCTTAAAAATTGCATACAGAAAAATTCTTCAAAAAAACACATTTGTATGACCATTGATTATAACTTAAGACTAGGTCTGGAAACACCTTACAGGCAAAGGCTTTCCTATCTCAACAACGAGCACTGACTCTTGCGTCCCTTGCTCACCAGCTGCAGTCTCAGCACTCCGCGACTGCATGCCAATTTCTTGTCCTCCTCGGACACATGGCGTCCTCAGTCCATGTCACACCAATGGCCCAATGGCCCGCTTGGCCATGAGACTCATGCACTGGACTCTGAGGTCTCAATGGACTCAAGCTATTCAGCCTCTGTCAGCCATTGTCCGCATAACCGACTCACTCCGTCTGTCTCTCGCCTGGTGGAAAAATCAGAACAATCTCCTCCAGGGATTGCCCTTCCAGGCTCCAAATCCTCAAATCATTCTCACCACCGACGCTTCCAACCTCGGGTGGGGAGCCCATGTAGCCAATCTGCAGACACAAAGCTCTTGGTCTCCAGAGGAAGCCAAACACCAAATAAATTTCCTGGAACTTCGAGCAATCAGATTTGCTCTCAGGGCCTTTCAGGATTGCCTCTCAAATCAAGTCATCCTGATTCAGATGGACAACCAGGTGGCAATGTGGTACATCAACAAACAGGGAGGCTCAGGCTCCTTCCTTCTGTGTCAGGAAGCTCTCTCCCATTCAATGTACCTCAGGGCCACCTGGTTACCGGGAGTGGACAATGTGTTGGCAGACAAGCTGAGTCGCGTCTTTCAACCGTACGAGTGGTCTCTCAACCCCTCGGTAGCGAACTCCATCTTCCAACAATGGGGATATCCTCGGATAGACCTCTTTGCGTCCCCACAGAACCGCAAAGTGGAGAACTACTGCTCTCTCATTCGCAGCAAACACTCTCAACCCAGAGACGCATTCTCCCTCTCTTGGGCAACCGGTCTGCTTTACGCATTCCCTCCACTTCCTCTTCTCTCAAAGACTCTCGTGAAGCTACATCAGGACAAGGGAACCATGATCCTGATAGCACCTCACTGGCCACGCCAAGTGTGGTTTCCAATACTTCAGGACCTCTCCATCCGCAGGCACATTCCATTGGGAAAGGACCCGCTTCTGATCACTCAAAACGACGGGTGCCTACGACATCCCAATCTTCAAGCCTTGCCCCTGACGGCATGGATGTTGAAAGGTTAATCCTTCAACCACTTAACCTTTCTGAGCCAGTTTCCTGTGTCTTGATTGCTTCACGGAAGCCTTCCACGAGAAAAGCTTACTCTTACACATGGAAACGTTTCACGTTATGGTTCTCTTCTCAGTCCCTTGACCCCTTTTCCTGTCCAATCCCGAAATTTCTGGACTATCTCTGGCAACTATCAGAGTCAGGTCTTAAGACTTCCTCCATTAGAATGCATGTCAGTGCAGGAGCCGCCTTCCATAAAGGTATTGGGGATGTCTCTATATCAGTACACCCCCTTGTAACATGTTTTTTGAAGGGCTTGCTCCACATCAAGACCCCGTTGCGTCCTCCGGCCCCTTCTTGGGACCTTAATCTAGATCTGGGTCGGCTCATGAAACCACCATTCGAGCCTCTTCACTCTTGTGAAATTCAATCTCACATGGAAAGTGATTTTCCTTTTGGCTATCACTTCAGCTCGCAGAGTTAGTGAATTGCAGGCTCTAGTTACCTATCCACCTTACACTAGACGTCTGCAGGACCGGGCGGTACTCCGCACTCACCCGAAATTCTTACCTAAGGTAGTTTTGGATTTTCATCTAAATCAATCCATTATACTACCTACCTTTTTTCCCAGGACCCATGCCAACCCAGGAGAACAGGCTCTGCATACCCTTGACTGTAAACGGGCTCTAGCGTTTTACCTAGACCGTACAGCGACCCATAGGGAAAACACTCAATTGTTTGTCTCTTTCCACCCAAACAAGTTAGGGAAGCCTGTGGGTAAGCAGACTCTCTCCTCCTGGTTGGCGGACTGCATATCCTTTTGCTACCAGCAAGCAGGCATTCCATTTCAAGACCGTGCTAAAGCACACTCTGTGAGGGCCATGGCGACTTCAGTAGCATACCTACGATCGGTGCTGCTTCCTGACATCTGCAGGGCTGCCACTTGGAGTTCCCTCCACACTTTTGCAGCCCACTATTGCTTGGACAAAGCCGGAAGACAAGATTCCATTTTCGGCCAATCTGTCCTTCGTAACCTATTTACAACGTGACGTACCAACACCCTTCCGCCTGCCCGGTGGGGTTCAGGATGCCCTCTACCAAATTCCACCCTAGTTGTTGTGCCTGTGCATGCCTTTGGGTACATTTGGTGCATGTTCGGACATCCTCAGCTTGGTACTCACCCATATGTGAGGACTACCATCCTGCTTGTCCTGTGAGAAAGCAAATGTTGCTTACCTGTAACAGGTGTTCTCACAGGACAAGCAGGATGTTAGTCCTCACGAAACCCGCTCGCCGCCCCATGGTATTGAGTTCGTAACGTTTTGTTATTTTATTTTTCGGCACCACCTGTAGCTTTCAAATAAGACTGAATGTGGACCCCTGCTGGCTGCAGGGTTAGTGCCATGCTGGGCATGCCCAGTAGGGGCCAGTCAAAGTTCTGGAAATTTTGACAGAAGTTTTCCTTGATTGGGCTCCATCCTGATGATGTCACCCATATGTGAGGACTAACATCCTGCTGTCCTGTGAGAACACCTGTTACAGGTAAGCAACATTTGCTATACCCATTCTTGAGGGTTGGGGGGGGGGGGCGGGGGGTTTCCTGTGGATGCAAAGTTTACATTTATATTTAGTCTTGTGACTGTCATGTGTTCAGTGTGTCACACATGTGAGAACTATCTATCAGATGTGTCCTGATAGAAAAAAGGGTGAGAACCATTGATCTAGGCCTCTTGTAATCTTGTTACTCTCTCCCACATCCTTCAAGTGTCAGCTCAAAACTGAACATAGTCATTTAAGAAAGGCTGCTAAAGCAGATTCAGTGAAAAATTATAATCGTGTTCTGAAGCATTGCTTAATCTGTCATATAATTTAAAAAATCTCTGCTGACTCTGGGTTTGCCTGAGATTTTTTTTTTTTACCTTGGGAACAAGTGACCTGTTAAGAGGCTCTGCCTTTGCCCCAGTGATCCTTGACACTTGGGTGCTTCCACAGCTGAGCATGAAGGAACACCTGGAGACCTTCTTCAACAATCTGACATACGGCATCGAAGAGCTTGCTGCACAGAACACCACCAGGCAGCCCCCCTTACCCAACCTACCAAGAGAACTGGCTGCAATGGACCCACCCGTACCTCTCCTCTCTTGAAATGTTCATCTTCTTCACCATAATGAAGGTAACAGCCATTGCATAGCTAACCTGTTGAGGAAAACTGGTTAGTGCTTTCTCTGATCTCTTTAACCCTTGTGTATAGAAGTCAAGATCATGTCACCAGTTTGTTTGGAGAACTGTTAGTAAAGGTTATCGGTTGGGAAGTTGCCTCTTTTCAGTTTGCCTTCAATGTCTTCTTGCATTGTGCAAGATGTATTTGTTATGTTGGCTCTCATGGAGCATTCCTGTTTCAAGAGGAATTAAGGTGATATCTACCAGTCCATGGGCAGTCTTTGTTAAGAGGCCAACCCACTAGTTTAAGAAACCTCTGTAGATGGAAAGTTATATCTAGAATAAGAAACAAGACATAAAAATTATATCCTGGAAGTGACTTACTGTATGTGCTATTTGTCTGTGTGCATTATAAATTATGTATGTTTTTTTGTACACTGCCTAGAATTTTAGATTATGTGGGTTACACATTTTTTAAATTAATTAAATCTGTAGACATGCAAATACTTAAAATACTATGACCCAGCATAGTACATTCTTAAATGAGTCTTAACTAAGCATGGGGGGAACATAGGATTGCCAAAAAATAAGGTGGTAAATGCTTCTCAATTACAGAATATAAATTTAAACACAATTTAGAAAAAATATAATTAATCTTATTTTATCATACTAAGCAAACATACAAATCATGTAAATAACATAAAACTCCAACAACAGCAGAGTGATGAGCGGCAATTAAATTTACTTGACAACAACACTTTAGAGAACCATAAGTTTTTTATTCTATTTGTGCACACAACAGTTGTGCACAAGAGTTCGATCACAGAGTTCAATCTCAGAGTGAAATACTGTTTGGAAAACCCCGACACGGCCGTGTTTTGCGTCGGGCTGCATCAGGGAGATCAAAGTTCAAAAAATATCTGAAAACAAACAAACTTTATGCAGTTATTGTGCAGGTAGGCGGACACATGGAACAACATATAATTAATTGAGGAGTCAATGAAAATAGGACCAAGACACGGAGATCAACATGGTGGTAATCGTATGCAAACACCAAGGCAGGTGACTGGAAGTGTGCAGGGGCAGCCAACTCATTGGATGGGAAGGCTGGGATCGGTGAACCTAGTGAATATGACCCAGTGAGTGTAGGGATAACCTGATGTGAGAGAGATAGGGAAAGAGGAAAAGGGAGGGGAAAGAGGGAAAGGAAAGGAGGGGGTAGGGGAAAGGAGGGAGGGACCAAAGGGGGGAGGAGGGGGGAAGGGGAGGAAAGTAGGAGATGGAGGGAGTGAAAACATAATATAATAATATAATAACATAAAACTAACATACCCAGAAAAAAAAATTAACCAAACGGAAAACAAATCAATTAAAAATGTGTGTTTTATAGTAAATATCCAAAGAAGGACAAATAATCTTACAAGGAGTATAAAGACCCTAAAATAATCCTCCATGGATACAATTATCCAACTATGTACTTACATGAATCTAGGATTGCCACTGGCTCTAATTTTGCTGTTCAGGCTGAGCTTTACCTCACCCCCACTATAGGACACACATTTGTTGGAATTGTAAGTTTATAGATGCAGTGAGGGGTAAATCCAGGTTTGGCTAGGCCTAGCCTTGGCCCTGATGACTTGGAGCCAGTTACTAAACCTCGCTGTGTGTGAGGGGGCTCTTTGGCAGTCATGATGCAGTTTAGTTTGTATGTCGAGTTTTTATAATTTCCCTGATTTCCAGGTTTTGCTTGCCAACTGTCACTGTCTTATTTCTTTTTATCTCTTTTTTTTTTTTGTTTGTTTTTACAGTTTTTTATGCTTTTATTTGCCACCAGTATGATCGTCCCAGCTGGCTATTTCCTTCCAGTGTTTGTTTATGGTATGTCCCTGCATTTATGGGGAGGTGGGGTGTGACCGGTACCTTTCACTATGGGAGAAGCACAATGAGAATAGGGTTGGCATGCTACCCCAGGTCAGCTGAATAGGGTGAGCGAGTCCTGGGTTTACCTCATAGCATGCATGGATTGTTAGTTCCAATTTTCTTAAGCACATCAATTGAAAAATCAGAACTAAAAGTCCCTGCATGCAAACCCAGGACTGGATCAACCTATTGGGTTGGTCTGAGATGAGGTGGCCATTTAGTCACCCTATTTAAACAGCTTTGACATCTCATTCACTGTGGTGGGATCAAATTAGTGAGAGAAACTTTCAGTACTATCTCAAGAATGAGCTAAAAATCATAAGGATAAAAGTGGAAATATAAGGCTCTGGTTTGCTTTTACAGCCTGATTTAAACACAGTTTCTATGCAGTGCTCCTCCTTCAAATAACTTTATATCATGCAAGATCAATACTAAAGTGACCAGTTGGCTTCAGGTCATCAGGGATAGACTTAAGCTGGTCCAGGTTTTACACTCATTGCATGCATGGAAATGTAGTTCTGTGCTATTGTTTTTTAGACCCTAAATTATAGCTCAACACCACTTCTTGCATGTAATGAAAGAAATACCCAGGACTGTATCAGCCTCTTTGTGTCGGCAGGTCTGCTTTCTGCTGATGGCACAGTATTATATATTGCAGCTTTGGCAACTATAAGCTCATATGCCCTCTGCAGTAGTTTGGCACATTAAGAAAGCAGAGGATCCACTGCTTTAGGGAAATCAACTGTGAGTTAAACCAGATTGGTGGTTGGTCTGAGTTAGTTGGTAACCTTAGTTGCAGGAGTAGAGAATGTAGCGTGCTATCTGTGAATAATGTTATGAGTTGCAGAGTGGCACGTGTTTGTCTGTGCTCTCGCAGGTGCCGGTCTGGGAAGACTATATGGTGAGATCATGGCGAAAATATTCCCTGAAGGCATCATCTCAGAGGGTTTGCATATCAAAATCACGCCAGCAGGCTATGCGCTGGCAGGTAAGGTCCTTTGCAGGGGCAGTTGTCATTTTCTGTTTTTCTCATAACGAGAAGGCCTATAGATCACCTCAAAATGGTGGGAGCTTTCTGATTGGTCATCACTGTTGTCATACCAGTGTCAGTATAGCATCTCCAGATAATTCAAGGTTACAAGATATTAATTTTTTGACTTTATTATTATTGTGCCTTTTCTGTGGTGATGGCATCAATGTAATTCTATTTTTATGTTACAACTTTTGTTCAATAAATACTTTTTATGGTTGCACTGGATTACAGCTGTAAGAAATTTACATACATAATTAAAATGAAACCCAACTTATGATACAGACAAGGCTAATTTAACAAAAAATAAACAATGAAGACCATCAGCATCTGACAATAGTCTTGACAATAAGTGTCTGCCTTCTGAGAGCTAAGTTCTAACATGTTTGCATCCTCAAAGTCAATTGACAAATTCTTGCTGGAACAGCTGTTTTTAAGGCCTTCTTATATGCTCTAGTATCTGTCATAATTCTCAGTTGCTCTGGCATGTTATTCCAAAGAATTGGGCCTGCCCCTGAGAAGGCCCGGTCCCTAATCTCACCCAAATATGCTTAACAAATAGACTGAATGTTATGGTTAGCTGGCCGTGGACTCCTTCCGGGGCAGGCTGCACTCACCCCCGGGATTCAGCACTGCCTCCTTCCCCCTCCTGGTACTCAGAATGCCGCCACCATGCTGCCTCTATGTCTCTAATAGGCACATGAGCACCCAGTCTTCAAGGCCTCATGGTGGGAAACTCTCTAGTCTGCACCTGATGATGACATCACATGATTGGGTATTTAAATCCTAGCCACACAATAAATGATGCCTCAACCAGAGATCCACCTACCATAGTAGTGTGTGTTG
The DNA here is from genome assembly GCF_901001135.1 of Rhinatrema bivittatum. Lineage (NCBI taxonomy): Eukaryota > Metazoa > Chordata > Amphibia > Gymnophiona > Rhinatrematidae > Rhinatrema > Rhinatrema bivittatum. The sequence goes on from NC_042630.1 coordinate 20,868,675, forward strand.
CCTTGCCTCTCCAGCCTGCCTTGTCCAGCCCAGCCTCACCTTGCTTCTCCAGTTTCCCCCGCCTCATCTCATCTCATCTAGCCTTGCCTTGTCTGTCAGTCTGTCGTGCCTTGTAGTATCCAGCTCCGCCTTGCCTACCTAGCCCATCCTGCTGTGTCAGTTCCTCTTGTCTTGACCCTGTCTTCTTTTCGGACTGAGTCCTGGATTCGACCCTTATCCTGGATACCTTCTTCTGCCTTCTTATCAACAGAGTACATGAATGTACTTACCTTTACAAAGCTCTGTGTTATAACACTCTATGGTATACATCTGTCAGTCCTGAGCTCAAAGCTTCACTGAAGTCAATTTACACTAGAGAAGTCTACCCGCTGGGTATTCATGTGACAGCTTCACCATTCCTTATCTATGGGGACAAAGCCAAAGAACTGGCATCCTTGTCAAATAGGATATGTGAGAGGCAGTGATTCAGTGGTACTCTGCCACCATCTTCCAAATCAGATACTGAGGTGACCTCACATTACAAGTGGGTCATGATATTAATGGGCAGAAAGGAAGGGTCAGAGGAAATACGAGAAATTTCTTCTTTATTGAGAGGATGGTACATGCCTGGAATAGTTTACCAGTAGAGGTAGTAGCAACCGGAATTGTGATAGAATTTAACATGCTTAGGATGGACACAGAACGTAGTGGTAAAGGGCGGTTAAGGGAAAAAAGAAATGAGGGAGGAAACTGGAGAGTTTGCTCAGTCATATGAAACTTTAGAAGGCTAAAGAGGTGAGAAAACCAATCAATGGGCAGAGCATGGCCGTACGGCTGCCTCAGGCTTCCAAGCCGGTTGGGGTAATGTGCATGGAATGACCATAGTTATAACCTGCACTTCAACAAGCATGGAACAATCAGATGTTTGGACAACAGCCTCAATAGTATTGGTGGCTGTTTGGATTATTACAAAGTGTTGTGATAAGAAATAGGAAGGGTCCTCGGGGTTGGATTAAGCATGGGACTTGTAAGAACCAAAGAGGAAGATAACAAAACCTGACTTGGATAAGGGGTGATATTCCACAGATGGTCAAACTTCTATGGCTGATTGCTGGGATATATCCTTAGCAGAGCATGACAGGAATAGCCAGACAGACTGAATGTTATCAATGTGAGATCCGTATTCAGCGCATTTGTCTGGCATATTTGGCACTTAGCCGGACAAACTTCAGTATTTAAAAATCTCACCAGGCTGACCATTCCTGATGTAGCTGGATAAGTTTTTGTCTGGATGAAAACTTATCTGGCTATGTCAGAGGTGTTCTGGGGCAGAGTAGCATTAGCTGAATATCCCCAATTTTCAGAGTTGTCTGTCTATGGTAATCAGATAACTTTAGTACAGCTGAAGATGAGTCCTAAAGTTAGCTGGATACCCTTATCCAGCTAAGTTTAAGATAGCTAGGTATATTCAGTGGGGCAAGTGCACCGCTGAATATCCCAGCTAAGTTAGCCAGATAAAGTTTATTCGGGTAACTTATATGTTATCTTCATCTGCAATATGTTAGGCTCAGAGAAAGCATGAACCAATCCAGTTGCAGCCATCTTTCTTTGTTGAAAGGGTGGTGATATCAGGTTTTGAGCCTCTTCAGATGTATGCCAAATGTTTGAGACCTTAAGCTTGGCTTTATTTAGAATAATAACAGAACATTGGCACCCTGGTTTACAGATTGCAGCTTAAAGCATAAGCAGGGCCTTTACTTCCAAGGACATTTGCACAATAAGGATTTCTGTTCAAAGCACCTAGATACAAGTTCCATTTCCATTTCTTGAATCAGGTCCATTCCAGATTTCAGAGTCTTCAGGAATCAATCCAAGAGACAATTTTCTTAACCAGCAAGTATTCATGGACTCTCCCACTAGTTTCCAATGTATCATCCCGACATCCCTCAAATTGCTAGGAACAAATTCCTTTCAGTAATTCCTCAGGACCAATCCAGATCCTTGGGGACAGGGGTGTACGTCTTACATCAGACTTCCTGCAAACTCCTTTCTGGGATGCTCATTTCACATTTAGTAGGGTCAGCCACTGACAAGAGCAAAACTCCAGCATCCTATCCTAGCCATCTATGAATCCAAGGCCAGCCAGAGTACGATTCATACGGGTCTGCTTCATTGAAGCCTCCCTTCATGGGACCTCAATGTGTTTTTTTCCAGCTGGTGGAAGCTCCCTTTGAGCTGCTATGCTCCTGTGACCTGAAATACCTGACCTGGAAAGTTGTATTTTTGGGGGCAGTTATTTCAGTACGCAAGGTCAATGAGCTTCAGTCATAAGAACATAAGAAATTGCCATGCTGGGTCAGACCAAGGGTCCATCAAGCCCAGCATCCTGTTTCCAACAGAGGCCAAAACCAGGCCACAAGAACCTAGCAATTACCCAAACACTAAGACGATCCCATGTTACTGATGCAATTAATAGCAGTGGCTATTCCCTAAGTAAACTTGATTAATAGCCATTAATGGACTCCTCCAAGAACGTATCCACACCTTTTTTGAACCCAGCTACACTAACTGCACTAACCACATCCCCTGGCAACAAATTCCAGAGCTTTATTGTGCGTTGAGGAGCGGATTTTCAGAGCCCTGCTCGCCTAAATCCGCCCAAAACCGGGCGGATTTAGGCGAGCAGGGCCACGCGCGCCAGTGAGCCTATTTTACATAGGCCTACCGGCGCGCGCAGAGCCCCGGGACTCGCGTAAGTCCCGGGGTTCTCCAAGGGGGGGCGTGTCGGGGGAGTGTCGGGGGCGGGCCCGGTCGTCGCGGCGTTTCGGGGGCGTGTCGGCAGTGTTTTGGGGTGGGTACGGGGGCGTGGCTACGGGCCGGGGCGGTCCGGGGGCGTGGCCGCGCCCTCCGTACCCGCCCCCAGGTCGCGGCCCGGCACTCAAGAGGCCCGCTGGCGCGCGGGGATTTACTTCTCCCTCCGGGAGGCGTAAATCCCCGGAGAAAGGTAAGGGGGGGGTGTAGACAGGGCTGGGCCGGTGGGTTAGATAGAGGAAGGGAGGGGAAGATGAGGGGAGGGCGTTAGAGGATTCCCTCCAAGGCCGCTCCGATTTCGGAGCGGCCTTGGAGGGAACGGGGGTAGGCAGCGCGGCTCGGCGCGCGCCGGCTATACAGAATTCATAGCCTTGCGCGCGCCGATCCAGGATTTTAGTGGATACGCGCGGCTCCGTGCGTATCTACTAAAATCCAGCGTACTTTTGCTTGCGCCTGATGCGCCAGCAAAAGTACGCCTATTCGCGTTTTTCGAAAATCTACCCCTGAGTGAAAAAGACTTTTCTCCGATTAGTCTTAAATGTGCTATTTGCTAACTTCATGGCATGCCCCCTAGTCCTTCTATTATTCGAAAGTGTAAATAACCGAGTCACATCTACTCGTTCAAGACCTCTCATGATCTTAAAGACCTCTATCATATCCCCCCTCAGCCGTCTCTTCTCCAAGCTGAACAGCCCCAACCTCTTCAGCCTTTCCTCATAGGGGAGCTGTTCCATCCCCTTTATCATTTTGGTTGCCCTTCTCTGTACCTTCTCCATCGCAACTATATCTTTTTTGAGATGCGGCAACCAGAATTGTACACAGTATTCAAGGTGTGATCTCACCATGGAGCGATACAGAGGCATTATGACATTTTCCGTTCTATTAACCATTCCCTTCCTAATAATTCCTAACATTCTATTTGCTTTTTTGACTACTGCAGCACACTGAGCCGACGATTTTAAAGTATTATCCACTATGATGCCTAGATCTTTTTCCTGGGTGGTAGCTCCTAATATGGAGCCTAACATCATGAAACTACAGCAAGGGTTATTTTTCCCTATATGCAACATCTTGCACTTGTCGACATTAAATTTCATCTGCCATTTGAATGCCCAATCTTCCAGTCTTGCAAGGTCCTCCTGTAATGTATCACAGTCTGCTTGTGATTTAACTATTCTGAATAATTTTGTATCATCCGCAAATTTGATAACATCACTCGTCGTATTCCTTTCCAGATCATTTATATATATATTGAAAAGCACCGGTCCAAGTACAGATCCCTGAGGCACTCCACTGTTTACCATTTTCCACTGAGAAAATTGACCATTTAATCCTACTCTCTGTTTCCTGCCTTTAACCAGTTTGTAATCCACGAAAGGACATCGCCTCCTATCCCATGACTTTTTAGTTTTCGTAGAAGCCTCTCATGAGGGACTTTGTCAAACGCCTTCTGAAAATCCAAAATACACTACATCTACCGGTTCACCTTTATCCACATGTTTATTAACCCCTTAAAAAAAATGAAGTAGAGTTGTTAGGCAAGACTTCTCTTGGGTAAATCCATGTTGACTGTGTCCCATTAAGTCATGTCTTTCTATATGCTCTATGATTTTGATCTTGAGAATAGTTTCCACTATTTTTCCCGGCACTGAAGTCAGGCTCACTGGTCTATAGTTACCCGGATCGCCCCTGGAGCCTTTTTTAAATATTGGGGTTACATTGGCCACCCTCCAGTCTTCAGGTACAATGGATGATTTTAATGATAGGTTACAAATTTTAACTAATAGATCAAAAATTTCATTTTTTAGTTCCTTCAGAACCCTATGATGCATACCATCCGGTCCAGGTGATTTGATACTCTTTAGTTTGTCAATCTGGCCTACTACATCTTCCAGGTTCACAGTGATTTCATTCTGTTCATCTGACATTAAGGACTGTAGTCCTTAATGTCTATTCAACCTACACAAAGTTTTTTCATGTTAGGCTAGTCTTGCGTAATGCTCCCCAAGTTCCTGCCTCAGTTGGTATCAGAATTTCTTCTTAACCAGTCAATTGTCCTTCCAACATTTTTCCCCAGGATATGCTACCAAAGAGAACAAGCCCTGCACAGTTTGAACTGCAAGAGAGCCTTGGCCTTCTATCTCGAGCGGACAAGCCCATAGAAAGTCCACTCAGCTTTTTGTTTCCTTTGATCAGAACAAGCTGGGGATCGCCGTTGCCAAACAGACGACTGCACCTCCTGTTACGCTCATACAGGCTTGGCTCTGGTGGGCCATATCAAGGCTCACTCTGTCCAGGCTGTGGCAATATCGGTCGCTCACTTGCAATCTGTCCCCATGAAGGAGATCTGAAGGCTGAGACATGGAATTCTCTCCAGACATTCGCATCACATTATTGTTTGGTCAGAGATGGCCAACATGACAGCAGGTTTGGCCAATCTGTCCTCTGGAACTTGTTGGAGGTGTAAAACCCAACTGTGTTCCTGCCAAGAGCCCATTGTTTGTTTGTTTTTTCAGGCTTCCCCTTCCTTAGTATATGCATTAAAAAAAAAAAAAAGCTTGCTGCCAACAAAAACATTATTGTTGTGCCCGTTGGCACTGTTTTTGTTATTTTCCCTTTTTTATTGGGGGTCTCTCTAATGTTTTGGCCAGCTGCGGGATGGCCTTTGACTGGCTGCACGCTCTTCCAGCTCCCCAAATGGCTGATGCGGCTGAGACGCTGTACCGCCATGTTTCTGGGACCTTCTAGGTGTGTGCTTGGTGTGGAACCTCTTAAAGGCCCCATGGCAGGCAATTCTTCAGCTGGCGCTCCTTGATGACATCAGCGGCCCGGCTATTTAAACCTTGACCACCCGCCAGGGCCTTGCTTCAGCAACAGGTCCTCCTGCATTCAGTGCATATTGCTTCTCTGTCTCCTCATCTTGCCTTACTTTGTTGTCACCTTGCCTTGCCTGTCTGCCCTGCCTTTGTCTTGCCTTGTCTGTGTTCTGCCCATTTGTCTCTACTTGACTTCTGGTTCTGACCCTGGACTTGGTTTCTGACTACTCTTCTGGTCTGCTGTCTGTCCTTATCCCGGCTTGGACCTGGATATTGTTTGCTTGCCACCTGCCCAGACTCTGATATCCTTGCTCACTGCCAGCCCTGTCCACTGCCCGAGACCTGTCTTCCTCAGACTGTTCCATACCAGATGTTCGCCTAAGCCCTGCCAGCTCTTGGAAACCAAGGGCTCAACCTGTGGGGATCGGAGCTGGAATAAGTGAAGTTCCAGTGCCAGTTCCAGCAGAGCGAGTCCACCTGCTGTTGACGTGGGCCTAGTGGGTCCGCCTACTAGGCTGCGTCAACCATGCCACAACCCAAGGGCTCACATCCGTGACAGCTGCCTGTAGCTAGGGAAGCCTGCTTGTCCTTGGAGAAAGCAGAGTTGCTGACCTGTCACAGGTGTCTCCAAGGACAACAGAATGTTAGTCCTTATGATTTCTGCCTGCCTCCCCATGGAGTTGGTCTTCACTTCATTGTTTTATTAGACTGGAGGGACCCTGCCTGGACGCATGATAATGCATGCCGTGGGCATCCTCAGTGAGGCTCAAAAGTTCTAGAAACTTTGACATACATAGTCCATGCCGGGCTCCATTGGATGATGATGTCCTTGTGTGAGGATTGATATCCTGTTGTCCTCGAACATCTGTTATAGGTAAGTAATATTGCTCTCTATTTGATGGACTAGTTGATTCTCACCTGCCATCACTGTCCATGTACTATGTGATGTACTATGGCTAAGGACTTAGCCAGATAACTTGTGGGCGGGCAATGGGCATAATGGGGTGGCACTACTTAGCCAGATAAGTTATCAGTCTAGGTTAGACGTGCTCAATAGCAGATATGACTTATCCGGCTAAGTTGCACCAAATACAGGGATATTCAGCTATATAGCCATGCAACTAAATATCCCATCTAAGTTAGCCAGATAAGTATTTACAGCTAACTTAGATATCTGGCTAAATTTTGAATATTGACCCCCCCCTTATGTTTACAAGGCCAATTAATTAAGGACAGTGTTAAAGTATGCCTGGAGACTTTAACTGTTGATTTCCTCATTTGGGTCTGTTGGTCAAACCCAAGTCCAGGCTCTTAATGCCACTACAGTATCAACAACCTAACTCTATGTTGGTATGAGATGCGAGCCCATTCTTGTACTTGTAGTTCCCATCTCTAAACATACTGCAGGACAGCAGAGACTGGGCTGTGTTGTGGCAAAAGGCAGGACACCACAGAAATAGCAGCAGCCTCATTTGGCCTCTGACTCCCTTGTCCATCTATCTATAGACTAAAGATTATCCATTTGAACCCCTCTGTTTGTCGCCCTGTCTATAGATCAGCGCTCAGTCTTCCTATCTTTGTGTCTGTATATATAGATATGCACATCTGAGGTTCTCCGGCTCTTCTCCTGCCAGGTGCAGCTGCCTACTCAGGCGCCGTGACCCACACTATCTCCACAGCCGTGCTGGTGTTTGAGCTCACTGGTCAGATGTCTCACATTCTTCCTGTCCTCATCGCAGTGTTGATAGCCAATGCGATCAGCCAGCGGTCACAGCCATCCTTCTTTGACGGAATTGTCATTGTTAAGAAATTGCCATATCTCCCAAAACTCACCGTGGGCAAAACTAGGTGAGAGAGCTGTTGACTTCTGCTTTGTGGGTTTTGTGTGGAGCTTTTACAACTAAACTCACCTGCAAGTTTTTCTTCCATGCATAGTCACCAACAAAGAGACCACAGTTTGTTTGTTTATTTATTTTTATATTCCCCCTTTCAGACACTTCAAAGTGTATCGCATTCAGGTACTGTGGGGTCAATATTTATTTATATAACATTTGTGTATTGCTTATCAGAATTTCTAAGTGGTTTCCAAGATCACATTCATAAAAATCATTCGAAAACATAAAAGCAATAAAATAGACATATCAAACATTAAAATAGGTAAAATCATAAAACAGATACGATATTGAATATAAATTCAATAAAATACAAAAACTCTGCTCATCTAATTTTACAAACGTTAGGTCCCAGCCAATGACAGTCATCTATCAAATCATAAATCCAATCCAGTAAGTCACTCAATATGAAATTTACCTTAAGCCCTTTAATATTCCTCATGCCTATAAAATACAATTAGTTAAAAGCTGGTTGAAAAAAAGCTTTGGTTCACATTAATTCCCAGCCAGTAATCCTCATCTGCCAAATCAAAAAAAGCTTATTCAGTAAACCATAAAATTTACATTATGCCCAATAAAATCCCTTATGCCCACAAAATATTATTAGTTAAAAGCTTGTTGAAACAAGAAACCCTTAACTATCTTTCTGAACTTTAAAACTGAATTCTCTTTTATAGGCCGAGGCAAGGAGTTCCACAATTTAGGCTTTTGTACATAGAATAACTGTCCATGAGATTCATCCAGTCTGACTACGCTACGTGTGGGAACATCCAATAGACTTGGTGAAGCTGATCTCAAAGGCCTAGATGAATGATAAAAGTTAAGGGAATCATTAAAACTGGAGGTTACAAGGTCATTAAGACCTTTAAAAACCATCATCAGAATTTTAAATTTAATCCGCCACTTAAATGATATCCAGATAATCCATTAAAATCGGAGTAATGTGTTGGCAGATTGGAGTCCCGGACACACATCTAGCTGCCGAATTTTGAACATTCTGTAGAGCTATTATGGTAGCATGGAAGGCTAAGATGCAAGGCATTGCAATAGTCTAGAGAAGACATTACTAAAGAATAGACAACAGTTTTAAGGTAATTTTATTAAGATAATGCAGTCTTTGCAGCATATGAAGCTAGTAATAAGGCCTTTTACCACCTTACTGATGTTAGACTTCAGAGACTAGGAAGAGTCCATAGTGACCTCAAGGTTACATATCTGTGTAATGATTGGGATCTGTGCCCTGTCAGTCCTGGGCACATCTTGCATTGGTTACATAGCTAAGTAAAGAATTTCAGTTTTACTCATAATGATTGCGTACCGGCGTATTCAGAAACAAAGAAGAAATTTTATCAGTTTTTTATTTAAAGAAATAACCAAACCTTTGAGAATTTAAATTAGTCTGAGAGTTCTTATTAACAGAAGAAGTTAATGTCTTTACTATATAAAATAGTTCACGTGACTGATTTAGGGCAGACTGGATCTGACTAGCTAAGAAACAATGTTTCTTCAATTCAGCTTTAGACTGGTGGTCCCCAAGTTTAGAGAGCTAAGATTCTTGATCAATGTCCAATTTGGTTTTTCGACAACTACATGTCAGGATTTCTGTACTCGGGGGTACATCACCCCTGGAGCTGTACAGGACGACAAGGCAGAATATTGGTCTAGACAAGGGCCGGTCTTCCGCCTAGCCATCCCTCTCCCAAGCAGGTTGAGCCCTTGGGTTCTGGGGGCCAGTAGGTCTTTGCGGCAGCAGTACACATGGTGAGGCAAGCTGGATTGGTAGGACAGGCTCCAGCAAGGTGTGTTACAGGTTAGACAAGGCAAGACTTAGTAAAGGCTGGACAGGGCAAGTTTGGTACAGGCTGAGAACTGGGCAGGGCAGGACAGGACAAGACCAGACAGACAAGGACAGGACTGGACAAGGACTAAAAAGGTAGATGAGTAACAGAGAACTCAGAAGCCCAAAGGCAACAAGGCTGGAGGCCCATAGGCCACTAGGTTATAGGAAGGCCTGGATAGGCCACAAGGCAGGATACAAGACAGAATTAGGCCCGAAAGTCTCAAAGGCAAGGTATTGAACAGGAGCAGAAGCCTAGAGGGCCACAAAGCAAGGTACAAAGCTAGAGCAGGCCCGAAGGCCACAAGGCAAGCCAAGGAGCAAGAAGTCCTGAAGGCTATAAGCAAGGCACAATGCAAGAGTGGCTAGGTCAGAGAGCAAGGGTGTCTCCATGAAGAGGCAAGGATACAATGGCAGGGCTGGGTTACATAGGGCTGGAGCTTGGGTGTGATGCAGGCAGTGAAGAAGAGCTTGGAAAGGCTGGAGATTAAGCTGAGTCAAGAGGCCATTGAGGAGATGGCTCTGATAGCTCTGAAAAGAGCTCACTGGAGGCCTTTGCAGATGGGGAGGTGTTATAGTAGTCAAAATCGGGGTACGATGAGGCTGCACAGCAGACAAAATAGTAACATTACATTCTATAAGTTGCTTTTTAAGATTAATAATTTTGAGGCCAAACCATGGAGCTCTATTTTGTCTATTCACAAGCCTATTCTTCAAAGGGGCTATTTTGTCAAGGGCTTCTTCAAGAGATTGCCTCTAAAAAAAAATTACGGCTTCTTCCATATTGGTCGGAGTTATATCCTAGATTTTGGAATCCGTATTTCTCGAAGGGAGTCAATTTCAATTTGATTATGTTTACATATTTTAAATTTGGAGACAGGACTGTCCAGTTTGGTCTTTCTGAGGATATCCTGTACATTAATTTGATAATGGTCAGGCCAAGGTACACTCTCACAGAATGGGTGGAGTTAATTCCGACAAATACCAAATCCAAAGTGTGTCTGTGTGAATGGGTGGGTTGATTTGTTATCTGCACCCACTCCAAAGAAATCATCGAGATTAAAACTATATCAAAACTTTCAGAGCGAGGAAATACATAAAAAAGGAGATTAAAATCTCCTAAAAACAGAAAATCTTTCAGTTCTGCATTAAAAGACGCTAGCATGACAACCAAAGCTGATGGATAACTATTTAATAATGTCAGAGGGGAATAAACTACACACACCTTCCATTCAGAATTTGCAAGAGTGAGGGCTTCAAGATTGGGGAAAGCATCTAATTGAACTGAATTTAACTCATGAATAATTTTGGTCATAATTAAAATAATCCCCTTCTCAAAGGGCATGGACATGAAAAGGTTCAATGATAATATAAATGAAGCTGATTAAGAAGTAGTGTATCAGTTTCAAGGAGCCAAGATTTGGTTATACAGACCCTTTAGTTCTACTAATTAAATCAGTTATTATGAGAATCTTTTTTTCTAATAGCCTAAATATTAATGAGATACACCAAAAAAGAACTAGAAAGCGAACACAAATAACCATGAACCTTGTTGAGAACAGACAAAATTCTTAATGGTCTAAAATGTTTGGACTTAATCCCAGCATAACGGCCCCAACCCCCAAATGACAGGAATAGACTTGTCTGTCGTAGCAAGATATAAACTGTGGCTCAGATGTCAACAAGCACTTAGGTAGCACTCAATAGCACATGGTGCACAAAGAGGTAGACTCTTTGTGTGCGCTCCTTCAGCATCTGGGCCTCTCCCTAGAACCCGGCCCCTCAGATGACGTCGGGGAGGAGGCAAGCTTTAGTCCCACTGGGTACAAGAAGGGAGATGTTCCGGCTCGTTTGCAATGCAGGCAGATGCTCCAAAGATGGAAGGGAGCTCAGAGGCAGATGTGGCACAGCAGGAGATGGTAACTAGGCTGTAGGTAGGCAGTCCCAGACATTGAAAGCTGCCCAGATATAACTTATCCGGCTAAGTTACAAGGAATATTCAGCGGCACGGCTATGCTGGTGAATATCCGTGTAGAAGTCTCTACTTAGCCGGATAAGTTATATCGAGGTTATATCGCCCACAGCCCACCCAAATTTTATCCAGATATTCGGTGACCACTAGATAATCGAAGAAGCCCTACTTATCCAGCTACCTAGCGCCAAACGTGCTTTCAGTATCAGGCCCAAAGTGTTTATGATCCTAACCTTTGGACTTAGGCTTCTAAATTGGCCTTTTTGAATTCCTAGTGCTGAGTTCCTAAGTTTAGGCTTCCAGTTTCATTATGCTCCTAAATTTAGGAGCCTAAACAGTAGGTTGCTACAGGGGCAGAGTTAGGCTTGGTAACAAAGTTAGGAGCTTAGCACTGACTTTCAGAACTGAGCACTTAATTTGGGGGCCAAAATCCAGGCAAATAAATAATAATCATAAATTTAGGGATTACATGTAGGAGTTCTGCTTTTTTTTGAATATCAGCCCTATTATTATTGTTATTGTTAATTATCTAGTGGAGGATAATAAATTTGGGCATAACCTGACAATCATTTGCCCCAGAGAGAAATTCCTCTCTGACGCCCAAATAAGAATCCAAGCAAAATCATCCTTTTTTTCCCCTATTTTCTCTTAAAAAAAAAAAAAAAGTAGTAGAGGTATCTTCTTTAACAATTGACTTTTTGGCTAAGATCAAGTGTAGTAATGGTTGCTTACAGTGCATTAGGAGGGCAAGTTTCAAAGCCATTTTTGCAGGTGAAAAAGCATTCTACCTTTGGGGGAGTTTAATTTTGCCCAATGTGGACAAAATTAACCACTTTGTGCAGTTTTGCCTACAGAGACAGGTAGTTAGAAAACGGATTACGCAACAACGCCTTTGGGTTTGTATAATCAAAACCACACACATTGTTTCTGATGAAAAAATTACCCTCAGAAAAGGAAGGCACAAACTTCTGCAGGTAATTTTTACAGGGGCAATAATCAAAGCAAAACTACCTGCATAATTGAGCTTTATTGATGCAAACCCTGCAGGTAAAAAGTACCTGTGTGGGATTTCATTTATTTTGCTAGCAGCTAGATGTGAAGTGGCGAGGCAGTGGAAACAACTAACAGCATCTAGAAGTAATTGATTGCTCACCAAGCTAGAACATATGTACAGCAGGGAGCAGCTTAGGGCTTTAAGAAGAGATCTTCTACCTGCTTTCCGCACAGTATGGGATACTTATGACCACTGGAAAATCGAGAGAGCAAAGCCACTGCTTAGGGAGTGTGACAAGGGAGGAAATAAAAGGCTAATAATACTATTGGAGAAAATTGTAAGACGTGTAGGTAGAGTGATTTACAGGGATAACATATGTCCACTACAATGTGTTGAAGCTTACAAAGCTATGTAATTACAGATGAAAATTCTCAGTTAAATATACATTTCAAAAAAAAAAATGTACCTGTGGAATTTGCAGCAATGCAGGCAGTCTGATTATTGTCCCATATGCTTTTTCCCCCCCCCCCCCAGAGCTCATGATATCTATGCTGAAGACTTCATGGTCACTGACCTGAAATACTTGGTGAAGGGTTTCAAATACAAAGACATCCGCATTCTGCTGAAGGTCTCCAACCTGAGACAGTTCCCGTTGGTGGATTCTGAAGGTAGGTCAGGAATGACAGTGGATTGTGGACCGTCCTGCTGTCCATATGCAGCACCATGAAGAGTTGCGTCCTCCGATCAGAAGAGTTTGTCCATCCTGGAACCTTAATCTGGTCCTTTGAGGTTTGTGTACGGCACCTTTTGAGCCTCTGCGGAGAGCGACACTGAAGGACTTGTCTCTCAAAGTGTTTTTTCTTGTGGCTATATGCTTGGCTAGAAGGATTTCAGAGTTGCAAGCTTAGTCCTGTCGGGACCCCTTCCTTCAAATTTTGAATTCAGGGGTTTCTTTGAGGACAGTGCCTTCTTTTTTGCCAAAAGTGGTTTCCACATTTCATGTGAATCAAACTGTGGAGCTTCCAGCCTTTCCAATGGTAGATGCATCCGCTCCACATACGAAGGAGCTCAAGCAGTTAGATGTTCAGGGAGCTCTATTGCACTATCTCGAGGTGACGAATGATTTCAGGAGGTCCAACCACTTTTTAGTTTTGTGGAGTGGTGCGGTTTCAAAGCTTCCAAGGCTACTATTGCGCGTTGGTTGAAAGAGGCGATTCTGGAGGGCTTGCGGGCTCATTCTACGCATTTGCTGGTGGCCTCTTGGGTGGAGGCGCAATTGGTGTCTCCTCAGGATTTTTGCAGGGCAGCGACTTGGAAGTCGCTACATACCTTTGCGAGACACTATCATTTGGATGTGGAGATTCAGGTTCTCCTTCTTTTGGCGAGAGTGTTCTGAGAGCGGGACTCTCTAGGTCCCACCCTAACTAGGGGGCTTTGGTACATCCCAGGAGTCTGGACTGATCCAGGTACATACAGGGAAAGGAAAATTGGTTCTTACTTGCTAATTTTTGTTCCTGTAGTACCACAGATCAGTCCCAAACCCGCCTGATTTCAGGAGGTGGAGAGTCACCCATTCAGCTGTTCTTTTTTTATGGATAACCATTTTTGTAATATAGTTTAAGAAAGTTTTGATTTGTTGGTTTTTTTCAGTTGTTTTGTTCTATTGCTTGGGTACAGTTCAATACTGAGGAACTGCAGGTGGCACTAGGGGTTATTAAGCAGTGTCAGTGAAACTTTCTCCATCTGCTGACATGGATGCATAAACCCAGGAGTCTGGACTGATCCAAGGTATTACAGGAACGAAAATTAGCAGGTAAGAACCAATTTTCCTTTATATGTCATCAATTGGTCCATTTTTTTAAGAACTAGGGCTATCCTATTTCATCTATGCTGATGATGTTAAACTGTTTTTTCCTTGTTGTAAGGGTAATTTTTCAGTGTCTCATTTTTATAATTGTATGAATAATAATAATAAGATCTGGTTGGGGGAAAAGGGCTTTGCTTTGAATGTTGCCAAGACAAAGTTATTATGGGTGGGTAAATCACTCCTACCGGAGGGCCTACGGATTGTTCTTGATGGGGTTTTTTGCCTATACTGACGGAAGTCCATAGCCTGGGTGTATAGATTTTAAATTAACCATGATACCCCGTGTGAAGAATGTTACAAAACTTGCATTTTAAAAACTTAAACTGGTGAAACCATTGAAAGCATTTTTACCAGCTGATTTTTTCAGAAGTGTTGCAAGCTTTACTACTGAGTCATATTGACTATTGCAATAGCTTGCTTATTGATTTATCAGATAAAGTTTTGAAGGTGTTACAGCTGGCACAGCATGCTGCAGCAAGGATTATCAGTGGAGTCAGTAGGTATGACCATATTTCACCAGTGTTGCGTGATCTCCACTGGCTCCTGGTCGTTTTAGTCACGATTTAAATTGTTAGTGACCGGACACAAGTTACTATATTTTGATAATCAGTGTATCTTGGGAAATAAATTGCAGCAGTATATACCAGAGCATTCCTTGAGATCTGAAGGAACAGAAATGCTAGCATTACCCTCAAATTGGGACTTTTATTCGAAATTAATCCGTAGAAGAGCCTTCTCTTATGCTGCTCCCGTAATGTGGAATGCTCTGCCTGTGTACCTGAGGAAGGAGAACATAAGAACATAAGAAATTGCCATGCTGGGTCAGACCAAGGGTCCATCAAGCCCAGCATCCTGTTTCCAACAGAGGCCAAAACCAGGCCACAAGAACCTGGCAATTACCCAAACACTAAGAAGATCCCATGCTACTGATGCAATTAATAGCAGTGGCTATTCCCTAAGTAAACTTGATTAATAGCCATTGATGGACTTCTCCAAGAACTTATCCAAACCTTTTTTGAACCCAGCTACACTAACTGCACTAACAACATCCTCTGGCAACAGGATGTTAAAAAGAAATGTAGAAAGGATCTTAAAACCATATTGTTGCAGGATGCTTTTAACTGATATTGATTATATTAAGTGTCTATGCTGACTGTTTCACTTTTTATTGAATGTGTTATTCTAGCAACTGTTTGGAGGAGCGGTATATACATTTTATAAATAAATAAATAATAAATGAATAACTTGTACCAACTGATAGGTGGATTGGATGCACACTGAACAGATGGATTAACTGGATAAATGATTGGATGCACAGTTGTATCTTTTTTGTCTTTGCCCATTTTCATTTACTGACCTACCTGTTTATTTTTACATAAGATCATTACTTTAAGGTTGTTCTTCCTTTCATGCTTCAACTCCAGACTCCAAGATTCTGCTGGGTTCTGTGAAGCGAAAACATCTGGCCAAACTTCTCTCCCAGCAACTGAGCAGTGAGCGAAGGCTTCAGTATCTTCTCAGTCAGTCTGCAGATAATTCAGAAGGGACCACTGACCTATCTGTGAGTGCTCAGGGAATGTATGCTGATTCTATCAAGGGCAGTAAAAGAAGGAAGGGAGCAGAATAACGATATATAAAATGTGTGAATAAATAAATAAGGAAAGATTTAAATCAGCAAAGAAATATACAATGGTTTGAATGTTTATGGGATTTCTTGTTCTGTTCTCCAGATTCTGAATAAAAATTGGACATCTGAATCAGACAACACTGGTGAGAGCAGAGTCCTCTTTTTCTGCTGGCTAAGTGTGTATGGGTCATGGCAGTGGGATCCTGCAGTCATATGACTTGCAAGAAACTGAGAAGGCTTCCAGGACTAGGGCACATGGAGATTTTTCTCTTTCAACAGCACAAATCAACCAATTGTGTCTTAAGTTGATGATGACATTGTGGTTTGACATCCCCAGTGACATTATCATTTGAATACATGGAAAAAAATGAATCATGTTGTCTACACAATGGTTCTTTTGGGTGATAGTTATGCCTTGCAGGTACAGTGGCAAATATTTTAGCTAACCAGCCCTGCCATTCCCTATATATTTTGTATTACTACCATGCTATGCCACAAACCTCAAAACTAAAAGTTGTTGTCGAAAAGCACCACTGTAAATGAATTAAAACCTGAGGAGTCGATATTTAGCAAGCCAATGAGCAAGAAAATGTTACCCGATATTCAGTGGAGCATAGTTGGATAAGTGTTTCGCTGACCATACCCTGTTAAAGATACCTGGATAAAGTTATCCAGTTAACTTTGGGACAGATATTATTCCAACCAGACTTACTCAGCTAACTTTTAACTGTGTAGCGCTGAATATCAGCACTTGCTGACTAAATTGTAATCACATTCCAGGAATGTCTCCATCACCTCCTCTTTTTATCTGGATACATGTTGTGTAGGTAATGAGTTACCTGAATAAACTGTAGCCAGATAGTGATGGGGGGAAAAACTCAATTCTTGGGTTTTGTCTGGGTAACTTGAAGTTACTTGGACAAGCCCTTTGAATATTGACCTCCGAGGGTTACCTTAGCATCCACCTTATCGTAACACAACCAATAAAGTTTACTGGAGTTGGCAGTACAACACTGGCAAGACATCTTCCTGCCCTTCTCCCTGAAATCTCTTGTTGGCATATGACAATTCCTGTGAGTAGTTCTTGTGTATCTGTCTTCCTTGCTCTGGTAGGCAGTGTTTGAGGGCTTTGCCTCTTCCCTCTCATGCTGTTTCAGAAAGCCTGGTTCCTGGGGACAGAACGAAGAGCTCAGAGGATACCGTGACACTGGAGTGTGGAGAGGTGAGAGGCAGGTGAACTGGCCCACAAGGAGAGACCAAAGGACAAATATGTGGCTTTATAGTGAAAGGAGAAGTTGTAAGTAGGGTGTTTACTAGAAAGCATAGCTGTAGTTTACACTAAACATGGTTTCGTTTTAAGGAAACATGTCTTGGTTGAGACAGGCTGCAGCCATCCTGGTGCTGTCAAGTGATATTTGCAAACTTTTATAACTGAATATAGCTGGGTCCAGACAAGAATGTATTGAGACATATTTCCCTGAACGTACCCGGATCAGTCCAGATTCCTGGGTTTTGCACCCCCTCTAGCAGATGGAGACACAAGTTTAGCAACAAAACTCTGCCTTATCTAGGATGGTGCCACCTACAGTCTGGCAGTATTCTTCTGTCTCCAGCAGGTGGAGGAGGTGCAAAACCTACAGTCTGAGTTAGGGCCTAGCTGAGTTGCAGGCCGATATCTCCCAAAGTGGAAGATGATTTTGAGTGACTAGCACAGGAATTAGTTGAGTGAGTGATTTGGGGTGAGAAGCACCCAATTTGGGTAAATGAAAGGTGATTATGGATCAATGGAGGGTGATTTACAGGTTAGTAGTCCTTCAAAGACTCCTACTGGGCTGCCATATTCATGTTAAAGGGGGCACTCACCTCGTGACTCTCTGCTGCCATTTTTTATTGAATTTAAAACAGTCATAACAATTTCTTCCTTACTATTGCCCAGTAGCAAACGAGATCTTTCCAGGGAGGAAGACGTCGGAAGTCCAGCAAGAAGCGTTTCCAGTACTATACCATGGTAGGTGATACTTAGATGTCCTCTGTGTGCCAGTATCCTTTTCTTGCCATTTCTGAGGTATTCCCGGGCCAGCCTCAGCATCCACTTCTACACCTGCTAAACAGAAGTACTTTCTTTTCAATCCTATAGGCTTTTCAGTGTGATCAATGAGTTCAACTTATACCGCTTAGCATATGTCAAAAAAGGCAACAGTTTTCACACACCATCAATAATGTAATACACACTGGGGCAGATTTTAAAAGGGTTAAGCACGCAACTGCGAAAACCCGCTCCTGCGCTCACCGAGCCTATTTTGCATAGGCCTGGTGATGCACGCAAGCCCCGGGACGCATGTAAGTCCCGGGGCTTGAAAAAAATGGGCGGGGAGTGGGCGTGGCCAGAGGTGTAAATAAAAAAAATAAAGGTAGGGGGGATTTAGGTATGGCTGGGGGCAGGTTAGATAGGGGAAGGGAGGGGAAGGTGGGGGGGGGGGGGGGGCGGAAGGAAAGTTCCCTCCGAGGTCGCTCCGATTTCGGAGCGGCCTCAGAGGGAACGGGGAAAGCCATCGGGGCTCCCCTAGGGCTCGGCGGGTGCAAGGTGCACAAGTGTGCACCCCCTTGAGCGCGCTGACCCCGGATTTTATAACATGCGCGCAGCTGCATGTGCATGTTATAAAATCTACACCCACTGGTGCTGATTTATCATTCTGTGCAATGCAAGACAACTTGGCTTGATCTCTATGTGATGCCCATCATGTAGTGCCAGATTTATGGCAGTCTATCTGTTTGGAGATGTTGCATGCCTGCGAGTAGGGGGTAGCCCTTTGCTGCGGCTTTTCTTTATGGGATCAGGAGAATATGGAAAGCAGAGCAGCAATCAGAAAGCTTTCTGTAAATAGCAGCAGCCCAAGGCACCAGTGAGGGTGAATTTGAGGCTTTGTGGCAGATTGCCTTGAATCCTCTTTGGACTTTTTGCTGTAGAATTTGCCACAAATATGACTTTTACTTTAAAAGAAGGTCCGTTGTGGGGCTGACATCCCCATAGCTCGTCCATAATACTGGGTTTTATAATGATAGGGGATCTGGGATCTGTCGGGGCCAGTACGGTCTGGGTGCAGTCATGGAAATGGTGTGTTTAGGAGATGGGTGGTGGGGGCGAGAGGATAGCTGCTGCTTCTATGGTAGACCAGGTAGCCAACAAGAGTGGAAGAGTGTGCCTCAAGAGGAGGTGCCTCTCCAGCCTTGAGGCCAGCAAGGGTCATTTAGTGCTACCTGGGCAAACTCCCTGATATTCAGGGAAAGGCCAGGGGATATTTACCCTATGGTTTCCAGGTGGTTAGATCTGCCATTGGAAGGTCCCAGTGGTTCAGCATAGGGTGTGCCCTGATTGGTGATAGTATATAAGGATAGCAACAGAGGCGCACCTTTGCTGGTACACCAGACTTCTGGGATGTGTCCTCTGGAACCTCTGCTCATTTGACCTTGTTCCTGTGATATATTCAGCTCTAAAGTCTTGCTTCCGTGTTCCTGATGTATGGCTTTAACAGGGCCACGTGAAAACATAGTAATTTGCACTACTTAATCACTTCATTGCATGCCCCCTAGTCTTTGTACTTTTTGAAAGAGTGAGGAACTGATTTGTCCAACATAATTTTATAGATTTCTATCATATTTCCCTCAGCCATCTTTTCTCCAAGCTGAAGAGCCTTAACCTCCTTAGCCTTTTCTCATAGGGGAATCATTCCATCTGTTTAATCATTTTGGTCTCCCTTCTCTTTACCGTTTCTAATTCTGTTATATCTTTTTTGTGATACAGTGACCAGAATTGCACACAATACTCAAGATCTGGTAATACCATGGGGCCATACAGAGGCATTATGATATTCTCTATTCTCCATTCCTTTCCTAATAATTCCTAGCATTCTATTTGCTTTCTAACCTGCCGCTGAACAGTGAGCAGAGAATTGCAACATATTATCTACGATGACACCTAGATCCTTTTCCTGGGTGGTAGCTCCTAATATGGAACCTAACATTGTGTAACTACCGCATGGATTATTTTTCCCTATATGCAACACCTTGAACGTCCATATTAAATTTCATCTGCCATTTGGATGCCCAATCTTCAAGTCTTGCAAGGTCCTCCTGCAATTTATCACAGTCCGCTTGTGATTTAACTACTCTGAATAATTTTGTTTCATCTGTAGATTTGATAACCTCACTTGTCATATTCCTTTCCAGATCATTTATGATTATATTGAAAAGCACTGGTCCAAGTACAGATCCCTGAGGCACTCCACTGTTTACCCTATTCTACTGAGAAAATTGTCCATTTAATCCTACTCTGTTTCCTGTCTTTTAACTAGTTTGTAATCCACGAAAGGACATCGCCTCGTATCCCATGACTTTTTAGTTTTCTTAGAAGCCTATCATGAGGGACTTTGTCAAATGCCTTCTGAAAATCCAAATACATTACATCTACCAGTTCAACATTATTCACATGTTTAACCCCTTCAAAAAAATGAAGCAGATTTGTGAGGCAAGACTTCCCTTAGGTAAATCCATGCTGACTGTGTTCCATTAAACTATGTCTTTCTATATGCTCTGTGATTTTGATCTTGAGAATAGTTTCCACTATTTTTCCCGGCACTGAAGTCAGACTCACTGGTCTATAGTTTCCCGGATCACCCCTGGAGCCCTTTTAAAATATTGGGGTTACATTGGCCACTCTCAAGTAGTCAGGTACAATGGATGATTTTAATGATAGGTTACTAATAGATCTGAAATTTCATTTCTGGGTTCCTTCATAACCCTGGGGTGCATAAAATCTGGTCCAGATGATTTGCTACTCTTTAGTTTGTCAATCTGACCTACTACATCTTCCAGGTTCACAGTGATTTGGTTCAGTTCATCTGACTCATCACCCCAGAAAACCATCTCCGGAACTGGTATCTCCTCAACATCCTCATTAGTAAACACAGAAGCAAAGAATTAATTTAGCCTTTCTGCAATGGCCTTATCTTCCCTAGGAGCCCCTTTAATCCCTCAGTCATCTAACGCTCCAACCGACTCCCTCTTAGGTTTCTTGCTTCGGATATATTTTAAAACGTTTTTATTACGAGTTTTTGCCAACTTCATTTCAAATTCTCTCTTAGCCTACCTTATCAATGTTTTATACTTAACTTGACAATGCTTATGCTTTTTCCTATTTTCTTCAGATGGATCCTTCTTCAAATTTTGGAAGGATATTTTTTTTTGGCTAAAATAGCCACTTTCACCTCACCTTTTAACCACGCGGGTAATCATTTTCCTTCCTTCCACCTTTTGTAATGCGTGGAATACTTCTGGACTGCGCTTCTAAGATTGTATTTTTAAACAATGTTCATGCATGTTATACACTTAGGGGTAGATTTTATAAATGTACGCGCGGGCGTACTTTTGTTCGTGCACCAGGCGCGAACAAAAGTACGCTGGATTTTATAAGATACGCGCGTAGCCGCGCATATCTTATAAAATCCGGGGTCGGCGCGTGCAAGAGGGTGCACATATGTGCAACCTGCGTGCGCCGAGCCCAGCGCGCGCTGCCTGTTCCCTCCGAGGCCGCTCTGAAATCGGAGCGGCCTCGGAGGGAACTTTCCTTCCGCCTCCCCTCACCTTCCCCTCATCTTCCCCTACCTAACCCACCCCCGGCCCTATCTAACCCCCCCCCCCCCCTACCTTTGTTGGCAGTGTCCACACTACCTACATAGTCCAACCAGCTCCAGGCTACCACAAACAGCAATTACCACACCAGTCTGTAGTTGTGGAGTCAGCACAGAAAAAATCTAAACGTGTGTGTCCACACTCATCCATCCCACCAGGTAGAGAACACAGATTCCTGGATACACTAGGTAAGAAAGTCTACCAGAGTTCCATGTTGAGCGCCAAAATTTCTGCGTATCAACTCTACATCACTCAATACCAGAGGAACCTCTGGAAGCAGATGGAAGAGTTTATAACCTCCTTACCTACCCAGTTCCAGGAGCCTGCACAAGCTGT
Organism: Rhinatrema bivittatum; assembly: GCF_901001135.1. Taxonomy (NCBI): domain Eukaryota; kingdom Metazoa; phylum Chordata; class Amphibia; order Gymnophiona; family Rhinatrematidae; genus Rhinatrema; species Rhinatrema bivittatum. The sequence continues at coordinate 20,890,494 of NC_042630.1, forward strand.
AATATCAAAGGGACTGGAAGCAGGCAAACATGAGGTGAGAGCAGTCTATGATAATTTTGAGACTGCTTCCAGGACAGCAGCAGCTGGAATCGCTGCTCGCAGATTGGCCTGGCTCAAAGCATCTGACCTCAGAACTGAGGTACAAGACAAACTTGTGGACCTGCCCTGTCTTGGTGACAATCTGTTTGGGGACAAAATTCAAGAAGCTGAACAACAGCTTAAGGACCACACTGAGACTCTACGTCAGCTGTCTCAAACCCCTCAAGAGCCTGCTACTCAGTCTTCTCGTCGTCCTCCACGAAGAGATATGAGACGTTCCTATTACAGGCCACGCAGATACTACCCACACACTTCTAGGGGTAGATCCAGTAGACCTACACAACGCTCCCAGGCCAGACAATCCAGGCCTGCTCGTCCACAACCTCCTGCACAGACAGGCCCTGCAACAGGCTTTTGAAGCAAAGACCAGAGAACAAGACCCAACCTTACAATCCCAAGCCAAATCTACCAGTGGGAGGAAGAATATCTCATTTTCACACAAATTGGCAAAACATAACATCAGATCAATGGGTACTTTCCATAGTCTCTCGAGGCTACAAACTAAATTTCACCACAATTCCTCCAGAATTTCCTCCAGCTTCCTGCCCACAACAAAATTCTCAACTACATCAATTACAAGCAGAATTATCCACCCTTCTGAGATCCAGGGCCATACAACCAGTGCCCCGGACACAGCAGGGCAGAGGATTCTACTCCCGATACTTCCTCATTCTAAAGAAAACCAGAAATCTCAACAAATTTCTGAAGAAAGAAAAATTCAGGATGGTGTCTTTAGGCACCATGCTTCCACTTCTTCAAGCAAGAGATTGGCTTTGTTCTCTGGATCTTCAAGATGCTTATGCTCACATTCCAATATACCCTCCTCATTGCAAGTTCCTGTGCTTCACGGTACACCATCAACATTACCAATACAGAGTTCTACCATTTGGACTGGCATCTGCTCCCAGAGTCTTCACCAAATGTCTAGCGGTCATAGCAGGACACTTGCACAAAGAAGGTGTCCATGTTTTCCCATCTAGACGACTGGCTCATAAGGAGTCCATCTCAACAAGGAGCAATAACTTCTCTCACTCGAACAATTGCTCTACTTCACTCCATGGGATTTCTCATCAATTATCAAAAATCCCATCTCACTCCAACTCATCTGCTTCACTTTATAGGAGCAGAGTTGAACACAGATCTAGTAAAGGCTATTCTACCTATAGATCGTGCAGATGCCCTCATTCTACTAGCAAACTCCATTTCCTTACAGACACAAACCACAGCCCATCAGTTTCTGAAACTGCTAGGTCATATGGCCTCCACAGTTCACGTTACACCAATGGCAAAGCTTGCCATGCGAGTTGCCCAATGGACTTTAAGATCACAATGGATTCAAGCCATTCAACCACTTCATTATCCAATTCAAGTGACCCACCAACTAAGATCATCTCTACTTTGGTGGACCAACAAAGACAACCTGTGCAAAGGCCTACCTTTCCAACTACCAGTCCCAGAGATTACTTTAACTACAGATGCATCCACCTTGGGATGGGGAGCTCATGTAGATAATCTCCACACTCAAGGGACTTGGACAAAACTCGAAGCAACATATCAAATCAATTTTCTGGAACTTCGAGCTATACGTTATGCGCTGCATGCGTTCAAGGACTGCCTTTCACACAAGACTGTTCTAATCCAAACAGACAACACAGTAGCCATGTGGTACATAAACAAACAGGGCGGTACGGGCTCGTACCTCCTTTGTCTAGAAGCTGCACAAATTTGGGGCTGGGCCCTGAATCACTCAATGTTCCTATGAGCCACTTATCTGGCAGGCATTCACAATGTAGTAGCGGATCGACTCAGTCGTCAATTCCAACCACACGAATGGTCCCTGGATCCTGCAGTAGCGACCAGAATATTTCAGCGTTGGGGACAACCAACAATAGACCTCTTTGCGTTACATCTGAATCACAAAGTGGACAGATTCTGTTCTCTTCACAAACAGAAGAATCAGCCAGCCAGGGACGCCTTCGCTCACCCTTGGAGCTCAGGCCTACTATACGCATATCCTCCGATACCACTCATAACCAAAACTCTAGTGAAGTTACAACAGGACAAAGGGTCCATGATACTCATAGCCCCATACTGGCCTTGACAAGTATGGTTCCCCACACTGCTAGACCTCTCAGTCAGGGATCCAATTCGTCTGGGAGTAGCTCCCACTCTCATAACTCAGGATCAAGGTCGGTTGCGCCATCCCAACCTTCAATCCCTATCCATGACAGCATGGATGTTGAAAGCTTGATCTTGCAACCACTCAATCTTTCATCTCATATATCTCAAGTGCTTATAGCTTCACGTAAACCTTCCACACGAAAGAACTATTCTTCTAAATGGAAGAGATTCACTTTGTGGTGCTCCGAAAAGAACATAGATCCTTTCACCTGCCCCACCACTTCTCTACTAGAATACTTATACCATCTTTCGGAATCTGGTCTCCAGACTTCCTCAATAAGAGTACACTTAAGTGCAATCTCTGCTTACCATAACAAAATGGGAGATGCACCTATTTCCACACAACCTCTCGTAAGCAGATTTATGAGAGGTTTAACTCACCTTAAACCACCAATTCAACCACCTGTCCCAGAGTGGGATCTGAATTTGGTATTAACAAGACTCATGCGCTCTCCTTTCGAACCCATAGATTCTTGTGATCTTAAATTTCTCACTTGGAAAACTATCTTCCTCATAGCCATTACATCAGCTAGAAGGGTTAGTGAGTTACAAGCACTTGTAACATATTTACCCTATACTAAGTTCCTACATGACAAAGTGGTTCTCCGTACACATCCAAAATTCCTTCCCAAAATAGTTACGGAATTCCACTTGAATCAATCCATAAATTTACCCATATTCTTTCCAAGGCCTCATTCCCATCCAGGAGAAACAGCCTTGCATACCTTGGACTGCAAGTGTACACATGCTTTTTATATAGACCGTACTGCAGTCCACAGAAAATCCACTCAACTTTTCGTATCTTATGATCCAAACAAACCGGGTAAAGCAGTGGGTAAACATACTCTGTCCAATTGGCTAGCAGATTGCATACAGTTTTGCTATCAAAAAGCAGGCCTTCCTCTCCAAGGTCGAGTAAAGGCACATTCAGTAAGAGCAATGTCAACTTCAGTAGCACACTATCGTTCAGTACCAATCCTTGACATATGCAAAGCCACAACATGGAGTTCTCTTCACACTTTTGCAGCTCATTACTGCTTGGACAAGGAAGGAAGTCAAGATTCAGCCTATGGACAATCTGTCTTAAAGAACTTGATTCCAGTTTAATCCCAACTCCTTCTACAACCAACCTACTGTGATCTTCGGCTGACTCATATTCAACAACAATACCTCAATGTTGCTTCACCATGAATTGACTCAGCCTCTAGCTTGCTATTCACCCATATGTGAAGGCTAGCATCCTGCTTGTCCTGGGATAAAGCAAAATTGCTTACCTTGTAATAGGTGTTATCCCAGGACAGCAGGATGTAGTCCTCACAGAACCCACCCACCACGCCGCGGAGTTGGGCCTCATACCTTTATTATTTTATTTTTGCTAACGCTTTTGCTACATACGAGACTGAAGAGAGACACCTGTGGCAGAGAATATCATAGCATGCTGGGCATGCTCAGTGGCCTCTCAGGGCCAGTCAAAAGCTTCTAGAAACTTTGACAGAAAGGTTTCCCGCGCAGGGCTCCGTTCAGTGACTTCACCCATATGTGAGGACTACATCCTGCTGTCCTGGGATTAACACCTATTACAAAGTAAGTAATTTTGCTTTCTCTCCTGAGTTCTCCTTAAACCCCTCTCCTCCACAGGTAAGGAGTAAATCCCCACCTAAAGATCTTGCCTTTTCCAATTTCGTACAGACTATAACCAAATCTATCCCTATTCAGTTGTAGGTTGAGGGAAAGCCTGGGGTCCCATTATTTGACCTTCTCAAATTCCTGGATGCCCCATAATTATTGGTGGGAAGTGCCTGTTCATCCCACACTCCCATCAGAACATGTATAAGAGGATATGAGAAACACCAAACTTTATTCTCCTGGTTGGTAAGAAGACAGACACCACATAAGGTGTCTAGGAAGCTGAAGGATTCGACTGATTATAACTGCCACATACATTTGTGGAGGTCAGATCTGCATTAAAATGCACCAAAATAATCAGAGAAACAGGTCTTGATTCTCCTGGGATGTCAGTCTCAGACCCTAGACAGTAGATTCTTAAAAAAAAAGAAAAAAGACTATTTCATGATCTAGCACTTGCCTACCATTGGGAAAGAGCACAGGAATTCACCAGTCACCTTTGTGGTTCACTGTTGATTGAAGGAGAGGAATGTGAAAAGCATCCTGTCCGTTCAGCATATGACAATTTTGAGATATCTAGAGCTTCTGTAATGACAGTAGAAAGCACAAACTCTCATTGCTGTGGGCATTTAGCCTTTGTGAGGACATGGGCCTTATAATAGAGGAAATCTTTGACAACAGTCAAGGAGGCTGTAGACATCCTCAAATGGCTCAAGTCACTATTCAATACGCCAAACTATTTCCAGTACAGCCTTCAATCCACTCTGTCTGTCAACGGTATCGGAATTAGGAATCTAGGAGGCATATTGCCCATTCAAAAGAGCTGCTTCCACGGCCCAACTCATCCCAGACAGCAACATGGCTTCAGACCTCGCTACCCCCCCTCTTTTACCCAATTTGTCATTATTAGGTTTTGTATTTACATTGTTCCTTGCATGTATTTTTATGATTGCATTTATGCCTTTTTTAATGCTTGTTCTCCTGTCACCCGCCCCAAACCTTGGAGGGCATGGGCTAAAAATAATTTTAAATAAATAAATAAACAGACATGGTTTTAACTGGATCCATAGCCAATACTCTGTCTTCATTTATTTTTTTGATGCCAGAGCATCTTCCAAGCTGGAAGGAAGATGAAGTTTTACGCAAATCGGTGGCCCTTAGTATCCTCTAACAGTTAGTCCTTAAAATAATATGAGAAGACTGCAGACTACACCTGTTGGGGATTCCTTAAAATTACCCATCTATGAAAGTATAGAGTCTAAGTGTGCACCAGGAATTAATCATTTTTGAGATCCCCACCCACATGCAGACCAAAGCTGTTGAACCACTTGTGGGTTATCTTCCTATAAAAAAAAAAAAAGAAGTTAAATCCCTCCAAAAACAGTTGTTTCACCCTATGAAATGATTTGTTAGAAACATAGAACAGATGGCAGATAAAGACCATACAATGATCCACATCTGCTCAGCTTTATAGTCCCTTCCTAACCGTCAGAAATCCTCTGTGCTTGTCCAAAAGGCTATTCCATGTGTCCACCATCCTTTCTATAAAGAAATATTTCCATGAATTACCTGCGTGTATCCCCTTTCACCCTAATCCCATAGCCCCTTGTTTCAGACCTCCTTTCTGTTGATAGAGGTCCAGCTCCTATACATGTTTTCCTTGGAAGTATTTAAGATTCTTATCATATTTCCTCTTTCCCTCCTTTCTTCCAGGGAATACATGTTTAGATCTTTAAGTCTGTTCCCATATGCTTTATAATGAAAACCATTGACCATTTTAGTAGCTGCCCTCTAGACTTTCTCTATTCAGTTTATATCAGGGATGGCCAACTCGGGTCCTTAAGAGCCACAAGCAGATCAGGTTTTCTGGATTTTCACCATGAATATGCATCAGATAGATTTCCATGCACTGCCTTCAATATATGTGTAATCTCTGTTCCAAGGGCCCACCTTCCCAGCCCTGGGGAGCATTGAGGTAATTCATCCAGGATGGAGTATGTCTCAGTTTCTTAGGCATCATGGACTGGGAAGCAGGATATTCTACAGGGCCTTAACTGGGCTGAAGACACTCCCATTCCTCACCGTCCATAAACTCCACTGTCCACACAATACTTGCTCCAAAAAAATAAAAAATGTATTTGAAAACTGAAAAATAAGAATAGCCAAATCATCAGATTTAAATCATAGTCCATGTCCATATCCTCTTTACTTCCCATCTTGGTCAGATCACAAAAAACTTATACTCCTTAACATAATAATGACAGCAGAAAAAGACAAAATAGTACATCCTGTCTGCCCAGCAAGTTTCTTTTAGTAGTAACTGCCACTCCGTGCAGTTTACCCCATGTTTCTGTTAAGGATAGCAACTACTACTCCATGCAGGTTACCCCCAAGCCTTATGTTAAGGGTAGTAATACTACTAGCAATATTTTTACACTGTGAGCAGTCTTGATAATTCGGACAGTGCTGCTTGAGCATGCTTTGCTTTTGGACTTGGCCGTAGAAGCAGTCCTGTGCTTTTTCCCTAATGTCTGTTTATCAGTACCCCAGACTGCAAAAGTCAGGTCCCAGTGTTGGCTGTCGTCTGAATCCAATTTCACTTTTACCTCTGCTGTTGAAGTGGTGAGTGATGTTGCAATTATGTCAAAATCATGAAAGCTAATTAGTTAAGGGTAGTAACTGCCGCTCCATGCAGGTTGTTTTCATGGAGCGTCAGTTACTACTTTGGTTATTACTCTGTTATTCTTCTTAGGTAATTTCTCAAAATCCGTTCACAGTCTCTGTTGTGTTCGGCTGGTCGCGAGATGGACCCGTGACCAGCCGATCTTACCTCCAGCCCCGAGCCACAAACAAGTTTTCCAACGATGGGGAAGACCTCCCAGACAGAAGCACGGCAAGCCGCCATGCCTGAACAGGCCCAATGGGCCGGTCAGAGGGATGCTGCCACCAGCTGCTCTAGGCGTGCCTGCCAAACTTGTTGCCTCTTAAAGGGCCTACAGTGGGAAATTCCCCACGATGCCCTCTGATGATGTCACGGGCTGTTCTGTATTTAAGGCTCACTCCGGTGCTCCTCAGATGCCTCAGCAATAGGTCAACTCCTTTAGAGTAGCGGTTTGCCTCTGCATTCCTGGTTCTTGATTCTTGCCACCTGGTTCCTGTTTCTGCTGTGTGTCTACTTGAGTTACTGTGTCCTGTTCCTAGTTCCTTCGCAAGTCTGGTCTTCTCCTGAGTTCTTGTCTTCATGGTCTGCCTCTCCTCATCTGTCTTCAGCTTCTTGTCTGTTCTGCTGTTCCTCCTCTCCTTGCCCCTTCGAATTGGACTCCTGGCTTTGACTTTGGATTGTACCTTGATGTTGCTTGACCTTTGCCTGCTTTTGACCACTGCCTGCTCATCAACTTGCTTGAACTCTGCCTGCTAGACCTCTGCTTGAACCACGACACTGAATGAACTCCGCCTGCCTCTGACCACAGTCTGCACCAGTCTCTGCTACCTGTCCCCTGCCCTGACCACTGCACGTACTGACTCTGCTTCTCTCTGTGCTGGCCTGTAACACCCTACGTGATGGATCTTCATCTCCACAGAGGCCTGAGCCTAAGTCCAGCCGGCCCTGGCACCCAAGGGCTCAACCTAAGGGGAACGAGGGCTGGTATTGGTGAAACTCCTGTTGGGCCTCTGCTCCAGACAGCTCCACCTGCCGACGGTGGGGATCTACAGAGTTCTTCCCTGCGGATTGCGCCAACTCTATCTCAGGCCAAGGGTCCACTTACTCAACAGTCTCAAACTCACTTCTAAATCCACATTGCTGAGGCTACTTTTAAGGCATCAGTTAAATCCAGTTCACCTTCCCTGCTTCTTCACCTGTGAAGGTTACTCCCAATACCGTTTAGGCCTGGTTCACCTCCGCATTGAATTTTATCACTTAGTTCCACAGGGGCACTATTGTACCAACTCACAAGGATATGATCACCCAGTCTTTCTTTACATAGACTCTAGCCATTGGCTAGAAATTCACACAAACCACTGAATAGGAAAATTGGTTCTTACCTGCTAATTTTCATTCCTGGAATACCACAGATCAGTCCAGATGCATACATTTTGCCTCCCAACCAGCAGATGGAGACAGAAGAAAAGCTTTACTGACACTGTGCTACTTGATAACATGCCTCCTACAATCCCTCAGTATGACCTGTACCCAAGCCAAATGAGATGACGCCATAAATCAACTTACCCCCTCCAAACCGAGCAGGGGAAAGGTCAAACCCTCCAAACCAAAACAAATAATTTCTTTACAGTCTATACACAGAAAACAGAGTGGTCTTTCCAGAGAAGGCGGGGCTCTGGAGTGATCTGTGATATTCCAGGAAAGAAAATTAGCAGTAAGAACCAATTATCCTCTCCTGTTCATACCCTAGATCAGTCCAGATGCATGGGATGTACCCAAGCTCCCCTAAACTAGGCAGGAATCTGAAAGACCCACTCATAGCACACACACTCGAAAACTGGCCGCTTCCAGCACCCGAACATGCAGTCAGTAATACTTTGTGAAAGTGTGTAGAGATGACTAAGTTGCCACCCGACAGATCTCTTGTGGGGGCACCAACTGGCACTCAGCTCAAGATGCCGCCTACACCCTAATAGAATGGGCCTGACACCCTTTGCAAATATAAGCTGACAAAATGGCATCCTATAGCCATCGAGCAAATGTGACCTTTGATGTACTGTTCACTTTATTTGTTCACTCAAACTGATCAAAAATATAATTGGACTTCCAAAACCTGTTGGTGATCTTCAAGTAGTGCAATAGCACCAACCAACATAAAACAAGTGAAGCTCTTTCGTACATGGAACAGAAGGGTCTAAATCCTAATAATGAGGGAAGTTCCACTGTCTGCCTAAGGTGGAGAACAAAGACTACCTTCCGTAAAAAAGGAAGGCACCGAGCGCAAAAACCGGCGTACCCCAAGACTCTGCGTTATCGGCAACCTTATTTAATATTTATTTACTCCCAGTCATCTTCTAGCCAGCCTCAGTCTGAACTTTTACATATATGCTGACGACATTCAGATACTCGTCCTGTTTCAGGTACTTTAGAGCAAACTTTCAAACTAATCACCATCTACTTGACTGCTATTAAACAACTTCTTTGCTATATGAAACTTGCTCTAAATATGGAAAAAAACAGAGATCATTTTACTGGATAGAAAACAAAAAAATATTACTAATAATACTCTTAACTTGCCAAACAACGTCAAGTTAACTCTTGCAGACTCAGTCAGAGATTTAGGGATAACTATTGACTGTCAATTAAACTTTAAAAAACATATCTCTACTAAACTAAGAGAAGGCTATTACAAACTGTTGGTTCTTAGATGACTAAAACCTTTGCTTGATGTGAATGATTTTCGCTCAGTGCTACAAGCTTTAATTTTCTCCTAATTAGACTACTGTAATTCCCTACTTTTGGGTCTTCCACAAACCACCCTACGTCCGCTGCAAGTACTCCAGAATTCTGTGGCCAGAGTTCTAACAAACTGCAAAAAATGTGATCACATTACACCCATTTTGATAAATTACATTGGCTCCCGATCACACAAAGAATATATTACAAAACTTGCTGTATCCTTCATAAAGCAATCTATGGGCAAAAAACCGACTGGTTGAACTTTTCAATCTGATTACACACCCCACAAAGAACACTGAGATCGGCACACAAAGGATTACTTCAAATCCCCTCGGTAAATACAACCCATCTCACGTTAGTGCGTGAGAGAATCATCTCTATCGCAGGACCCAGTTTTTGGAATACTATACCTGCTGAACTAAGACTCGAAACTGAGTTTAAAACATTTAAAAAAGCTTTAAAGACCTGGCTTGTAGAACAAGCCTATTCAGACAATCTAGAGAAAGGTCAATAATATCAAGACCAAAAGTTGTATTATGTTTGTATCTCTTTTATATAGCTGTATCCCTTCCTACCCAGTGTAAGATTTTATAAACTTTGATGTATACCCTGTGTTTTTATGTTATCCTAAGTAAACCGTTGTGATGTATTTTCAAATGACGGTATACAAAATATTTTAAATAAATAAATAAATAAAGGACCCATTCTATTGCCTCCTAGCTGTTCCTGGCTTGCTTATGAAGGGAAGACTGCCAAGTTGCTATTTGGTCAGCAGACCTCAAATTCCAGGCAGCAAGTTTTACAAATCTTTCATGATACGGGCTCCACTGTATCCAAATGCTCTGTTCACTTCTATGAAAGAGAGGCTCCTACCCCTTTTTCATAAATATGTTGAAACCCAGCGCTAACAGGCCTTTGCCATGACACTGTTGCCCACAGCCACCTGTGTGCCGAAGGCCAAGACGTCCAAACATCTTGTGAAGAGGTATTCCCATTTTCCTGTGTACACCCTGGCACTAGGAAGTGCCAGGCTGCAACTCCAAAAATCCTCCTAGAGAAGGGCCCCAAGATTTTGTTCTGGGGATCCTAGAGAGCTATGTTCTCTTCAAACTGAAGCAGACACCAAGGACTCTTCATGCAACTATGTGACTGGTAAAACCAACCCAATATGTACAGCGCTTTAAGAATATAAGATATGCTATCCTGGGTCAGACCAAGGGTTCATCAAACCTAGTATCCTGTCTCCAACAGTGACCAGTCCAAGTCACAAATACCTAGCAAGTACCCAAACATTAGATAGATCCCGAGCTGCTGATGCCAGCAACAAGCAATGGCTATTCCCTATTGATTAATAGCAGTGTATTGACTTCTCCTACAGGAACTTAACCAAACCTTTTTTAAACCCAGCTACACTAGCTGCCTTAACCATATCCTCTGGCAATGAATTTCAGAGTTTAATTGTGCCTTGAATGAAAAAGAATTTTCTCCAATTCGTTTTAAATATGTTGTTTGCTAACTTGATGGAGTGCCCCTTAGTGCTTGTATTATCTGAAAGAGTAAATAACTGTTTCACATTTATCCGTTCAAGTCCTTTCATGATTTTGTAGACCTCTATCATATCCCCCCTCAGTTGTCTCTTTTAAACATTTATTTTCTTTCGTTCAAGCAAGAAGAAGAGAGGCTGAGATATTTTTAAAAATCCAAATGTATGATCATATGTGAACAAATTCTGTTGTGTGACACATCCATTCTTGGAACATTAATCATTGGGTCCTTTTGTGACATTTATTCCTCCTCTTGACAATGCTTTGTGGTTTAGATCATTGTACGCATTGGGTTGGTTTTATCAGTTACGTTTGGATGTTGTGTAGGTTATTGGGCTATGTGTATGTTTTGTAAGGCTTTTTAGGTTTGTTTATATTTAAAAAATGAATAAATATGCATAAAAATTCATTAAAAATGGATATAATATATTTAGCATTTTCACAGTGTTATATACAAGTGCTCAATAGATTTATGTGTTTGTAACCCACATATATATATATATATATATATATATATATATCTACAATGTAACCCAACTTTGGTGGATGGGGTGGGGGCCCAACAAATTGTATGAATGGAAGAGGGGCCATGGCTCAAAACGTTTGTTCACCCCTGCATTAAGACATGTAGAGGTCCATATTCAAAAGCCATTAAGATGGATAACACAATAGTTATCCATCTAAATGGCTTACCCAGTTATATTCAGCTTTTATCTGGCTAAATTCTAACTGGGTAATAAATTAGGTGGCTAGAATTTAGATAGCTAAGTTAGGGGCGGTCCAAGGAGCATAACTGGGAGGAGTGGAGTTAGCCAACTAAGTTAACCGGCTAACTTCAATATTCAGAGTTAGTCAGATGACTTAGCCGGCTAAGTCTGTTCGAGTCAAAGAGCTGTCCTAAAGTTAGCCATCTAACTACTTAAGATAGCTGGCTATATTCAATAGTGTTGAATATGCCTCCAAAGTTAGCCGAATACGTTTATCCGGCTAATTTTGCTGTCTGGACTGTGTCTGAATATAGACATCATCCTTTATAATTAAAGGAGTAGAACACCCTCTAGTGGCACCTGTGGCACATAGGAAAATCTATGTCATGCATATTCATTTTGCATATACTGAAAGCCTTGCCTGTTTGTGGCTCTTGAGGTTGGAATTGGCCACTCCTGGTTTATATCATTTTGAAGATGTGATCTCCGGAATTTTATACAGAGCTGCAAAATGAGGTTTCACCAGAGTCTTATTTAGAGTGACTATCACTTTCTGCTGGCTATTCCTCTTCCGACATACCCAAGCATTCATCTGCCTTTTGCTGTTGCTTTGCCTACCTGTTTGGTTTGTTGTCTTCAAATTAAAACAAAGGAAACAACTCTTAGCTAGGGAGTCCTAGCTGTGAGACTTCTGTGAACTGCTGCTTGCCTTCAGAGAAAACAAGGTTGCTTACCTGTAACAGGTGTTCTCTGAAGGCAGCAGTTCACAAATCACACAAAACCCTCCTTTCTCCCTTTTTGAAGGTGAACTTAATTAGTGAACGAGGGAGCTGTTGAGCATGCTCAGAGGGGTCTTTATTTCTTTGGCTCTGGAAAAGTGTTCCAAGTCAGTGTTGTTGGATGACATCACTGATCTCATCACCCATCTATGCGGTTTGTGAACTCCTGCCTTCTGAAAGCACCTGCTACAGATAAGTTACTTAGGTTTCTGATTTCCCTAAGAAAAGCAAGGAACTATAAGCTTATGCATTGCAATGGGGTAAAACCAAGTCTGGTTGAACCTTTTTGGGTTGTGTTGACAACTCTACCGTAGCTAACATAGCATGAGCCAAGAGCTCATCGTGTTGTTCGTTGGGTACGTGGGGTCTGGTTTATAAAGGGTTTGGACATGCCTTTTAGAAATAGGGAGCCTTGTGTGCTGTGAGCCCCACTAACCTTCTCTCTCATCCTGTTCACCGGTGCTGGCTTAAGTCTTCCTCCCCCTGGGGCTTTCCTTGCAACCCTTTGTGCTTCTCGTCTCATGTGATCCTGAGCCTGCTGCTCAGTGGAAAAAGTCAGTGAAGCTGCTCTTTTCTAGACTCATTTAACCTATTTATATAAAAGGTACACATTCACATTCTCTGCTTCGATGGACCAAGGAGGTGGAGGGGAGAGGGGTAGAATATAAGATTTTGTACTTTTTTTTTTTTCAAATTTTACGTAAATAAACAGCAAGGAACTATTGCTGAGGCCTGTTGGGTCCTAGTCTCCCTCCTCCCCCCTCTGAAAAGTCTGTGGGATGCATAAATTAATCTTCTCACTTACTCCCCACTACAGATGGAAGAATGGGAGTGTCAGCAGCTGCAGGAGATCATCCGCATGGAGGATTTAATCATCGATCCTGAACCCTATAGGCTTATGGAGAAGGAAACTTTGTATGAGGTGAGGAAACCATTTCAGCATATAATCACCAGGACATTCTAGGTCTTCTGTATTTTTAGCCCCTGGACTTGTCTTGTCTCTGTTCTGTGAGTGCATTCGGGACCAGCTCTAGGCCCATGGGTGCGCTGTGCAAAAAATGAACTTGGTATACCTCCCCAACTGTGAAAAATACTGACTTGACTTGTGCCACCAAACACAGCCTCCAACTTTCCTCAGCTTCCATTGTGCCTACCACCTCCCAGCAGTGCACATCCAGCCATGGGGCTTAAACAATGCTGCCGGGTGTAGGCAGTTGCTCCTATGGCAACCCCCAAGGACATCCCTGAAGGATGTGGGGGGGGGGGGGGGGGGAACTGAGCTGCAAGAGCAACAGCTCTTCTCTGGCTTCAGCTCTGAGGGCTGTACAGGAAGGCGAGGGGGAGGCGGTTCTCCATCAGCCACACGCAGAGAGAGCAATGGTGCCCCCTAGTTGATGGTACCTTGTGCGATCGCACAGGGTCACACACCCCAAAAGTCAGTCCTGAGTGCATTATGTAGATTTCACACACAGGCGGCAAACTCCTTTGATTCCAAATGCAATATTTTATTCCCCTTTCATGCATAGTAGCAGAAAAACATCTAACAGTAAACTGCCTCCTGCCTCCAAGCTTTCTCCTCTTCCCCCCAAAAAAGGGGGTTCCTGTTCGTACCCTAGTTCAGTCCAGATAAGTGGGTTTTGCATCCCTACCAGCAGAGGGAGGCAGAGAGCTAAAAGCTTGGAGGCACTGCTACCTATCTGAGAGTGCCACCTGCAGCCCCTCAGTATTTCTCTGTCTCCCGCAGATGCTAGAGGTGCAAACCTGCAGTTAAGAAAAAGGACAAAGAAGGGACAGAAGAAGAGAAATTAGAAGACGCTCCCTGAGGTGTTAGGTTCCTTCGTGGGCCATCCCTCAGAGCGGGGGGGGGGGGATTGGTAATCCCTGATCAGCTTTAGCCTGCAGCAGATCCAGGGGTCTGACAGCCAGGGGTCCTGGCTCCCTCTTATTCCCTGAAGGCTCCTTCCCAGGGGTGTTGCCAGCAGCAGGGAAGTATTCCTTTTTTTTCCTTTGCTGTGGCTGCTGTTTCTTTAAAAAAAAAAAAAGTGTTACATTTTTCTTTCAGCAGCAACTGCTAGGGCTGTTCCTGGTTTGATCATCGGGGCAGGCCCGGGCTGGGGAAGGGAGCAGTGTACCCTCCCTCTGTTCGCAGCTTCAGGCTGCTCGGGGAGCCGAAGGCGGCATTGGGCCATGTTCCCCTCCTCTCCTGCATGCCGCCATCACGCGGCTTCTGTTCCTCTGCAGCAGGCCCGGCCGTGTGGAGACAAAATGGCTCCAACAGCGATTTCCCAGTGCGGGAAAGCTTCAGGCTGCTCGGGAAGCTGGAAGCTGCGTTGAGCCATGCTCCTCTCCTCTCCCGTGCATCATGATCACACGGCTTCTGTTCCTCTGCAACAGGCCGATTGCGTGGAGACAAGATGGCACCAACAGCGGTTTCCCAGCATGGGAAAACTTGTCTTGCCGGCAGCCTGGCTTGGGGACAGCTGTATGCAGCAGTGTTATGCCACAATTCGTTTCTGGAGGGGAGGAGCCCTCTGGGGGGGGGGGGGGGGGAACAAGGCTGGTAGGAGAGCCACAGGTTCTCAAGGCCCTGAGACGATCAATACTGGGAGCCTAAACAGCCTGTCACGTAGGAGAAGAGCTACAGTTTGGAAGGAGACAGACTCCCAGGAACCCAGGGACTCCCCTCCCCCATTGTCTCCAGTGATCCTGTCAGGGGGGGAGGGGAAGAGATGCGAACTCTGGGCCGGATAGGGAGAGGATGATGTGGAGTTTTCCTTTGAATTTGGAGAAGAATTCCAGAGGGGTTGTGTGCTTACCCTATTAGAGCACAGGCAGCGTCATGGGTCTAGTCAGTGTCACCGCAAGAGATTTGTAGAGCGGTGACGTGGTCTTCTCTTCACAATTTATCTTGCCATTACCGTTTAGATGTTCAAGTTCCAGGAGAGCTGATCTTTGGCGAAAGTGTGCTGAGAGGGGGTCTTTCATGGGCCCACCAGTGAAGGAGTGCTTTGGAACATCCCACTTGTCTGGACTGATCTGGGGTACGAACAGGAAAGGAAAATTGGTTCTTACCTGCTAATTTTCATTCCTGAAGAACCACAGATCAGTCCAGAGACACAGCCCCTTAATGTTCTCAAGACGGTTACGGCAAATCCGTGTTTTGGCATGCTTACTGGAAAGGACTGTCAGAATGTATATATACAGAACCTAAAGAAGCTTGCCAGGTTGTGGTTAGCCCCTTGGGCCGATTTGTGTTTTTTCTGTTTGGGGGTTCCAACCTTTGGGTTTGACGTTTGCCCTCATTTAGGAGGTTGTTGAGGAGTTGTCACTCTATGGGTGGCTTGGATACAGGGCAATACAGAGGGACTGTAGGTGGCACTCTTGGTTATGTTTAGCTCTCTGTCTCCATCTGCTGGTAGGGATGCAAAACCCACTTGTCTGGACTGATCTGTGGTACTTCAGGAATGAAAATTAGCAGGTAAGAACCAATTTTCCTACAGAATGCCCTGGCAAGGTCTCACTGAAGTCCTGGTCAGAATCCTGGGAAAGACTTTATTTGAATACTAGAACACACTCTACGTTTTTGCTGGAGTCTTCCCCAGCATTTTCAGCCCCTGCATGCTCTGCATTTTACTGGAGTCTCTGTCTGACCCTGTTGCCACCCTACTCTCTTGTCTTTATTTAGTGCTACGATTTATTCAACTTACTGGGACTAAGAACGGCTTATGTTACATCCATAGGAAGGCTGGTCGGAGTGGTTAGCCTAAATGAGGTACTGGATTTTATTTATTAATCACAATTATCCATGCGTTTTCATTGATAGCTGAAAATTTGTATGTGGTATGGGATGGGGGGGATGTTTCTGTTTTTCAAAATGTTTGCCATTGACACAAAATGGAATAGCAAATAGTGCCTGGGAGGCTGTTATGATCTGATCCAAATATGTGTGGACAACTAGCGGTATCATCTGTGGTGATTATGCATTATGAGAGCTCATGAAACAATTTTTGGGGTGGCCTGGCAGTTTCTTCCTACTTTGGACTTACTAGCTCAGTAGAAGCCAGGACCTGGATCTGATGCCCGTAAGCCTTCATTCACAACTACTAACTCCCAAATCACCTAGCCCGATCTCTGCAGTCATGGGCTGTAAGTCTGGCCACTAGGCGTTGCTGTTGTGCGACAGCTGGGGCTCCCTCAGCAGCATCGACCAGCCCGGGCAGCAGAGTCTTAGCCTGGGAATAATACCGATGTCCTTCTGCATAGTAATTTACAGTTAACCAGTCAGCTTTTTGTCTCTGGAGAAACAGCTACACAGCTCAGTTAAAACAAAAAAAAACAAACTCGTTTTCATGATTAGCCTCATGCATCTTAGAAGGGCTCTATAACTTGCCCTTCATTTTCATCATTAACCTGTGAAAATATGCCATCCACAGGTCACAGCATGTACCACACTTATTTTAAACTTATATTCCACCTTTTGTGACACTTCTGCGTGGATTACATTCGGGTACTGTGGTATTTCCCTATCCCCAGAGGATTTACAATCTACAGGGTCCCTTTACTTATTTGCGGTAAATGCCTTAACGTAGCATGGTATTCAATCCCCAATATCACAAGTATGGTAGTAAATGGAACTCTCTCTGAAGAGAGAGCGGTTTTAAGCGGTGTACCACAAGGATCGGTTTTGGGACCGGTCCTGTTCAATATCTTTGTGAGCGACATTGCGGACGGAATAGAAGGTAAGGTTTGTCTTTTTGCGGATGACACTAAGATCTGCAACAGAGTGGACACGCCGGAAGGAGTGGAGAGAATGAGACGGGATCTAAGGAAACTGGAAGAGTGGTCAAAGATATGGCAGCTGAGATTCAATGCCAAGAAGTGCAAAGTCATGCATATGGGGAGTGGAAATCCGAATGAACTGTATTCGATGGGGGGGGAAAGGCTGATGTGCACGGAGCAGGAGAGGGACCTTGGGGTGATGGTGTCTAATGATCTGAAGTCGGCGAAACAATGCGACAAGGCGATAGCTAAAGCCAGAAGAATGCTGGGCTGCATAGAGAGAGGAATATCGAGTAAGAAAAGGGAAGTGATTATTCCCTTGTACAGGTCCTTGGTGAGGCCTCACCTGGAGTACTGTGTTCAGTTCTGGAGACCGTACCTTCAAAAAGACAAAGACAAGATGGAGGCGGTACAGAGAAGGGCGACCAGGAAGGTGGAGGATCTTCATCGGATGACGTATGAGGAGAGATTGAAGAATCTAAATATGTACACCCTGGAGGAAAGGAGGAGCAGAGGTGATATGATACAGACTTTCAGATACTTGAAAGGTGTTAATGATCAAAAGACAACGACAAACCTTTTCCGAAGGAAAAAAAATCAGCAGAACCAGGGGGTCACGATTTGAAGCTCCAGGGAGGAAGATTCAGAACCAATGTCAGGAAGTATTTCTTCACGGAGAGGGTGGTGGATGCCTGGAATGCCCTTCCGGAGGATGTGGTGAAGACCAGAACTGTGAAGGACTTCAAAGGGGCATGGGATAAACACTGTGGATCCATAAAGTCAAGAGGCTGCCAATGAAGAGTGGGTGACTCGCCAGAATGACGGCTACTGCCTGGAGTCAATACCCTTATTAAATAAACATACACAGGCTTACTGTGACTCCAAAATCGCTCTAAGCTTCAACAGCAAGAGGAAATGTGGAAAAAAGGATTCACACTCACAAAGAGGGGAGTAGCTGGCTTGTTACGGCGGTTACTACCCCAAATCAAATAAGCCTGATACTTCACTTTCAATGCATATACAGCATAGTTCTCTGATTCAACGGCAGGGGAGAAGAAAAACTGATACTTCACACATCCAGAAAAGAGGGTTCGCACTCGCAAAGCAGGGAGTAGCTGGCTTGTTACGGCGGTTACTACCCCAAACCAAATGTGCCTGATACTTCACTTTCGATGCATATCCAGCATAGCTCTCTGCTTCAACGGCATGGGAGAAGAAAATCAACCAATAAGGGCTGTATAACAGTCTGGGTAAAACAAATAAACATGGGTGCAGATTGCTTATTGCGGCGGCTTCTACCCCTAACTAATCAAGCTAGATATTTCACTTGGATGCAGCTCCATCACTGCTCTCTACATTAAAGGTGGGGGTGGAAGGGAAATAGAACCAAGAGCTAAGAGAAACAGATAAGTATGAGAGAGAAAATTTGCGGGGCAGACTAGATGGGCCATTTGGTCTCCTTCTGCCGTCATTTCTATGTTTCTATGTTTCTATGTTTCTATGAGCTGCTTTGCAAATGCATGCGAAGTAGCTCATTATTAGGAAATCTCAGGAAAGCTGCAACTCTGTGTTATAATTAGTGAGGTTTGGGTGGACCCTTGGACACTGTTGCAGCTGACCATGCCCTCGGGGGGGATGTCCCATGAGGGGCCACAGGTCAGGCTCAGCTCTGGACACACAAACACAGAGACTGATCTTTTATTAAACAATGTGATGAAGCCACCAGAGGTGGCAGTGGTGAGCAGTTGAAGTAGTCCGGCTGGGCTAGTATCCCTCAGGCGCTGGAACAGCGACTCCTCCGGTAGCAGTGCTGTAGTGGAAGGAACTGAGAATAATGAGTACAATGGAATATGCACAAGCCCCAGTATGGAGAATCCCAGGATAGGGAGAGCAGGCCCTCGAGGAGCGAGTACCTGATCCCTGAGAGCTGAGAGGCTTTGAAGGTGATGTACTCACACAGCTCTTCCACGTAGGACATGGCACCAGGGCTGGAACAGAGGCAGGCCCTCAAAAAGCGAGTACCTGGTTCCAGGGAACAGCTCTGAGGTGAAGATGGTAGTACTCACTGGTGTTGAAGATAGCAAATCCTTCCAGGCAGAAGAGAAGGTATGAGCAGGCAACGAGTCAGGGAACATGGGCCCTCAAGGAGCGAGTACTGGTTTCCTGATAGCGACCTGAAAAGCAAGTGAGGCCTCCAAGGAGCAGGTACCCCATTAGCAGTGGCGTAGCTAGACAATTTGGCGCCCGAGGCAAGAGACTTCTTCGGCGCCCCCTCCCTCCATCCATGATTTGCATTGAAATCGGTGCTATTTTTTTGCACTCATTTTTATGAGCGCGCGTGCAAATAAGATAATTTCAAAACAGCTGATGAATAGAATATCCAATAATTAAAGATTAATGCAAATTTTGAAAGCTTTACCAAACACCAATAAAATATTTCAAACAGCAGACACATCACATACTACCCAATAATTAAAATGGTAGTCAATCAAGAAAAATGAACTTAAAAAGCCACCTTTACTTACCCTCTCCAGCAGTTCTCCTCTTAAAATTTAGTAATTTCATCTTTCATCCAACTTTTCAACAAAATCAGCACAAAAGTTGAGGTATGTGTATTATCACACTTCATTTTTTTTAAACTGGCAGATTCCTTTCTCACATACACTCACACACAGAAAGAAGATCGGCGCAGCCGGTCTAGCTGATCATGTGGCCGAAGAAAGGAAGATCGGTGCAGCCGGAGACCAGCCGCCGAGACTTAAGGGGTGCCGCGGCAGGCAGCCAGCCCCCGACTCTCCCTGCCTCCCCCCCCAGTGCCACCCTCCCGACGCCCCCCCCTGGTGGTCCAGCGGAGGGCCCGGGAGCGATCTGCCACTCCCGGGGCCTCGGCTGCCACTAAGCAAAATGGCGCCGGTGGCCTTCAGCCCCTGTCACATGGTAGGGGCTAAAGGTCACCGGCGCCATTTTGCTTAGTGGCAGCGGAGGCCCCGGGAGCGGCAGATCGCTCCCGGGACCTCCGCTGGACCACTAGGGGGGTGTCGGGAGGGTGACACTGGCGGGGCGGCAGGGCGAGTCGGGAGCTGGCTGCCTGCCGCGGCACCCCCTTAGACCCGGCGCCCGGGGCGGCCGCCCACCCCTCGCTACGCCACTGCCCATTAGCGTTAAGAGTCCAATGGAATTGGAGGCAGAGCAGCTGGGTACGGAGAGCAAATCCCTTCCGTAAGGAATTCCCATTGCTAACTCAAAGGCTAGCAAATATTGTAGGCTTTAAATAACCGGGCAGCATGACGTCATCACGGGGGGGGGATGCCCTGCCGTTTGCGCCAAGTAGGAAATAAGAGAGAGGGCCGCGCGGCGTGCACGCCCTAAGGTACTAGTGGAGCATGGGGGGAGGCAGTGCCCAAGCCGGTCCGGGAACACTGGAGAGGGCGGCAAGCAGACGCTGTGGCAGCCAAGCGTCCATCTACAGCAAGAGGAGGAGCAAAGAAAGAAAGGTAGGCGGAGTGAAGCCGTCAAGAAGGGATGGTTGCAACAGTACCCCCCTTCAAAGGGCGGTCTCCTCTGCAGGTACCAGGTTTAGGTTTCCAAGGATGCGAGAGATGAAACTGACTGAGCATCTCTTTGTCAAGGACATTAGCCAGAGGCTCCCAAGAATTTTCTTCGGGGCCAAAACCTTCCCATGAAAGAAGGTATTCCCAGGTTTTGCCTTGTTTGCGGACATCAAGAATGGCTTCGACCTTGAATTCTAGGTCATCTTCTGCATTAATAGGAGATGGTTCCTGAGATTTGGAAGAGAATTCACTAATGATGAGTGGTTTCAGAAATGAAACATAAAAAGCATTATGGATGTTCAATCCAGGTGGTAACTTCAGAATGTAGGTAAGATTGCCAAGACATCGGAGGACTGGAAATGGTCCAACGTAGCGAGGAGCAAATCGAGAGGAGGGTAACTTCAGTCTAAGGTGCTTAGTGGATAGCCAGACTTTGTCACCAGGTTGAAAGACAGGCGCTTTGGAATGACGAGCGTCATAAAACCTTTTGGCTCAATCACTCGCTTTGAGTAGCATAGCTTTCGTCTGAGTCCATAATTGATGGATTTCTTCAGCAGTGGATTGAGCTGCTGGGGATGTCACTGAGAGCTTCAGTGGAAGTGGCGGTGATGGTAAAAGTCCATATGCCACTTCAAATGGTGTTGATCCAGTTCATGTTGCTGGATGAGAATTAATGCGAATTCAGCCTATGGAAACAGTTCAGCCCAGTTATTCTGACGGCAATTCACATAGGCCCGAATGAACTGTTTCAGGGTCCTATTCATCAGTTCTGTTTGGCCATTAGATTGGGGATAATAAGCAGATGTATAATCTAGAGAGATGTTGAAGAGTTTGCACAGGGCCTTCCAGAATCTTGCCATGAACTGTGATCCTCGATCTGAGATTACGTGCTTCGATAGGCTGTAGAGGCGAAAGAGCTTTGCAAGTTCCGAGGCTGAGGGTAAGCCAGGCAGTGCCACGAAGTGGGCCATCTTGCTGAAGCGGTCGACTGTGACCCAGATGGTATTCATACCCCCCGAAAGGGATAGATCAACTACAAAATCAGTAGCGATGTGCGTCCAGGGCTGTTCCGGAGCTGGAAGCAGTTGCAGCAATCCCCACAGTTGGCCAGAATTAGGTTTGTGCTTGGCACAGTTGGCACAAGATGCCACATAGGAGAGTGTATCTTCCCTGATAGTTGGCCACCAATAATACTTCTGTAGCTTCAGCCGAATGGCACAGTCGTAAGATCTGTGTGGAGGGAGGATATCAGCAGCTTCTTTGGAAAACACATCACTGAATGATGCGTATTGAGGCGGCAGTCCTGTCATCACTGGAGTTATAGGCATGCAGAGAACAGGAGAAACTTCCTTGAGGCAACTGCCATGACAACCTGGGCCCCAGCGGGAGGGTTCCAAGGAGGACCAGTCAAATTGAGGCTGATGCAACTGCAACCAGAGTAACCCCAGAATGATAGGGTGCATAGCCTTCTCTAACACAAAGAAGGAGATTGTCCCCGCATGGAGGGCTCCGGTGCGAAGAGTCACTGGTTTGGTGCGAAGAGTCTCATCACCGGGCAAAGGCTCTCCATGGATGGAAGATAAGAGTAGTGGAGCTTCTAAGGTAACGAGGAGAATCCTCAAATGTTCCACTAGGCGTCGAAGTATAAAGTTGCCTCCTGTCCCCGAATCCACAAGGGCAAGAGTTTGGATTGTAGATGGTCTGCAAGTCAGGGAGACTGGTAGAGAGGGCGGAGGAGAAGGCGTGACCAGCTTGTCCACAACCACAAAGTAGACAATTTCTGCTCTCTCATTCGCAGTCACCACTCGCAACCAAGAGATTCCTTCGCCCTCTCCTGGGCGTACCCTCCACTTCTTCTCATTTCAAAGACTCTCGTGAAGCTATGGAAGGACAAGGGCTTAATGATTCTGATAGCTCCCCTCTCGCCACGCCAGGTGTGGTTTCCAATCCTCCAGGACCTATCAATATGCTGGTACATTCCCCTGGGGAAGGATCCCCTTCTGATAACTCAGAACGACGGGTACCTGCACCACCCCAACCTCCAGGCTCTGTCTCTGACGGCCTGAATGTTGAAAGGTTAATTCTCCAACCTCTTAACCTTTCAGAGTCGGTATCCCGAGTCCTGGTGGCTTCACGAAAGCCTTCAACGAGAAGGTCTTATCGTTCTAAATGGAAGAGGTTTACAGTATGGTGTACTTCCATGTGCATAGACCCCTTCACTTGTTCCACTGCGAAGTTCCTGGACTATCTCTGGCAATTGTCAGAGTTAGGTCTGAAAACTTCCTTTATTAGGGTGCATGTCAGTGCAGTGTCTGCGTACCATAAGGGTATAGGAAATGTCTCCATTTTGACACAGCCCTTAGTATCACGCTTCCTGAGAGGCTTGCTCCATTTAAAACCTCCACTGCACCCTCCGGCCCCTGCTTGGGACCTTAACATAGTGTTGGGACGGCTTATGCAACCTCCGTTTGAGCCTCTCCACTCCTATGATCTCCGTTATCTCACATGGAAGGTAGTTTTTCTTCTCGCGATCACATCCGCTCGCAGAGTTAGTGAATTACAGGCATTAGTTACCTATCCGCCTTACACTAAAATTCTGCATGACAGGGTGGTACTCCGCACGCACCCTAAATTTTTACCAAAGGTAGTATTGGAATTTCACATTAATCAATCCATTATCCTACCTACCTTTTTTCCCAGGCCCCATTCCAATCCAGGAGAACAGGCTCTGCATTCCTTAGGCTGCAAGCGTGCTCTAACCTTCTATCTAGACTGCACGTCAGCCCACAGGAAATCCACTCAATTGTTTGTTTTGTTTGATACCATCAAACTTGGAAATCCTGTGGGAAAGCAGACCCTCTCCTCCTGGCTGGCAGACTGTATCTCTTTTTGCTACCAGCAAGCAGGCATTCCACGCCAAGACCGTGTGAAAGCACACTCTATAAGGGCCATGGCGACATCAGTAGCGCACCTTCGTTCGGTGCCGCTTCCTGACATATGCAAGGCTGCTACCTGGAGTTTTCTCCATATATTTGCAGCCCATTATTGCTTAGATAAGGCTGGCAGACAAGATTCCATCTTCGGCCAGTCTGTTCTACGCAACTTATTTTCAGTTTGACTTCCCAACATCCTTCCACCAACCCGTTAGGGTTCAGGATGCCCTCCTAACCAAATTCCATCCCTGTTGTTGTGCCTGTTGCACGTCTTTGGGTGCATTTGGTGCTTCGCTCGGGCATCCTCAGCTCTGTTCTCACCCATATGTGAGGACTACCATCCTGCTTGTCCTGTGAGAAAGCAGAGTTGCTTACAGGACTAACATCCTGCTGTCCTGTGAGAACACCTTGTTCTCACAGGACAGCAGGATGTTAGTCCTCACGAAACCTGCCCGGCACCCTGTGGAGTTGGGTTCGTTTAAGTTTTCTTACTTTATTTTTCGCATGTACTTTTACTATAAGACGAGACTGAAGGGGGACCCCTGCTGGATGCAGGGTTGGTGCCATGCTGGGCATGCCCAATAGGTGCCAGTCAAAGTTCTAGAAACTTTGACAAAAGTGTTCCGTGATTGGGCTCCATCCTGATGATGTCACTCATATGTGAGGACTAACATCCTGCTGTCCTGTGAGAACACCTGTTACAGGTAAGCAACTCTGCTTTCCCCCCAAGCCCCGAGACAGCCCTAACAGTGTAAATTAAAAAATAAAAGCAGCTAAAGAGGTGGTGGTGGTGCATGCCCCTCCCCTCCCTTCCAAACCTTGCCCCATTTTTTTAAATTCCCCCCAGACCTCTTTATTTATTGCAAGAATATGGCACGTTAATAGCCGCGATTTAAAAAAAAAAAAAAAAGGGGGTGTGGTTAGGCAAATTTTTTACATACTGCATCACGTAGGTTAAAATAGTAACCTGCGATAATTGTTTGCGTTGCAGGATGCAGTATCGCGATGTGCGATGTATTAGTGCATCTCACATCCAAACCGGGAGATACACAGACAAGTCAGGCCAGTATGCGCAGAACGGCTTTTCAAAGCCACCTGAGTATGCAGGTATCTCCTGCTATGTGCACTTGTGAAAAGTATCGAAAAAGGAATGGAGAGTAGGCTTGTGGGGGGAGGGCAATAGATGTGCACGTATATACTTATGTGCACAGGTGCGCAGCAGGATCTCCCGCCTCTTAACTTTATTATTGCTATGGAAGGCGTGTAAGTCATAAAAGAAAAAGTCTAGGCCAGTCAGCGGGCTATGACGGGTTGGGTCTAACAGGGGGAAAGAAAGACAAATAAACTAGAGGGATTTGGAAGTCCTATCCCTAGACTGGTCGAACTGGGAACAAACTGGTGAAACTGGCAATGGGGTTGGCGTGTATTGTCCCTTTTAGTGTAAAAATGAACGTATAAAGTACAAAGTTGCAGTTATTACCTATAAATTAATTTCTGACTCTGTCACTGCATGGGGCAATGCATTATTACATCTATATTGCCCCACTCAACAACTTCGTTCCTCACAAAGAGGCCTCCTTGATGTACTTTCACCATCCCATGCCAGGCTGTGTAGTACTAGGGACTGTGCTTTCTCTGTTGCTGCCCCTATTTTGTGGAACACTTTTCCAAAGGAACTGCGCCTAGCAGACAGTATAAAAACTATCAAATCACTATTAAAAACATGTTTGTTTAAGCAGGCCTTTTATTAATTTATGGCATTATTGCAAGCATTTCCATTCTGGCCACTGTCTGTCTATGTCCAAGTATATTGTCAATAGATGTGCGTTATGTATAATCAGCATTTTTATGTATGTTTTTATATTGTACATCGCCTAGGTTTTTTAGGCGATTAATAAATTCAAATAAAAGATAAATCCTGCTTCCATCATGTAAGTGGGCCAATGAAGCACCAATAACACACGACTAATTCACTTCCCCCTAACATTGAAGATTTAGGAAGACAGAGCAGGTAAGTAATGGTACATTTTTTGGCCCAGCAAGGCTGTGTGTGTGTGTGATAAAAGCCCTCATTTATCGCTCGCAATAATAGCCCCCATAATATCCATGACTCATGACAACAGTTGCTATCCTGCGATAAAATCTTTCCCCCTGCCCCCCTCCTGCCAAAATAAAAGGTGTTATTTCCAATGTTAAATCCTGCGTTAGTGTGTGTTAATTTTTCATGACATGTGTAGGAGTCCCTCATTTGCATAAAAAGCTAGCTTTTGCATACTCATTATATTTGCATACAAATGCACAGCAGGATCGCGCATTAGACATACGATAAGGCCCTAACACGATTTGATGAATGTACCTGTGGCAACAGAGGATAAAATGGCTTGCCCAAGGTCACAAGGAGCAGTATTGGGATTTAAACCTTGGTTTCTTTGGTTTATAGCCCACTGTGCTAACCACTAGGCTACTCCTCCACTCCTGCAGGCAGTCTAGCTCTATTGCTGCTAGCAGAGATATGTCCTTAGCAAGGTGCACAGGAATAACTCTGCACACTGATTATGCCAGTTCTTTTTCTGCCACTATGTACTATGACAAAGTGGAGAAGAGAAAAAGCAGGGGCAGTAACCAGAGACACAGGAAATGCTGAGGGAAGATCGAGGAGCAATAAGTAGAGATACAGGAATTGCTGAGGGAAAAGTGAGGGGCAATAGAGATACAGGAACTAATAGGGGAGAGGGGCAGGCAGAGGTAATGAACAGGAACTGTTGAACAGAGAACATTAATTGAATAAAATCTTAAATTGTAGCCAGCAGTTAAGAATCCACCATTTTTTGGCTTTTTGTCTCTCTTCCAGCTGAAGGATGTGGTGAACCATTCTGTAAAAGGCACGTTCACTAGAAGAAGCCCACCCCATGACAATGAAGCCCATGACAGTGAAGAGGCAAAGACATCCTTCACGCTACAAGCCTCACGGATCCTTGAATCTGCTCCTTAGGATCTAGAAAGCCATTGTCCCCCGACAGACCCTCTTCTCCGCTAGACTCTACTATAGAAAGAATGATCAGAGTATATGTGTGCCCATAGCATGACAAGATGGCTCTGTTGCTCCACCAGGGTGGACAGGCTACACAAGGCAAGAACCTGGGGACAATACAAGCTTCTTATTCTGGAACTTGTTGTCCCTGTTTTCTTTTTTTCAAACTCTTTATTTATAACTTTGGCATACAAAGGTATCAAAGAAATATGCAATATTGCACCACCAATAAACAAGTTATGTGGTATACACATACACAATGAAAAATTGTGGAA
Organism: Rhinatrema bivittatum; assembly: GCF_901001135.1. NCBI lineage: Eukaryota > Metazoa > Chordata > Amphibia > Gymnophiona > Rhinatrematidae > Rhinatrema > Rhinatrema bivittatum. The sequence continues at coordinate 20,917,400 of NC_042630.1, forward strand.
TTCTGCTAGATAATAAAGAAAGGAGAATCAAAAACAAGAATATCTAAACTATCCTATAGAATGCATGATAGATCCCCCAAACAGATTCATACTTGAAATTCTTATTTTAAGTGCATAACATAATTGTTCAGTGTCTGCTGTATCTTGGACCTAATCGTACCATTGATCTATGCAAGGGTTAAATTTCCAGAATGTGGCAAAAGGAAACCTAGCTGCCAACAAAAGCTGAGCAACCCGAGCTCTATATTTTTGAGGAACCAGGGACTCCTTCCATCTGCCAAGGAGACCAATTGTTGGCATAATATATGTAATGCCCCTACCTCCATGCGCTTCCAGTATAGCGCTGTGCTCCATGCAGCATCCAAGGGCCATGTACAGCACTTCCTGCAACCAGGAACAACTCTTATAGGCCCTGCAACCAGGACTTCCTGGGATGCTGGCCGATAACATCACATCCTGTCTAGGTATATAAGGAAGTCCTCTGCTACCAGCCAGCATCTCAGCAACAGGTCTTCCTGTGCTAGTTGTTGGTGCTACCGTTTCTGCTTTGCCCAGCCTTGTTTCTGTTTTCCTTGGTTTGTTCTGTTGCTGACCCAGATTGCCTCTTGACCCTTGCTTGTTCTCTGCCTGGACACCAACCATGCTTGATCTCTGCCTGTCTTGACCTCTGCCTGGACCTCAGCCTTATTTGATTTCTTGCCTCAAACTCTGCCTGGACACTGCCCTTGCTTGATCTCTGCCTTCCTTGCACCCTTCCTGAGAAGTTCGGCCAACCATCAGAACCTGTGGGCCCAACCCATGGGGAAGGTCAGGCAGAAGACCTTGCCTTGTGACATGTCAGCTGCCGCCTTCTAGGTCCTGGTCTTTGTTCACATGCCCCAGGCTGTGCCAGTCTAGCAGTAGTTCTAGGTCTTACAATCCCTGTAGCGTGAGAATATGTATAGGAAGGCCTAAAATGTCAGCAATTTTCTGCGTAACCTGTGACCAAAATTGTCAAACCCCAATGGCAGTTCCACCACATATGCATATATGTGCCCTTTTGAACATTTCCCTCTAACAATTGGCACTAGCAGCAGGAAATAATTTGTGATGATAAACTGGAGTACGATAGGTTCTGTATAGCAGCTTTATCATTAGCTTGACCCATCTAGTACATATGTGTCACGGCCGCACTGGCTTATTTGAAGGTATCTCCTAGGCAGGGGTATGTGGGGGTTAGAAGCAGGCAGGTCAGGTATGATGTCTTCTGCATTTTGTCATGTGCATGATATTAAACAGCCTTCTAGTATTAGATGTGGATACTTGCCCCTTCATAAATCCTGTTTAGTCACTATAAACCAAAAAGAGAATCAAAGTCCCCAGCAATTGTAACACCTTGGTCAAAATTTTTAAGTCTGAGTTTAGGAGTGAGATAGATCTGTATAAGCCACAATCTGCAGCATCTCTCCCTGTTTTGTAAATTAATTAGCAGTGTCAGCCAAATCTCCTAAAGCAGCCCTTTCAACCCAGCAACATAAAAAATCTGAACAAGGAAAGAAGAAACATCAGGCAAAATGTGTTGTTTTTTTTTAAGTCTATCTGGTAACCATCAGGACCAGAGTATTTCCTATCTGGCAGTGCCGTCATTGCCACTTGTATTTCACTCAGGAAAATAGCTTCAAATGTTTCCCTCTAAGCCTCTGTTAACAGAGGCAGAACTAGATGGGTTAAAAAGTCCTGAATAGCTTCCTGACTAACTGGAACAGGGTCCATAAGTAGTTTAGAAAAATATTGTACAAATAATTAATTGCTCAGTTTCCTCAAGGTTCATTGTGCAATCCCCAAGTTGTGCAGTCATTGGATTAGTGCCTTACCAAAGATCTAAGTACCCTCTAGAACAAAACATTTTTCTCAAGCCAGGCTGCTCACAGTTCCCCCACTGAAATCTGCATAGCTTTCCGAGACTAGAGAGTGTGCTTTCTCTGTTGCTTTGGAACTCCAATCCAGAAAATGTCTTACCTGTTGTTTAAAAACTTCAAGAAATGATTAAAAACCCATCTTTTCCAATTGGCGTTTGTCTCTGACTCCTAGTCCATTTTTCTTCTCTTTCAGTGCTTCCTCAGATTCTGGTTCTTGTCATTTCTTCATGATTTTTATTTTTATAAATCTGGGCCTATCTGATTATTACCTCACAGGCAATGCTATGTTTTTATGGCTATTTATTGTTTTAATTATTTTATGACCCTTTCTTTAGTCAGCATTGCATTTACTGTATATGTTTTGCTTTTGCACTGTGCTTTGAATTTTGTGTAGGCAATATACAAACCTCTTTAATTAAATAATAGTAACACTGTTGAATTTACAAGCCTTTTTCATAGGCCAAGCTAAAAATGACCCAGATGACTCCATGTTGATAGAATTTGTTTAGTGTATTTAAGGGCCCTCTCAATTTTATTCACCTCTAAGACCTTCAGATCTCTCCTTTTTTGTGTTGTGCCTCCAATGACTTAATGTTAAGAGTGAGTTTTTCCTAGTTTCTTTCTTAGGGAAGCTCACCTAGCTAATGCTTTTACCCTGGAGGTAAGCCTCAAAGGTTTCCCATTTAAGTACAAGCGTACAATCTGTCTTGGGATTATGCACATTAAAGTAGAAATGGCTTCTTTAAGTAGTACTGGAAAATGTTTGTCACCCAATAAGGACGTGTTTAGCTGCCAAGTAAAAGCACGAGACTTAGAGGCACCAAAGTGGATAGAAATTTCAACCAGAGAGTGAACCAATAAGGCATTAGATAAAATCAAACTATCCTTGATCCTAGAGACGAAGTGTGGAGTAGAAAGAAAATAATCCAGTGCATTATACATATTATGCCTCTCTGCAAGATGCTGTAAGCGCCAAATGTCAGTAAGTGTGAAAGCATCAAACAGAAACTTATTACTAGGCCCTGAAGAGGTATCTGATCTTGGAATTGAGGTTTTATCCAGAGATTAATCAGGGAAAACATTCCCGTCACCTCCAATATATAACTGTTTGAAACCAAATATTACTACAGCATCAATAAATACTACAGCATCAATAAATACGTTGGTATAACTGGGGCCATAAACATTAATCAATAGAGAATTCACATTCTCAAGAAAAGATAAACTTCAACATACCTTAACCAACTTTCCCACCCGCCCACCCCTTCTTAAACTAAACCCCAACCATATCCTCTACCTATCAAGCTCTCCCTCTGAGGCACCCCAACAAGCACTGCAAGAAACATCTCCAGTGGGTTTTCCATTGGGACCAGAGAAGCCAGGCAAACCAACAAAGGACCCCCTGTGAACATCTCCCACTCCCAAAAATGTTGATAAGCGATACATCAATTTATAAATAAATAACAACCAAGGTCAGTCTGGTGAGGGCAGTGCCAAAAGAGTAAAAAGCCAACCCCCCCCCAATAATATTGCTGTAAAGCCTGTGACCTCTGCAAGGCATATCGTACTCCATTGCCGTTTGATCGCGTATATAAATATATAGGATTCATGTGGATATAAAGATGAGTATGGAGAGTAAACTGACACGTCCCATTTTTAAATCACAAGCCTATAATGCTACAGCTCAAAAAGGTAAGCATCAAAAGTAAAAACATCAATCACTACATAAAAAAAAGTCAGACTCACGCATGACGCATAAGCATAGTTCAAGGGGTAAAAAAACCCCCCCAAACCCCAGAAAAATAAGCAGCGGGCAGTCTTTGAAGGGCTTTCCAAACTCGCTGCAGCAGAAAGATCTAAGTAGTCAAATAATGTTAAGTACTGTCCAGTGATTACTGTCAAGGGCTGATGGCTTAGTAAGGAAATCAGAGAAAACGCTGTTACAGGCCATATGCCTCCCCCATAAAGTCACCAATGTAAAAACAACAAATAAATAACAAAAAGTAGTGTTCGGGAGCGAGTTAAACCTGTGGAAGCACAGTAAACCAAGGTAGCTTATATTTTCCTGGTGTTATACAGATAAGCCCGCAAGTATTCCTGTCTGAATTTGGGGCAGCCATCATGAAAAGCAAAGCGGCAGCCAACAGGTAGGCCTCATGCTCGTTTCCATTTTCACTCTCAAGAATGTACCGCTCTGCTGCTGTAACCATGCCAAAAGCTTTCAACCTAGCAGGATATAACATCGCATATCGCAGATTTAGCTTTTGAAGTTCTTTTTTCATTCCAGCAAATTCCTGACATTTCTTTTGCAACTTGGCCGAAAAGTCAGGGAAAATCAATTTTATTTCCCTGAAAGGTTAAGGCCACCACTTCCTGTGCAGCATTAAGTATCTTGCATTTATCCTCAAAGTTGTGCAACTTAATTATTCCTGGCCTCGGGCAATTTTCTCTGCCCTGCGCTGGTATGAGAGATCGATAATCCCTATTTTTAGGAGTCCCTTAGGCAATCAAAGGCTGGGTGATCCGACAGTTATTTTGAAAAGAATCTGAGTCTATATCCTCAGCCTTCTATTACAAAGCCTCAGCCTGATATTACAACGCCTTGATCTATTTTCAAGATCATTGATTTTGTCTATCATTGAGGTATGAATGCATTCCAGCCTTTCAATTTTTGCACTGACTGAGGTAAGCGACATTTGAAGGGCAACAATTCTCATTTCTGATTCTTCTATTGTAGTGGAGTTTTCTTGCGCTGTTTGGACTAGGCATGCCATCTTTTCAATTATAGCACCAAGCTAGGAGTCCAGTCTATTAGAAATCTTATTTGTAAAACGTTCCATTAACAATGTAAAGAGCACATTCGCCAGCTCCACAAGCTCATCATCCTCATCCAAGGCCGATTCCTACACTTGAGGCAGGTGGTCTGTAGCAACTAGATTTGTCTTCTTACTACCCTCATCAGCCCATATCGAGGGAATAGAACATCTGCCATGATCTTTAGCAAAAGACATGTTGCTAGCTGGGCTCCCTTATATCTTTAGGATAGGTGAAATAAAGGAAAATTGGTTCTTACCTGCTAATTTTCATTCCTGAACTATCACAGAGCAGTCTAGACGCCTGGGTTTTGCATCCCTACCAGCTGATGGAAGCAGAGAATAAAAACTACTGACACTGCTACATAACCTAGAGTGCCACCTGCAGTCCCTCAGTATTGACCTGTACCCAAGCCAAGATGGAACCATTCAAAAACCTAACTCCCTCTCTAACTCAATCAGGAAAGGTGAAGCTACCTCAGCTGGAGCCTTTACATCACCAACAGGGATTGAAAACTTTCAAACCCTAAATAAGAATAGTAAATTCCTTTACTATATACACACTTTCCACTATACACACACACACAGAAAATAAATCGGTCTTTCCAAAGAGGGCGGGGTTCTGAACTGATCTGTAGTATTCCAGGAACGAATATTACCAGGTAAGAACCAATTTTCCTTTCCTGTTCATACCCCAGATCAGTCTAGATTTCTGGGATGTACCCAAGCTCCCCTAAAGCAGGCAGGAATCCGAAAGACCAGCTCGCAGCACACTCTTTCCAACCATGCCTCCTCCAGCGCTCAAACATCCAATCAGTAATGTCTAGTGAAAGTGGGAAGTGAAGACCATGTTGCCGCTCGATAGATCTCCTGCGGAGAAACCAACTGACATTCCACCCAGGACGCCATCTGTGTCCAGGTATAATATGTCCACAGGCTCTCTGGAATCGGTTGTCCTTTACTTATAAGTATATGCCGCTACAATTGCTTCCTTTAACCATTGCTCAGTTGTAGCCTTCAAAGCCTTACATCCTTTCCTTGCACCACTAAACTGTACGAAGAGATGATCTGATGTCTGAAAAACATCGGTGAACTTGAGATACCGCAACAAAGTCCAGCGGACATCCAATGCCTCAGGGGCTTTGACAATCAAGAATCTTTTTTACTCAACGCACAATTAAACTCTGGAATTTGTTGCCAGAGGTTGTGGTTAGTGCAGTTAGTATAGCTGTGTTTAAAAAAGGATTGGATAAGTTCTTGGAGGAGAAGTCCATTACCTGCTCTTAAGTTCATTTAGAGAATAGCCACTGCCATTAGCAATGGTAACATGGAATAGACTTAGTTTTTGGGTACTTGCCAGGTTCTTATGGCCTGGATTGGCCACTGTTGGAAACAGGATGCTGGGCTTGATGGACCCTTGGTCTGACCCAGTATGGCATTTTCTTATGTTCTTATGTATGAAAACATCAAGAGAAGGTAACTGTGAACCAGCGCTGTAAAATTACTTGCAAACCGCTGTCACATAGGTCTCTACTCGCGAGTAGAGACCTGATATGTGACAGCGGTTTGCAAGTTATTTTACAGCGCTGGTTCATAGTTACCTTCTCTCGATGTTTTCATACCATTGTAATTCGTCTGAGATTCTTGATTGTTAAAGCCCCTGAGGCAGCGTCTGTTGAGCTGCGAAACTCTGCCTGAGTCGGGCATTGTTATGAATACGTCTCTACTCTAATAAATATTTGGAAAAGATCAAGGCATCTATTCTCTCTTTTTGTTCACCTGACGGCCATTATAGATCGCCTACCTCTTTGTTTTTTGGGACCAGCGGACATCCAATACATGAAATCTCCTCACAGGCGTTGTCGCTGCATCCAAATATCAAAACCCAGGGAGCTCCACCATCTGACTAAGATGAAGTGGAGAGACTACCTTTGGCAAAAAAGAAGGCACTGTACACAATGATACCCCATCATCCACTATCTGACGGAATGGTTCCATACACGATAGAGCCTGAAGTTCAGAAATCCTTCTGCCTGAACAGATTGTCACTAAGAAAACTGCTTTCTGGGTAAGATCCTTCAGAGACGCCTGCCTAAGCAGCTCAAATGGAGATCCACAAACAATTATTATTATTATTTTTAATTTTTCTATACCGAAGTTCCTGTATGAATTCAGATCACACCGGTTTACATGATAACAACAAAATTCGCTTAGGAGCGTTACATATAACAAATAACATATGACATATAACAGAGAGCAACATAACTAAGGAGGCATCCAAATATGAAAAGATTTTTAAACTTAATATATAAAGCAGAACATATCTTAATATAAACATGATATATAGTAGAAACTTAATATATAGTAAGCAGAACATATCATATCGTATCAATTAACTTCTCTTAAATTAACCTCGTAAATATGTATCGGTGGAAAGCTATGGAAGGGTGGGTGGGAAAACAAAGTGTAAGCCAATTACGGTGGGAAGAGAGGGGGAATAGACAGTTGGAGGTTGCCGGAACTAAGAGACTATAAAGGCTGGAATCTGGATTATGAGAAGAATAGCATTAGGAGTCTGGGAAGGCTAAGCTGAATAGCCATGTTTTAAGTCTTTTTTTGAAGGAAGATGGACATTGTTCTTGCCTGAGGTCTGGTGGCAATGTGTTCCATTGATGGGATCCTGCTGTCGAGAGGGCCCTCTTTCTTAGGGCTGATTTTGCTTGTGGGGCAAACAGGGTGTCTTTATAGGCGCTTCTAATGGGTCTGGATGAGGTGTGAGGTGTGAATTGAATGGTGGAGTCGATTCTAATTCTAATTAAATTAAATTAAATTAAATTAAAAAATTCTAAGGACCAAATTAAGATTCCACGAAGGGCACATCTTGTGGACCGGCAGATGCAAATGTTCACACCTCTAAGAAAACGGATGCAAAGCTAGCGGTACCCCATGAACCTTACCTCAAAAACAGCCTAAGACTGCCACCTGAACTCGAAGAGAGTTTTATAAGCCAGACCCTTTACTAGACTCTTCTGTAAAAAGGCCAAAATGTGAGACACTGACACACACGCAGGTTCAAGCCCTTCCTCAAGACTCCACTTCTCCACACTCTGAAATACACCAGGGAAGTGGACAGCCTCCTGGCTTGAAGCAAGGTAGTTTTAACGGTTTCAGAGTATCCTTTTAAATGAAAGCATCTCCTTTCAAAGTCCAGGCTGCAAGAGAAAGGCGATCTACCCAATCCGAGAAGACTGGTCCTTGGCAAAGTAACCCCTGCAGATGACCTAGTCTTAGGAGTCCATCCAATGTGCGATATATCAGATCCACAAACCAGAGCACCTGAAATCTCACCTGCAACTGAAGAACTGGTTTGCCTTGGCATTCGTCGCTCCACCTGAGGAGAATCCCACCAGGCTCGTATGAGATCCTTGGCTTCTGTGGAGAGTTCTCCCTCTCCAGGATCCAACTCCTGCTGGCTGGGATAATCCGCTTGAACATTTATTTTATTTATTTTATTTTATTTATTTAGCTATTTTCTATACCGGCTTTCACGACCAGGGGTCACATCAAACCGGTTTACATTGAACAGTTTGTGCATTAAAACATAGAACTGGAACAACTAACTGGTGCAGAAAATACAGTTACAATGAACAAGGAATTATACAACTGGGAGAGTGGGAAGAAGAAGAAGAAGAGAGTATAACAATTAATAGAAATGCATTTACAATGGATCTTTACAAAATATGTAACTTAAAGACCCAGACTGAGAGCAGTCCTGGTCTGGAGTAGGTGGTGGATGATTAAGACTTTATAGTGGAGTTATGAGATGATGCGAACTCTGACAAAGTAATTAAGGGATAATATTAACATGGGTTAATCTAAGATCGGAAAGGCTTCTCTGAAAAGCCAGGTTTTTAGTCTTTTTCTAAAAGTTAGTAAGCATGTTTCCTGGCGCAGCTCTACTGGGATAGAGTTCCATAGGCGTGGTCCTGCTGTTGATGGTGCTCTGTCTTCAAGTGATTTGTGTTTGAAGGCTTTGGCGTGTGGAACCTGTAATGTTTCTTTATAGCAATTCCTGGATGGTCTGACTGTGGAGTGTTTTTCCAGGGGGATTTGTAGATTTAATGGTGCGATATGATGGATGACTTTGAAGATGGAAGTTATGGACTTATACATTATTCTGTATTGAATAGGTAGCCAGTGAAGGGCTATCAGGATCGGGGTTATGTGGTCGATTCTCCTAGAGTTGGTCAGAATTCTGGCAGCTGTGTTCTGCACCATTTGTAGCGGTTTTGTATGAGAAGCTGGAAGGCCTAGTAGAATGGAATTACAATAGTCCAGCTTGGAAAATATAATTGATTGTAAAATTGTTCTGAAGTCGCGGGAATGGAAGAGCGGTCTGATTTTTTTGAGGGTGTATAATTTGTAAAAACAGTCCTTGGTCGTTTGGTTAATGAATGGTTTTAGGGTTAGGCGGTTGTCGAGGATAACTCCTAGATCTCTTACGTTTGTGGTTTGCAGGTTGGCTGGTGGATATGTGGTGATCTTGTTGTTGTCGTGGGCTATGATGAGGAATTCTGTTTTTGAAGCGTTGAGAATCAGGTTCAGACTGTTGAGGAGGTGTTTGATCTCCGTTAGGCAGCTCTCCCAGAATTCTAATGTGTTTGTAATGGATTTATTTATGGGGATAACGATCTGCACGTCGTCTGCGAATAGGAAGTGTTTTAATTTTAGTTTAGTAAGAAGGTGGCAGAGTGGGAGAAGGTAAATATTAAAAAGGGTTGGAGAAAGGGAGGAACCCTGTGGCACCCCTTGTGAAGACAGATGGTATTGAGATTCTTTATTGTGGATTTTAACCTTGTATCCTCTGTTCTCCAAGAAGGTTTTGAACCAGGTCCGTGCAGTGCCTGAAACTCCAATGTTTGCCAGTTGGTTTAGTAGGATGTGATGGTTAACCGTATCGAATGCCGCCGAGAAGTCTAGGAGAATTAGAAGGTATGCGTGACCTTTATCGATGCCGGCTAGGAGGAAGTCTGTAAGAGAGAGCAATAGTGTTTCCGTGCTTGCTGCTTTGCGGAATCCAAATTGATTGGGCGATAGTATTTGGTGATCCTCCAGGTAGTTGGATAACTGTGTGTTAACTAGTTTTTCCATAATTTTTGATATGAATGGGAGGTTAGAGATGGGGCAGAAGTTGCCGGGATCATTGGTGTTCAGGTTTGGTTTTTTGAGTAGGGGCTTGATTGAAGCTGTTTTAAGGTCATCTGGGTAGATACCCTGGGCTAGGGAGCAATTTATAATGTCGGCTAGAGATTTAGAAATGGTATCCGGGATAAGTAAGAGTATTTTGGTAGGGATTTGGTCGAAGGGGTGTGATGATGGTTTCATTTTTTTCAAGATCGTTCGGATGTCATCGGTAGTGATGGGTTCGAAAGTGTTGAGAGTGATGTCTTTGTTTGGATGAACATATGAAGTATTGGAAGGTCCACTTGCATTTGGAGTCAACTTATTCAGGAGGTCGGATATTTTTCTATTGAAGTAGAGAGCCAATTCGTCTGCTTTAGTTTTTGCTAGGTCCTCTGGGATTGCTGGGGTGATGGCTTTTGTGAGGCTGGACTCGTAATTGAATAAAGCTTTCGAGTCAAAAATGAGGTGGTGAATCTTGCGGGCATAATAGTCTCTTTTTGTTTTTAATGTGCTGTTTTTGTAGAAGTGGAGGGTGCGTTTATATTCCTGAAGCGAAGTAGGTGAAGGGGTTTTTCTCCATTTTTTTTCCTTCTGTCGTAAAGTTAATTTGAGTTTTCGCAGATCCTCGTTGAACCATGGTTGACTCTTTGGTGCATTATGTTTGAGATTTTTTGGAGTTAGGGGACATAGTGTATTGGCTGCTGATTCTGTTATTTTCGACCAGGATTGGACTGCTGAGTTGGGAGTGGAAACGTCTAAGAGTGAAAGATCTGGGGCTAGATGCTTGGCGAGGAGATCCGAGGGGCATGTTTTCCTGTATAGAAATGGTTGAAGTGGGGGATTATTGTAGCTTGGTTTTAATAGAGAGAATGCGGTAGAGATTAATGTATGATCTGACCATGGGACCTTTTTGCACTCGGGATGTTCTGGGAGAGAGATGCCGGAATTGGTAAAGAGAAGGTCCAGCGTGTGACCCGCTTTGTGTGTGGGTTTGTTAATTTGTTGTTTGAAACCTAAGGCTATCATGGCTGTGAGAAATGTTTCGCAGTTAGAAGAGAGAGGGGACTTGTCCACGTGGAGATTGAAGTCTCCCATGATAATGGTTGGAGAGTCCAAGTTTAGCTGCGTAGTAATGATTTCCAGAATAGAAGAGGAGTCTGATTCTAGGAGGCTTGGAGGGGCGTAGACTAAGAGAATTTGAAGATATTCAGATTTAAAGAGGCCTATTTCGAGTTTGGTTGGTGATTTGATTGGATGATGGGTAAATCTCAGAGATTTTTTTACTGCCAGGAGGATACCCCCGCCTCTTTTTTTTTGCCTCGGGATGGAGAAGAGGTCGTAGTTTTGGGTAGGGAGTTGGTTTAAGAGGGCGATATCCGATGTTTTGAGCCATGTTTCCGTTATGGCGCAGAAGTCTGGCTTGTCATCTTGAAGAATTCTGGTCGTTGAGTATCAGCGTTTTGTTAGTAAGCGATTGCGCATTGAAAAGGATGATGGTGAATAATGTGAGTCCTAAAAACTGAGTTGTGGGGGAGATCATGATCGGAATGAGAGATTTGTACGTGGTTGGCCGGTTGATCATTGTAGATTTTGTAGATGATTAAACTGCCCGCTGAGAAGATGTTGTGGGTGTAGTAAGTATTGTCTCCTTGCTGATAATGTGGTTGTTCGAGGTGGCGTTGAGAGAGGAGTTTATGGTCCTGTGTAAAAGGTAAGGAAAATGCTTTGCTACTCGCTGTTCTTTCTCCGAAGTGTCGTCCTTACTGAGTTCTATGAAGTTGAGTCTGGTTGTGGCTGGATGGGTGTTGTATGGTAGTGGACGTGTGCTGGGTGTGGCTGGGTATTGTTGAGTGGGTCCTGGATGTGTGATAGAAGAATATTGATGTGTCCTGTCCGTAGCGCTCCTTAGTGCAGGGAGTGGTACAAATTTAAAGCCCTTAGTGCTAGGCTCTGATAGGCCTGCTGCCTGTCGTGGGACGTGTCTTACTCACTGCGAAGGATTCTGCTGGGCGGGGTCTTCTCTTTTATTTAGTTCCCTTTTTTGATTGTTTGATTGGCTCTTTCTCTGCCTTCTGGTTGGCTGGATTGGTGGCAGCGGGTGGATAGGCCGTCTGGGCCGTCTGGCCTGCGGGTTCGGGTGCAGGGCAGCTGGGGCTTTGATCAGCGGTCGGCGGGGCTGAGTCTACTCCGGCCACATAAGACACTGCCAGGTGCTGTTCCGCCCAGACAAAAAGCTCCTGAGACACCGTGAGACTTTGTTCTGCCTTGATGATTGATATTTGCTACCATCATTGTATTGTCCTACAAAACTCACTCCGCATATCGATGGGGAAAGGCCTCATCTCCGCTGCCCATATAGAAAATGGGTACAAGATGTTATTTAGGTGGTATTGGACTCCGGAGAGAATACACCGCATCCAACCAACCCATTCCAATAAGTGTTGGAAAACTTGCCAAGGCATTGGCACTTTTTTCCATTTATGGTGGGAGTGCCCTCATTTACAATCCTTTTGGGCTTCTATTTCTGCTTGGCTCACTTCAGTTTTGGGAAGAACAATCTCTCTCACACCTGACCAGGCATTACTCAATAAAGACAACCCAGACTATACGCGATATCAGAACACTTTTATTAAATACACTGTGACAGTTGCAAGAGGGGCTCTTGCTCGACTGTGGAAAGACCCACAGGTACCTACTATTCAGGTTATACACAACCTTATGATATCCACCCATACGTTGGGGGAAATCACAGCGTACAAACACAAGACGATTTCAAAATTTAAGAAAATATGGTCATTATTTGAATAATGGAAATCGTCTAATAACTTATCTAACTGAGTGTGGTATTGTGCGATACTTACAACATTAGGGCGGGAGACCTGGATGATTAGCCTCTACCTGTTCTGCAGGGATTATATTGCTATGTTCTTATGCACTAGGGCTCCATATATGAGCAGGTATATTTAAGTGGATAATATATGTGGATTTATTATGAGAAGTTCGGGGGGGGGGATTGGGGGGACAGTCTAAGGGATTCAAACAAAAATTAACTACTGGTTTGTTTACTTTCCATGTACACTATGTTAGGAATATTTTTATGACGTGTCTGTATATGTTCTTTGATGTATATCCTGAGATGGTGAAATACTTGTTTTGTTACAATTTACCAGTTAATAAAATTTATAAATTTAAAAACTCACTCCGCATGACCTTGCACCCCCGTAAAAAATGAAAGCAACACCATGCGCACCGCTCTTGTCTGTAAGCCAATCGTTGAGTGTAGGCCATCTATTCCTAACAAACAGCCCCCCAACCTCTCAGATTGGCTTCGATGATCACCATCACTCAGTCCGGAACTTTCAGCTCACTCCTCTCTCCTGACTGGGGTGAGAAAGCCATCACAAGATACTGGACCTGGAACTCCCCTGAAGTGGTAATGGAAGCTGAAATTCCTCCAAGTGTGGACTCTAGAGGACAGAAAATGCCCTCTGAAGATGCCACACTGTGTAAACGCCCATGGAACTGAATCTAGCATAGATGCCATAGAACCTAGGAGCTGCAAATAATCCCTGTCCCTGGGTACCAATAGCCATAACAGTCGACTGATCTGGGCTTGCAGCTTTGCCACCCTGTCTGAAGTGAGAAACACCTTGCCATCTGGGTGTCAAAATGTGCCCCTAGGTTCTCCAGTGATTGGGAAGGGACCAGATTGCTAGGTTTACCATCCAACCCAGAGTCTGCAACTTCCGCATGACTTGCTGAACCAACTGTCTACATCCGGACTCCGACTTTACTCAAATTAGCCAGTTGTCCAAGTAAGAGTGTACCAAGACTCCTTCCTTTCGCAGTGCCGTGGCAACCACCCCCATTGTCCATGGCCTCATCGCCAATCGAAATAGAAGAGCCCAAAATTGGAAGTGCTTACCCAGCACCGTGAACCGCAGGAACATTTGATGCTCTGGCCAAATGCATATGTGTAGATAAGCTTCTGATAAATCCAACAATGCTAGGAACTCCCTTTGCAAACTGCAGCAGTCACCATTCTCAATGTCTGCATTCGAAATCATGAATACAAAGATAATTTATTAAAGATAATTGTGCATTGAAACATTTGATTTTAGTCTCTCGAATAAGTTGACCATTAAGTTAAAGATTTTTGATTAGATTAAAATATTATCAACCAAAAGAAAAAAATTTTTGAGCTGGAGAGAAAAGTTTCATACTACGTTATTTTTACCCCCACAATCGGGTAATATATTTTTTTGTAATCATAAATGATCCTCCACCAGCCTAGTTATTTTTTGTTATATTTTTTTTGTAAGAGCTATAGCTCGTTCTCTGATTGGAAGTGGTTTGAGATGCTGAACCACATTAAAAACCGTCAGCTTCAGGGACTTCAGTATGAACAGGTGGAAACAGTTTGCTGTGCCGCTGTGAAGAAGACGATTAAAAGATGAAAAAAATACCGGAAAAAAGTCTGACAATTATGAAAAATCTCACTGAACAATAACGAGCCGTAAATTAGCGACAGCTTGAAGGAGAGAATATCCCCTGAGGAAAGATCCATTGGATCTGAAACGCGGCCACGTTGGGACACAGCTACCAAACAGATAAGTCGGTTTAATTGGATATAGTCAACGAACAGACAAGTCAGTTGTAAATTTACATCAAAGTTTCATATAAAAAATGGGGGCTTGAAATAAGTCATATTGGTATGGCACACTGTAAAAAAAATTTAAATTCACGCTACACAAAAAAAAATAACCAAAAATAACTAAGCTGGTGGAGGATCGTTTATGATTACAAAAAACTATATTACCCGATTGTGGGGGTAAAAAGAACATAGTATGAAACTTTTCTCTCCAGCTCAAAAAAATTTTCTTTTGGTTGATAAAGATTTTTGATTAGATTAAAATATTAACTTAATGGTCAACTTATTCGAGAGACTAAAAATGAATATTTCAACGCACAATTATCTTTAATAAATTAACTTTGTATGAGGTGATGTTAAATGGAATTTTGGATATTATCATATAGATCCCTCTGAAAGCCCTTAATATTTTGCATTCGAAATCATGGCACGCAGTCATGCATTGATCTTTTTCAGATCCAGGATGCTATGAAAGGTACCTTCCTTCTCTGGCACCACAAAGTATTCCTCTGGTGGCACATGTACTATTGGCTTAAGTGCTCTAGCGTGTTCTGCACTGCCACTCTTTTGTCGTGAGATGTGCAAGAGGAAACCAAGCATGCCTCCCAGAGTGGATACGTAAATTCTAACGCATGACCATCTCTTATCATCTCCTAGATCCATTGGTCCATAGTGATGTTGGTCCACGCTTCGTAAAAGAGGGCTAACCTCCTTCTGATGACTTTCAGTGGAGTGGACCAGCCTTGTTTCGTTGCATGGTCTTGCTTCTTCTAGATTCCTAGCTAGAAGTTTCCCAGGCAGATCTTGTGGCCCCCCTGAAAGGACTACTGTCACCCCAAGCCTTTCCTCTGAAAAACAGAAGACCTTCTGTTGGAACAATATCTTCTTGAGACTCAAAACCTTCTCCTAAGCAGGATACTCTTTTTGCCCCCATTGGGCTTATCTTCAGGCAGCTTATGCTCCTTTGACTCCCCTACGTGCTTAGAAGCTGTTCTATGTCTTCTCCGAATAACAGCTTGCTTTTGAAAGGGAGGTTACCCAGCTGTGACTTGGATCAGAATCCACTGCCCAATTATGCAACTCAGGAGCCATCTTGCTGGTCCAGTAGATACCATATTCCTGGTGGATGTATGTATAAACCAACAACCACAAACAGCGACCTGCCAACTTAAGCCGATAATCTAATGTCCGGTATTGCTTGTTTTGGGGAATGACCATTCTAGGTTCAAACTTATTCACAAGCTAAAATTGTTTTGCTCTCTAGATAAGCAACCAATCACTTTTTTATAAATTTTTATATGTAATGGAAATAGGATTTTTGAATGAAATGATTTTTTCTTTTTATATTGCTTAAAAAACTGTTTCAAAAAGGACATTTATCAGTTAATCCCCCCTCATAGAAGCCATTGCCCAATACATAAACACGGACTCCCTAGCAACGATCATGGGGGATTTTAACCTCCACGTTGATTCAACGCCGCCCTCCTTCAACTGCGAAGCCTTTCTCACCTCCTTCAGGGCCATGGGTTTTAAACAAATCATTAACAAGCCTACCCATAAAGCTGGCCATACACTAGATCTTATCTTCATAAACTCTGGCCTCACACTGTTTCTCCTGACTGCACCCCAGTCCCCTGGTCAGACTACTCGCTGATATCCACCACTCTCATGGTGAAAGAAAGTCCGACCCCCCTCCCCCAAACCACTATTCACTTCAGTAAACCTTGCTCCTTAGATGACCTCAGCGATCATCTCGCCAAAGAACTTCATTTAAAACATCCTACAAAGATTTTCTTCTTACCCGTGTTTTTGAGACGTAATGTAATGAAGTTAAAGTCATCTAACTGATTAAGAATTTCTTCCTAACCGTGTACTTGAGATGTAATGTAATGAAGTTAATGTCATCTGACTTCATATACAAATGTGACAATGGTCTGTTTGTTAGCCTTATTTTGATGATTTTTATTGTTTATAATATTTGTTAGTTTAAATTTTATTGTTGAGTTTAGTTTCTGTGAAACTTTTAGATTTAATTTTGTGTGTGTAATTATGTACATCGCTTAGGCCAATTGTGTTAAGCGATTAATAAATTTTTTAAAAGAAAAAAAGATAAGCTAGATATCACTCCCCCCAACTGAGCCCTATCCTCCTGGTATATCACCGAAGCGATAGCCAACAAATTATGCCCCCCGTCAGAGAAAAAAATCAACCCAGCCCTTAAGAAAAACAACCTTGGTTCACCCCTGAACTACAGAAACTAAAACAAGATCTTAGACACAAGGAATGCAAATGGCGCAAGGCCTCATGCCCCAATACTCTGACTTCCTACAAATCCTCCCTCCACTGCTACAGGAATTCCATCTTACGAACAAAAAGAGACTTATATGCCCGCAGAATCCATGACCTCCAATTCGATGCCAAGGCTCTTTTTTCATACGTTTCAGAACTCATGAAACTATCCACCCCAGCCATCCCTGACAACCAAGGCCAAACTAAGGCCAATGAATTCGCATCCTTCTTTCGGAAAAAAATCTTCAACCTCTTAACACTTCTTTCCCCCAACACCACGTTATCTCCCCTTCCATTCACCACCTCATCTTACGCTGGAGCCAACCTTGACTCCTTTGAACTTACGTCCTCCCTGGAGATTGAGTCCATCCTAAAGAAACTGAAACCCTCCACCCACCCTTCCGACCACATCCTGACAAACTACTTATATCTATTCCGGACATTATCTCCAAGCCTTTGACGGATATTATAAACTGTTCCTTATCACAAGGAATCGTCCCACATGCACTAAAACTCGCTACCCTGAAACCTCTACTGAAGAAACCGAACCTAGACCCCAGAGATCCTACCAACTTCCGTCCAATCTCCAATCTGCCTTTTATTGCCAAACTCATGGAGAGACTGGTCAATACCCAACTCTCTGACTACCTAGACAATTCTCTATCCAACTCAATACGGTTTCCGCAAATCTCTAAATACCGAATCCCTCCTTATCTCACTCACAGATTTACCTTATTATGGGCCTAGACAAAGGACACTCCTTCCTACTAATACTTCTTGACATCTCTGCCGCGTTCGATACAGTGAATCACTCTAGCCTACTAAATCGTCTATCAGACATTGGTATTTCTGGAACTATCCTCAGATGGTTTGAGTCATTCCTCAGCAATAGACACTATAAAGTCAAAATAAATGACAAAGAATCCTCCAGCATCAAATCATCCCTAGGAGTACCTCAAGGCTCTTCACTTTCTCCCACTCTCTTTAATATCTACCTGCTGCCTCTCTGCCAGCTGCTATCTAACCTAAAACTAAAGCATTTCCTATACGCTGATGACGTGCAGATTCTGATCCCTATAACAGAATCATAAGAACATAAGAACATAAGAAAATGCCATACTGGGTCAGACCAAGGGTCCATCAAGCCCAGCATCCTGTTTCCAACAGTGGCCAATCCAGGCCATAAGAACCTGGCAAGTACCCAAAAACTAAGTCTATTCCATGTAACCATTGCTAATGGCAATGGCTATTCT
This sequence comes from Rhinatrema bivittatum, assembly GCF_901001135.1. Taxonomy (NCBI): domain Eukaryota; kingdom Metazoa; phylum Chordata; class Amphibia; order Gymnophiona; family Rhinatrematidae; genus Rhinatrema; species Rhinatrema bivittatum. The sequence continues at coordinate 20,935,488 of NC_042630.1, forward strand.
CTAAGTGAACTTAATAGCAGGTAATGGACTTCTCCTCCAAGAACTTATCCAATCCTTTTTTAAACACAGCTATACTAACTGCACTAACCACATTCTCTGGCAACAAATTCCAGAGTTTAATTGTGCGTTGAGTAAAGAAGAACTTTCTCCGATTAGTTTTAAATGTGCCCCATGCTAACTTCATGGAGTGCCCCCTAGTCTTTCTACTATCCGAAAGAGTAAATAACCGATTCACATCTACCCGCTCTAGACCTCTCATGATTTTAAACACCTCTATCATATCCCCCCTCAGTCGTCTCTTCTCCAAGCTGAAAAGTCCTAACCTCTTTAGTCTTTCCTCATAGGGGAGTTGTTCCATTCCCCTTATCATTTTGGTAGCCCTTCTCTGTACCTTCTCCATCGCAATTATATCTTTTTTGAGATGCGGCGACCAGAATTGTACACAGTATTCAAGGTGCGGTCTCACCATGGAGCGATACAGATACCCAAAACACTCAAGTTCTGGGAAAGCTGCTTCCATTCTATTAACCTCCTCCTCACCAGCCTAAATCTAGTCCTCAACTCAGCCAAGACCGAACTCCTCCTCATCTCCCTTGATCACATTGAATTTTCACTGCCAACCCCTTCCACCACCATGGTCACCCAAGTAAGAGAAACACCAATCGAGGAGATCACATCACACCCATCCTCAGGAATCTACACTGGCTCCCCATAAGCTTCAGAATCCTACATAAGTCCCTCACCATTATTCACAAGACCATAAACAATCAGCACTCACTCGACCTTCATATCCCGCTAAGACTGCACACTTCAACAAGACCTATAAGAGGCTTATAAAGGAACCCTGCACGCCCCCACCACTAAATCCACCACTCGTACATCCACCAGCGAATGAGCCTTCTCAACAGCGGGGCCAGCCATCTGGAATATCATGCCTCCAGACCTTAGACAGGAACCCTGCCTGGTGACCTTTAGGAAAAAAACTCAAGACCTGGCTGTTCCAACAAGCCTTCCCATAGCCCTTTCCCCTCCTCTCCCTACCCCTTCTCCCCTCCTAACTCCTGCTAATCCTCCCCCCAGTACTGTCACAGCCCCGCATTGTTAGCCAATTTCATGATTGTATATAAGTTCTATATATATATTTAGAGTGCCTTTTTTCCGACCCAATGCACTTCCAGTATAGCCTTGTTAAGTTTACAATGTTCTTCCTCTGTCTCCGGCACATTTCTGTTTCCAAGTTCACATAACCTTGTTTTATTGTAACTTTTCTTCCTCTTCAATATTATTTTTACAACCCCTCTGTTCCTTGTGAACCGATATGATTTGTATCATGAATGTCGGTATAGAAAATAGTTAAATAAATAAATAATCCTCTCGATGGATGATGATAAAGTACAGCAGTTAATACTTAATAACCCACTTATCTTATGCACTAGTGTGCTGATTCTTTCCAACCGGTGTATTTTGCTCAAACACTCAAAACATACTTGCCCGACACTGCGTCTGTGTCGGTATTTGCATTACATATAAAAATGTATAAAAAAAATGATTAGTTGCTTATATATAAAGTAAAACCGCTTAGGCTTGTGAATGAGTTTGAACCTAGATCGGTCATTCCCAAATGGGAAGCGCTGGCCCTGCCTGTGCTGTATATTTATTTATTTATTTATTTTTAGATTTTTATATACCGGTGTTCCTATATGAAATAAAGATCACATCGGTTTACATTGAAACAGAACATGAAAATTGCCAAAAGGCATTACATAGAACAAGGTTATGAAACTTGGAACAGTGTACATAAGTTCAAAATTTAACAATAACGTTGTAACATTGATGACCAAAAGATAAAGGAGAAAAAAAAAAAAAAAAAAAAGACTTAAACAATTAAGTTATTGTGTTAATTTGACCAATATAAAGTATACAGAATTTTGTAGAATTTTTAAATTTTGGTGCAGAATTCCCCCAAGACTACTATTTCAACTCACTTGCTGGTCATAATCATTGCTGCTACTATATATTAATTATGTTGAAAAGACATTCGTTAATTAGTGGCAGATAAATGCAAAGAGAAACAAGCACTGTGCACTAATGTCTGTTTTTCCCTTCAGCTGCCCCCTCCATGATAAAATGCGAGGTGTCTGCTCGGGGCGGGGTGCACGTAAAGCTGCTAGCAGCACATACCAGAGCATAGCACGTGACAGGTGGGGGGCGGGGACCCTGCTCAGTTCAGTCATAATGACGACACAGGGAGTTGTGCTGCTAAAGCAAAGTCTCAAAAACAAGCCTTCAACGTGTCAACCCATCAAAAGCGAGGGGCAGGGAAGGGAGGGTCCTAGCCTCACTCCTCTGTCACGTGGCAACGGCCAAAAGATTAGTAGTGTTCTTGTCCTGTGCCTAAAGGTAAGACGACACCAACCTAGCGAATTGCTAGCACTCAGGTGCCCAGCCCAAAATTAGGCCAACCCGTACGAAAATATTTTATCCCGCACAAAGGGGAAAAACGTAGTCAAATTAGGCGTGAAATAGCCCAATCCGGCAACAGCCTGTAAAAGCCATCTCCCCCTTTCACCCCTATCACGTGACGTACCGAGGTGAGGTGGAGCCAATCTTGTGAAAAGAAGGGTGACTGGAGGTGAATGCCTGTCATTCTCTTTGCCTCGGGCAAGCCAGTCAGTAGTCGCAGAGTGATGACTCATCGGTAGCAGCCAATCAGCGGTGATAGAAACAGCAGGGCACGTACAGAACGCGACTGCTGCTGCAGACTACAGAAGGTGCGTACAGAGGGATAGAGATCTTTTTAGACACTGCGTCTGTTTTGTTTTTACCGCCACCGGCTCACAGCTTTTGAGAAAACAAGGCTGTCTACTTTCACTGCTGAACTCGCTGATGAATTATCCCCTCATTGCGGCCCTGAACCCGAAGCTGTTGACCTCACCCTATTTACCTGCTGAAGCCTCCTAAAACCAGTTGCTACCTGGGAACCGAATCCGAAGGTAAGAGACGAGATTAAGGGAAGACTCTTCAGGGAAAAAGAGGATGTGTAATACCATTAAAAGAGGGCAAAAAGAAGGTCGAGTGGGGGTAATCTGGTGCAGTGTCAAGGGTAGAATAAGTGGAGGCAGGAAGGTATGGGAGGGGAGTGGGGTGAGAAACAAAAGAGGAGAGTTGGCGGGCAGAGAGGGGAGTGTGTGGGGAGAATAACAGGGTGGTAGAATGGGGGGGGGGGGGCATGAAGGGAGTATCGGGCAGAGACAGGAACAGGGCCAGGGCTAGCTTTTTTGCTACCCTGTAGGAACTGCGCACTCTTTCCCCCCCGCCCCTCCCCGATTTATTCAGTCTCTATGTCTCTGACCTGGGACTGTAAAAATAAATAAATAAAACAAACAGCCCAGCTTCCTCCAGCGATCTAAATGTTAAAAACTGATATGGGTTTATTGGACAAGTATTGATTGTCTTATTGTACTGTTTTCCTTGCATTGCCATGCCACCTAAAGCCCCCCCATAGGGGCCTTGCCTTGCGTGAATAATTATCTACCATACCTGAATGTAATCTTTGAAGTGCCTGAAAAAGCAGAATTAAAAAAAAAGTTTTTTTAATGTATTTTTTTATATTTTTGAATTATATTGAATTTTCTTCAATTAGATTTGCAATGCCATTGTAAAAATTCTTTATAAATAAATGCAATAAGACACCCTCCCTCCAATCCATGATTGGAGGTGCACAGACATTCTCCTCTCTCACACACATTCTCTCACACATTTGCTCATTCATACACTCAGACACTCTCATATTCACAGACATATTCTTTCTCATTCACACACACTTTCTCTCCCTGATTTTAATAAAATCTCACACATGCTCTCCTTCTCTCTCCCTTTTCCTTGCACATGCCCTCACAAGCTTACCCCATCTCTCTCACTCACATGTTTACATACACAAGCTCTCCCACTCATTCACATATACACTCTCACTCAGATGCACATGCTGTCTTGCTCACATGTACATGCACTCAGTCTCTCACTCATATGCACACATGTACCATGGGATGGGCTCCAGCAAATCAGTGTCTCCTGGCTCCTATTTGGGTGTTGCCCCTACTAGTTCTGCTACAGGATTCCCACAGCAATTAGAAGTCTAACCCACCTAATATATAGCTCCTGTTGTCTCAGAAGTAGATCCTGCAAGAACAATTGTAATCTATTGGAGACTCCAGGAGCCATACACCAGCAGTACCAAGTAGCCAGAAGACATTACCTTGACTGCCCCGCTCTTATCTTGCCACTGGAGGAACTCATCTTGCTGTTGCAGCAATGCTGTCCCTGCCTACAGCCTGCCCTTGCTGCTCTTAACCTCATTATTGGCTGTGCAGCGGTGGCACATTAACAGTACAGAACCATGGAAAAAAATAATCCCAGGGTCTGTGTTTGCTCCGCTTATGTGGGTGTGGCTTAAATATGTTAGGCCAGGAGCATAAAGTCCATCAGTCTGAGGTCCCCTTCAGAAGATGACATCAGCTCCAGGTGCTGCAGCCCAGCAACCTCTTAATCTTCCTGTGCCATCCCACCACTGCGATCACATTTGCCAGACTGTAGGCCTCGTACTGGGCAGCTGCCGATTCTGCAACCTATTGCCACCCCGTTATGCACACCTGAAAGCACTGGGCTTGGAGTAAGGGTGAGATGGAAGGGGTGGAAGAGATGGGGAGGCTGTTGGGTACATTGTGCAGGAGAAAAGAAAATCGAAAAGGAATATTTCACACTGATCATTTTGTTATCCTTTTTAATTTATTAGTATCTTTTTTTATGTTTGGTATGTTATATTATGTATGTTTGATATGTAATCCATCATGAACATTGGATACAAGCAGAATAGATGTTTTTAAATAAATTAAATATTGGTAGTGTATGGTTTTATCCCCAATATACCAAACATGTGACTCTGAGATATTTTACAGGCCGATTCAGTAAAGTCTGCGGGAGAGTGGACGAACGCCCGCTCTCCCGGCACGCGCACCAGCCCCTCGCCGGTGCGCGTGATGCAGTATTCAAATTAGGTGGTGCGGTAGAAACGGGGAAAAGGAGGCGCTAGGGACACTAGCGCGTTCCTAGCGCCTCCTTTTTGATAGGAGCGGCAGCTGTCAGCGGGTTTGACAGCCGACGCTCAATTTTGCCGGCGTTGGTTCTCGAGCCCGCTGACAGCCACGGGCTCGGAAACTGGACGCCGGCAAAATTGAGCGTCCATTTTTCGGCCCGACAGCCACGGGCCGAATTCAAATTTATTTTTTTTTTTTTACTCTTTGGGACCTCTGACTTAATATCGCTATGATATTAAGTCGGAGGGTGCACAGAAAAACAGTTTTTACTGCTTTTCTGTGCACTTTCCCGGTGCCGGAAAAAATTAGCGCCGACCTTTGGGTCGGCGCTAATTTCTGAAAGTAAAATGTGTGGCTTGGCTGCACATTTTACTTTCTGTATCCCGCGCGCATACCTAATAGGGCCATCAACATGCATTTGCATGTTGAGGGTGCTATTAGGTGCCGTGGGTTGGATGTGCGTTTTCCTCCCCTTACTGAATAAGGGGTAAGGGAAAACGCGCGTCCAATAGCAGGCTAACAGTGCGCTCCGGAGCGCACTGTACTGTATCGGCCTGTTAGTAACTTAGTAAAATGTTTATTGTAGTTAATAAATGATAGCCAATCACAATATAGTGTCTAAGAACGAAAAACACAGGCTCAGCAAGGCGGTGAACCCCCTAGGCTCATCCTTGCTTATGTTACAATCTTACAAGGATTGTATACATTTTTTGTCCTAATTTCCTTTGCCAAGTATTGATCATTTCTAAAGGCAGCATTCTGGCCTGGCTTCCTTTCCCTAGACCACCTGCACCCAAACATTCATTCTTTCTTTCATGTCCAAATGTTTGTTCTCCTTCTGTACTATTTTCCCATGGTTTGTAGGAACATAAGAACATAAGAAAATGCCATACTGGGTCAGACCAAGGGTCCATCAAGCCCAGCATCCTGTTTCCAACAGTGGCCAATCCAGGCCATAAGAACCTGGCAAGTACCCAAAAACTAAGTCTATTCCATGTAACCATTGCTAATGGCAGTGGCTATTCTCTAAGTGAACTTAATAGCAGGTAATGGACTTCTCCTCCAAGAACTTATCCAATCCTTTTTTAAACACAGCTATACTAACTGCACGAACCACATTCTTTGGCAACAAATTCCAGAGTTTAATTGTGCGTTGAGTAAAAAAGAACTTTCTCCGATTAGTTTTAAATGTGCCCCATGCTAACTTCATGGAGTGTCCCCTAGTCCTTCTACTATCCGAAAGAGTAAATAACCGATTCACATCTACCCGTTCTAGACCTCTCATGATTTTAAACACCTCTATCATATCCCCCCTCAGCCGTCTCTTCTCCAAGCTGAAAAGTCCTAACCTCTTTAGTCTTTCCTCATAGGGGAGTTGTTCCATTCCCCTTATCATTTTGGTAGCCCTCTCTGTACCTTCTCCATCGCAATTATATCTTTTTTGAGATGCGGCGACCAGAATTGTACACAGTATTCAAGGTGCGGGCTCACCATGGAGCGATACAGAGGCATTATGACATTTTCCGTTTTATTCATCATTCCTTTTCTAATAATTCCCAACATTCTGTTTGCTTTTTTGACTGCCGCAGCACACTGAACCGACGATTTCAATGTGTTATCCACTATGACACCTAGATCTCTTTCTTGGGTTGTAGCACCTAATATGGAACCCAACATCGTGTAATTATAGCATGGGTTATTTTTCCCTATATGCATCACCTTGCACTTATCCACATTAAATTTCATCTGCCATTTGGATGCCCAATTTTCCAGTCTCACAAGGTCTTCCTGCAATTTATCACAATCTGCTTGTGATTTAACTACTCTGCACAATTTTGTGTCATCTGCAAATTTGATTATCTCACTCGTCGTATTTCTTTCCAGATCATTTATAAATATATTGAACAGTAAGGGTCCCAATACAGATCCCTGAGGCACTCCACTGTCCACTCCCTTCCACTGAGAAAATTGCCCATTTAGTCCTACTCTCTGTTTCCTGTCTTTTAGCCAGTTTGCAATCCACGAAAGGACATCGCCACCTATCCCATGACTTTTTACTTTTCCTAGAAGCCTCTCATGAGGAACTTTGTCAAACGCCTTCTGAAAATCCAAGTATACTATATCTACCGGTTCACCTTTATCCACATGTTTATTAACTCCTTCAAAAAAGTGAAGCAGATTTGTGAGGCAAGACTTGCCCTGGGTAAAGCCATGCTGACTTTGTTCCATTAAACCATGTCTTTCTATATGTTCTGTGATTTTGATGTTTAGAACACTTTCCACTATTTTTCCTGGCACTGAAGTCAGGCTAACCGGTCTGTAGTTTCCCGGATCGCCCCTGGAGCCCTTTTTAAATATTGGGGTTACATTTGCTATCCTCCAGTCTTCAGGTACAATGGATGATTTTAATGATAAGTTACAAATTTTTACTAATAGGTCTGAAATTTCATTTTTTAGTTCCTTCAGAACTCTGGGGTGTATACCATCCGGTCCAGGTGATTTACTACTCTTCAGTTTGTCAATCAGGCCTACCACATCTTCTAGGTTCACCGTGATTTGATTCAGTCCATCTGAATCATTACCCATGAAAACCTTCTCCATTACGGGTACCTCCCCAACATCCTCTTCAGTAAACACCGAAGCAAAGAAATCATTTAATCTTTCCGCGATGGCCTTATCTTCTCTAAGTGCCCCTTTAACCCCTCGATCATCTAACGGTCCAACTGACTCCCTCACAGGCTTTCTGCTTCGGATATATTTAAAAAAGTTTTTACTGTGAGTTTTTGCCTCTACAGCCAACTTCTTTTCAAATTCTCTCTTAGCCTGTCTTATCAATGTCTTACATTTAACTTGCCAATGTTTATGCTTTATCCTATTTTCTTCTGTTGGATCCTTCTTCCAATTTTTGAATGAAGATCTTTTGGCTAAAATAGCTTCTTTCACCTCCCCTTTTAACCATGCCGGTAATCGTTTTGCCTTCTTTCCACCTTTCTTAATGTGTGGAATACATCTGGACTGTGCTTCTAGAATGGTATTTTTTAACAATGACCACGCCTCTTGGACATTTTTTACTTTTGTAGCTGCTCCTTTCAGTTTTTTTCTAACAATTTTTCTCATTTTATCAAAGTTTCCCTTTTGAAAGTTTAGCACGAGAGCCTTGGATTTGCACACTGTTCCTTTTCCAGTCATTAAATCAAATTTGATCATATTATGATCACTATTGCCAAGGGGCCCCACCACTGTTACCTCTCTCACCAAGTCCTGTGCTCCACTGAGAATTAGATCTAAAATTGCTCCCTCTCTCGTCGGTTCCTGAACCAATTGCTCCATAAAGCTATCATTTATTCCATCCAGGAACGTTATCTCTCTAGCGTGACCCGATGATACATTTACCCAGTCTATATTGGGGTAATTGAAGTCTCCCATCACGCCAAGAACAATGCCATTCAACTTTCAGAAAGAAATTGAAAACCTGGCTGTTCGCAGAAGCCTACCGCTGAAGGATCTCCTCAACCATCACTGACTCTCACTCCCCCACCCCTCCCCAATCCCTTCCCCCCACCCAACCTCACCCTTTCCTTCTCCCTCTGGACATACCAGGCTAATAACTGCCTAAGATAAACCTATGTTTTTGTATCTTACAGTTTTTGTTGATTTATATATTTATCTCTCTTTAATTGTTTCTTAGTTTAAACTCTGTACTGTCTTCCATTGCCCAGGTTTTATGCTCCCTGTTTAATGTAACTTTACTTTCTACCTTGATGTTAATTGGTTTCCCCTCAGTTACATTGTAAACCGGTACGATAAGACCTAGTCTTGAGCATCGGTATAGGAAAAGAAATTAAATAAATAAAATAAATAAATTACTGCACTACCAATTTGGTTAGCTTCCCTAATTTCTCTTAGCATTTCACTGTCCATCTCACCATCTTGACCAGGTGGACGGTAGTATACCCCTATCACTGTAGTCTTCCCTGATACACAAGGGATTTCTACCCATAAAGATTCAATTTTGTATTTAGTCTCATGCAGGATGTTTATCCTGTTGGACTCTATGCCATCCCGGACATAAAGCGCCACACCTCCTCCCGACTGCTCCTCTCTGTCATTGCGATATAATTTGTACCCCGGTATAGCACTGTCCCATTGGTTATCCTCTTTCCACCATGTCTCTGAGATGCCAATTAAGTCTATGTCATCATTTACTGCTATACATTCTAATTCTCCCATCTTACTTCTTAGACTTCTGGCATTAGCATACAAACATTTCAAAGTTTGTTTTTTGATTGTATTTTTATTCTGCTTTTTAATTGATAGGGATAAGTTAGAATTTTTTAGCTCAGGTGAGTTTTTAGTTACAGGCACTTGGACTACTTTTCTAATTATTGGAACCTTACTGTCGGGATGCCCTAATTCTAATACATCATTAGTATCCTTTAAAGATACATCTCTCCGAACCATGCGCTGCTGAGCGACTGTCGGCTTTCCCCTTTGTTCTAGTTTAAAAGCTGCTCTATCTCCTTTTTAAAGGTTTGCGCCAGCAGTCTGGTTCCACCCTGGTTAAGGTGGAGCCCATCCCTTCGGAAGAGACTCCCCCTTCCCCAAAAGGTTCCCCAGTTCCTAACAAAACTGAATCCCTCTTCCTTGCACCATCGTCTCATCCACGCATTGAGACTCTGGAGCTCTGCCTGCCTCTGGTGACCTGCGCGTGGAACAGGGAGCATTTCAGAGAATGCTACCCTGGAGGTTCTGGATTTAATCTTTCTACCTAAGAGCCTAAATTTGGCTTCCAGAACCTCCCTCCCACATTTTCCTATGTCGTTGGTGCCCATGTGTACCACGACAGCCGGCTCCTCCCCAGCACTGTCTAAAATCCTATCTAGGTGACGCGTGAGGTCCGCCACCTTCGCACCAGGTAGGCATGTTACCAGGCGATCCTCACGCCCACCAGCCACCCAGCTATCTACATTCCTAATAATCGAATCACCAACTATGACTATCATCTCTTACCAATGTCTGCACTTTCCTTTTGTAATTGGTATCCTATGTTGGCCATTCCTAAGTCCTTCACTTTCTGCTTAGCCCACATCCTGCAGCTGCATGTACGGTCACATATTGGTACACAAGCTTAGCAGGACACAGTTCAGTAAGCAGCTTTATACAGTAGAAGTTGCTTTTTTTTTATTGCTTTCTTTCACCTTCCTTCTCTGTCTTGCTCCTGTCCTCTCTCTCAAATCTTTTGGGGGAAAAAAATTAAATTGCTGAGGGGTTAAGTTGCTGTATCAGGATTCACGGTTATCTTCAAAGTCAGAAATATTCCCAGTTGGACTAAGACTAATGCCAAAATGGCCTCCTGTGTATAATGAGGTAAGGGAGGGGTTTAAGTATTTATTTAATGGTTGTGTATAGTTTTGGATATCTTCTTGTTGACATAGCTGTAAATACATACATCAGAAATAAATATTTTCAATATTTATTTTTATGTTGGCTTTATTTGGTCCTATGAGGATTGGGTTACTTTTGGGCTTGGGACTTTTCTTTCTCCGAGTTACTTGGGCTAGTTTTGGACTATGCCATGTCTTTCTTTGGGCTACAAACCCCATTTAGAGTCTGACAGTACAGTTTATAAGGGTGCATTTGGGTGAGGGGAACACCACACCTGGAGCCTCTTTTGCTTCCACATGGCTGCCAGAGGGGCTTTGTAAACTCATGATCAGCTTCCCTTTCCTCCTCACACTGCAGCGCTCCTGGTTTTCCTTTCCCCCCCATGCTGAGGAGAAGAGGCTTTTCTATGGTCTGGGTCTACTGCTTTTTCCTCTTCAGCAGACATACTGTGTACAGCAATCCTGGAGGAGCTGGGTTTGATTCTCAGGGCAGGACTCTACACCCCGGCCATGTGGGGTTGCTCCCAGCCCCTGGGGTGAGGGAGTCCAACTCGTTATGCATTGGTGACAAACTGGACTTTAGGTCCATGATTGTAAGGTTTAGGAAGGAGACATGGACTGTCACTGTAATAATTGGATTATTATGTTATTTGGAAGGGGATACAAAATTGTGTGTGTGTGGGGGGGGGTGCCCTGGGTTTTGGTGAATGAAGGCTCATGATGCAGGATCCTAGCCGTAGTTTTTGGATGTCTAAAGGAGCAGGAGAAAATTCCTATGTCCAACTGATTGGGGGTGCCATTTCTTTTTTTTTATTTACATATAGCTGCCTGGGAGCCATGGCTGAAAACCGACCTACTTCACACCTGCAGCCGAAGGTAGCTGGAGGCCTGGACATAGAGATGGACCGGGCTGAGCATGCCTTGCGCCGGCGTCTTCCCCGCAAGCTCCCCAAGCGCAGCAATGATGTCTACGTTAACATGAAGACAGACTTCAAAGCCCAGCTGGCCCGCTGTCGGAAGCTGCTGGAAGGTGGAGGCTTCAATGAGATCTGCATTCATGGTCTGGGGCTGGCCATCAACCGGGCCATCAATGTTGCTCTCCAACTGCAGGCTGGCAGTTTTGGCACCCTGCAGGTAGCTGCCAACACCTCTACTGTGGAGTTGGTGGATGATCTTGAACCGGAAATGGACGATGGGGAACCAGCAACCAGAACAAGGAACAATTCGGCTATCCACATCAGAGTTTACCGCGTGTTTTCCAAATAGCATTTAGACAGCCCTTCTGGGAAAGGGGAATGAATATTTTAAGTATATTGTATTATTGAACCACCTTTCCAATTGTATCCCAAGGCAGTTTACAGCACTCTTTCAGATACAATAAGTCCCTTCCCAAAAGCTTATATTAAGTTCATTGTTGACATCACTGACATACAGATATTTGTGACTTGTCCATGATAATTTATTAGCAATATGGGTAGTTAGTGGAGGTTGTTTTGGCTTGGCCCTTCCTTCTCTGCTGAACTTCCACCTCAGCTGGACCTGGGCATTGCTTCTTTACAGAGTTGTGAACATTTGTTTGCAACCACCTGAACCCTGAGTGAGTGTACTTAGGTGGTGATGTGGAGTGATGGCTGACACTCCCTCCCCCTGGAGGCTATGACCACTGCTTTCGCAGCATCCTCTGTTCATCTGCATGCCCGCACCAAGCACTGCCGCATTGCTGGCCCAAGTATTGGAGATTTTTAGTTGGGTTCTGTTCCCTCCACTTCAAATTTCTATGACATCTGTCTTTCAGATTATAATCCTAATGGCCCAGCTCCAACATGATCTGCCCTTTTTTTTTTATAACATTTAAAACTGGGCTTCCCAAACCTATCCTAGGGACCCCATAACCAGTTGGGTTTTCAGGATATTTATAGTTTAATACGCATGCGACAAACTTGCACATAGTGGGTTTCCAATGTATGCAAATTTCTCGTGTGTGGATATTCTGAAAACCCAGCGGGCTGTGATTGAAGAGAACTAGGAAGAGGGGAGGAAGTAGTGTGACAACTACTGAAGGGATGACACTGTGGAACTGAAGCTGACAGATGCAGGAAACCATGATGAAGCAAAAATGAATGATTGCATAGAGCTCAGTAAAGTTTGTGCTGAATTGTTGTCAAATGAGAAATATCCAGACTGAAAAGATCGTTCTTGCTCTCTAATAAATTACTCTGTTGTCCAGACAATATTAAGATGACTGGCTGACTAGATTTAACCTCTTTATTTAATTTGATAATGTTTCTGTTATCTCTACATGTTCCCCCCACCCCTTTTTTTTTTTTTAAGGTGTGATTTGAGGTTTGGCTGTACTACAGTAAAGTGTTTGAAAAAACCATATAACTTCTTGCTTTCTGTGTTGCCTTTTCTAATTCTCTGCTTCAAGTGTGCTTTGGAGGACTAGGTTTATTTTCTGGGTGGTAATCTTTGCATAAAAATGATCTTGGCAAATAATGCCTGTGTCTTTAATTGCTTTATGACTCCTAGCTCAGATCTGCTTCATTCACTCTGATGTCATTTTGCTAAAAACATCCTGGATCTATAGGGGTAAGAGGGATTAGAAAGCTTACGGTATGTTCTTGTTGATAACTATGGACAGTCAACTGGAGCGCTTGGCGGAAGCCTACATTTTATTTCTCTTCCCATGGCTTAGAAAACTAATCATTTATTTTACTTTTGTAATTAACAGAAACTGTGTTCAGTACTACATAATGTTTTAGAGAAAGGATATTGTTTACATACATAGAAGTGACGGCAGAAGAAGACCAACGGCCCATCCAGTCTCCCCAGCAAGCTACACAGTTTATCCATTTTTCCCCCCCCCCCCTTTTTTCTCCCTCCCACCCGTCTCTATTGGCTTCCAGCACCCTCCGGCCCCAATTCCCTTCCACCCCTCCACCAGTTTACTTTTAGCCAAACGCTTACTTCTGTGTTAGTGAGAGTTACTTCAATACTGCAAGCTGGAGAACTATCTGAAGGATGCCTCTGAGATGTCTAGTCAATAAAGTTGACAAAACAGCACCGAGGCTTTAAATAATCAATCAGAAATACAGTTCTTCAAACATTACACCTCAACAGCCGGAAATGCTGCGGGAGAAACACTACCATCACAGGAATTGGGTAACATGAAATGCAATAATTTTTATATAGTTTTTGTTGCAAATAAAAGAAACAAAAGCCACAAGTAATGAAAGTATTGTATTTGTTTAGCTTTATTGAATAGTCACAGTGTGCCTTGAGTATGTGCTGAGATGTTTGACATCTCTATGGTGCAGTGACCATGCTAAGGACACTGAAGTCGTGTCTAAGGCTGAGAATGCAGCTTTCTCCTGCGTCACTTCTATTTTGTTTGCTCTGACCAGTTTGCAAACAGGGAAAAGATTTGTGTGCATAAAAATTATACAGAAAACATGAGCTAGGAGCATCTTCTATAATCTTGTGTAAGGAGAGCAACTTGTGCACATAGGGCTAGATTTTAAAAGCCCTGCACGCATAAATCCTACCGGATTTACGTTGCCAGTGCGCGCAAAGTCCCGGGACGTGCGTAAGTCCCGGAGCTTTGTAAAAGGGGCGTGTCAGGGGAGGGCCGGGAGGGCGGTCCTGAGTCCCCCGCCACTGCAGCCTGTGCCGGGGGATGCCGAGGCGGTGCGCGCAAGTTATGCCTGCTTCAAGCAGGTGTAATTTGCACAACAAAGGTAGGGGGGGATTTAGGTAGGGCTGGGGGGTGGGTTAGAGAGGGGAAGGTGGGGGGACGTGGAGGGAATGGAGGCAGGCTGCGCGCCGACCCTGGATTTTATAAGATATGTGCGGCTACGCGCGCATACTTATTTAAGATCTACCTTATAGGTTGTAGTGCAAAATATGTTTCTAACAAAAATGTTACCCCCCCCGGGTTAACTTTTCACCCAGACAGACTGTGTGCAGTCAGGGTGGGTGGGATTTTAAATCCCACTGTTTGTGCAGCTTTAAGTCCTGGCCTTAGTCCAACAAACTGTTCTTGATGAGATCTTGTCCTTGGGGACCCACACCCAATTAGGTTTTCAGGATATCCGCAATGAATAGTCATGAAATATCTCTGCATGCAGTGTCTCTATTGTATACAGATTTCAAAATAGGACATTAGAAAAGATTTGGTGTAAAACATTTTCTGATGAGGTCTTTGGGTGACTAGAGAACTAGATCAGGGAGGAGTGCTCAATGTGACTTACTTTGATTTTAGTAAAGCCTTTGATAAGGTCCCACATCGAAGACTCGTGAACAAAATGAGAAGCTTGGGAGTGAGCGCCAACATGGTGGTGTGGATTACTAACTGGTTGATGGATAGAAGACAGTGTGGGAAGGTAAATGGAACCAACTCTGAAGAGAGCCGTGTTAAGCAGAGTGCCACCAGGAGCGATGTTGGGACCAGTCCTGTTCAACATCTGTATGAGCAACATTGTGGAAGGGATAGAAAGTAAAGTTTGTCTATTTGCAGATGATACTAAGCTCTGCAACAGAGTGGACAACCTGGAAGGAGTGGAGAGGATGAGATTTAAGGAAGCTTGAAGAGTGGTCGAAGATATGGCAACTGGGATTTAATGATCAACAACAAACCTTTTTCATATGAAGGAAATCAGTAGAACTAGGGGTCATGAAATGAAACTCCAGCGCGGACTACTCAGAACCAATGTCAGGAAATATTTCTTTACGGAGAGGGGGGTGGATGCCTGGAATGCCCTTCCGGAGAAGTTGGTGAAGACGAAACTATGAAAGACTTCAAAGGACATGGAATATAGAAACATAGAAATGACGGCAGAAGAAGACCAAATGGCCCATCCAGTCTGCCCAGCAAGCTTCCCTCATTTCTTCTCTCATACTTATCTGTTTCTCTTAGCTCTTGGTTCTAATTCCCTTCCACCCCCACCATTAATGTAGAGAGCGGTGATGGAGCTGCATCCAAGTGAAATATCTAGCTTGAGTAGTTAGAGGTAGTAGGGGTAGTAACCGCCGCAATAAGCAAGCTACACCCATGCTTATTTGTTTTTACCCAGATTATGTTATACAGCCCTTATTGGTTGTTTATCTTCTCCCCTGCCGTTGAAGCAGGGAGCTATGCTGGATATGCGTGAGGTATCAGTTTTTTTCTTCTCCCCTGCCGTTGAAGCAGAGAGCTATGCTGGATATGCATTGAAAGTGAAGTATCAGGCACATTTGGTTTGGGGTAGTAACCGCCGTAACAAGCCAGTTACTCCCCGCTTTGTGAGTGTGAATCCTTTTTTCTTCTCCCCTGCCGTTTAAGCAGAGAGCTCTGCTGGATGTGTGAAGTAACAGTTTTTCTTTTCCCCTGCTGTTGAAGCAGAGAACTATGCTGGATATGCATTGAAGTGAAGTATAAGAATGGAGTGATCAAGCTAGTTGAAAGGCATCAGGAATAGAGGAAGGTGGAGGTAGTAATTTGGATATTTGGTTTGGGGTAGTAACCGCCGTAACAAGCCAGCTACTCCTGTCTTTGTGAGTGCAAATCCTTTTTTCCACATTTCCTCTTGCTGTTGAAGCTTAGAGTGATGTTGGAGTCACAGTAACCATGTGTATGTTTATTGAATAAGGGTATTGTCTCCAGGCAGTAGCCATCATTCTGGCGAGTCACCCACTCTTCATTGGCGGCCTCTTGACTTTATGGATCCACAGTGTTTATCCCACGCCCCTTTGAAGTCCTTCACAGTTCTGGTCTTCACCACTTCCTCCGGAAGGGCATTCCAGGCATCCACCACCCTCTCCGTGAAGAAACACTGTGGATCCCTAATGACTAAGAGGAGAGGAATGAAGTAGCTTGCTGGTGTGGCGGTTACTACCTGTAACCAACAAGCCTGATACTACGCTTCTGATGCAACTCCAATATTGCTCTCTGCTTCAATGGCAGGGGCTGGAGGGGAAATGGACTCGAACAGTCACTAACAAGAGCCCTGACCTTGGTGGTCTTGGAAACTGATAAGTAATGCAGCTTGCTGGACAGATTGGATGGGCTTTGTTCCTTTGCTGCGGTCATTTCTGTATTTCTAAATAAAGACCTATATCTAAAAGAGTATGCTAGGAAAATGTGAATATATCTATTTTTCATAAAATATTGCTTATAATAAATCAAGTGCTATTTTTGAAACATTGAATAATCTTAAATTGGGAACATTACTCTATATAATGCACATACTGCTTGGAATGTTGTCAGCCAGCAGCACCTACAGTAAATGACTGCGTGGAGTCTTTTAAGATGAAAATACAGACTATCAGAGATGAATTGGATAGGTCATCCACTGATTCTCTTCAATTAAATATCAGTATTTCAACAATTATAGGTGTTCCTTCTCAATTTTTATTCTTTGATCCAATAACCACAAAGGAAGTACAAGGGATAATTACTATGGCTAAACCTAGCAGTTGTTTCTATGACCCTGGTCCTGCTTGGTTACATAAAGAAAGCACTGATGGCCCAATTATTCCACTTTAGCATATTTCTAATCAGTCTTTCCATGAAAGAAAATTTTCTTATCAACTGAAGAAGACAATACACTGATATCAAACCTACCTTTCCTAGGCAAATTAGCTGAAAGAGCTGCAGAACAGGAACTTGAGTTTTTGCTGGCTCCATAGCAAGCTGGCTGAGTGGCTTCAGCACAGAGACTGCTCTTGTATCTCTGGTTGATGACCTCTGTTATAACTCTATAAAGGTTTAGACTTTCTGATTTGTTCTTTTAGATCCATGAGTGGCATATGGTAGTGTGTATCATGGCATATTAATATCTTGCCTTTCTGTCCTTGATCTCAGAGGCAGAATGCTAATTTGGTTTACTTTTTTTTTTTTTTTTTTTACATAATTTGCAAAATTCTGGTTGCTGAAGAAATATCAGACACCTGGATATTTAAGTATGAAGTCCTGCAAGGTTCTGTTCTTTCACTCATTTATTCAATATACATATAGTTGCTGCGCCAGAGACTTACAAAAATATAATTGCAAGTATCATTGAGTTTGGGTAGAGATCACCAAGAAAAATAAAGACCTTGAACTTATTTTTAGAGGAAAGTGTAAGCTGGCCCATGCTAACCACTTGAAACTAAATCCAGCCAAAAACTGAGGTCAGATGGATTACTAAATCCTTTTCTTAAATATCCAGCTCCTAATATATTTAACGGTGAACAGGTAGGTCTGGCAGCAGAGGTTAAACTGTTGGGTATTATTTGAGATTCACACCTAATCGAGAAACCACAGATCTCATCAGTAATTAAATTAGTATTTTATAAGCTTTGACTAATAAAATATTAGGACTTATCTTTCTGAAAAACTTGGCTGTTATCCATTTTATTTGTGACTACTCACACAGACTACTGTAATTCTTTATATACTGGGTGTCCTAAAAATTCTCTCTCTCAATTGCAACCCATTCAGAATATAGCAGCTGCCCAGCAGCTTTTAAAATAAGATATACATGGGATATTACCAACTCTAGAGAAACTCCACCGGCTTCTGCTTTCAGTACCGATCTCTTTCAAGAGCCTCTCTCTGGTCTGCAAGACCATCGATCGATTGATTCTGGTCTATCATCTTTATCACATTGCTTGGAACGATGCTCTTGAAGTTGGTATGATCATCTTGCTGATGGTTTGTAGGCTAGAAGTAACTAAAAAAGGGCATTTTTTAGTACTGGTTTTACTCTTGTGTGTGCCCAACTCTGAATTTCTCTTGGAAACATCTGTTTCATCAAGTTGCTACTTTCCCTTCTTCATCAGGCACTTGGCCTTTTATGAGCCTGTGGCTCTTGTTCTCATGCATGGCTTGTTAATCTTCTAATGTTTAGGGCTTTATCTGGCAAACTAGTGGTGAACTATGCCAGATATCTGGATAAGTACAGACTTGACCAGCTAAGTGATAGCGGCTCAGTGGCTGCCAGATAAACAGATCAGTACTTATCTTGGTAAGCTGCAGCGGCTACCACTGTTTATCCAGTTAAAGCCCTAAAGATTAGAAGATTTGGAATATCTATTAATAACTGCAAAAGACAGACTCCCTATCCTCATAGCATAGGGGTCAAATTTTGTTTTGGTAAAGGATATACAAGAGAGAATTTCTGAAGAATAATTCCAGACCTCTTAATATTTGATTACATAATTTTCCTAATGATTTTGGAGAGAAACTGTTGCTGATTTTAAGAAGATATTTTCTGGAGCTATTCCATTGTGAATCAGATTTGATTCCTTTAGTAAATAAGATGTATTTTCTGCCTGCTTCTTCCTGCAGTGTACCGTTGCTAAAACCACCTTCTCATTCCTCACTATTTAATTTAACAAAGTACCATCCTAGAGAACTCTGGCTCTGAAATTGTAGAATGGGGAGCTTTGTTGGTCTCTCTTGTTTCTGAGGCAGACCTGAGTAAGGTGATGTGTCTGTACTTCTGGAATTTAAATTCTCCTTTCTATGATCAGCCAGTAAGAATATTTCCGGATTTAGCCAGTGTGATTCATGAAAGGCATAAAGGTTGTCTTTCTCTTAGACAAGCTTCCTTATCTTTAGGGGCTACTTTCATGTTAAGATACACCTGTAAATGTCTTGTCAGATTTAACAATGATTGTTATTTTCTCGGCTTCGGACCAACTTCAGTATTTCTTAGACTCCCAAAGGTTAATATCTTCTTCTGTTCCTAAAATGAGTCAGTGAAGTTCTATGTGTATTAAGCAGAGAACTTGCTTATGTGGTTTCTTTTTTATTTATTACCTTGTTCTTCCTTTAATTTCTGCTTTCTCTGCCAGCATTGTTTGTTTGACCTAGAATTGGAATAGTTTCTGGATGTGCTTGCTTTGCTTATCTTTGTCTATGATTTTCAAGTGTGCCCTTATTACAAAGATTGTTTTGTTTGTTATTTATTTAAAATCTTTTATAGCCCACTTATGAAGATGCAGTCAATCTAAGTAGATTGATATTGTTTTAATCAACATACAATAAAATACAAGTCAATTATTAAATATCTCAGAAACAAAAAAAACCCCATATAAAAGACATACAAAAACAGAAAATTATGTATAAAAAAAAAATTCCAGCACACTCATAACCTTACGCTGCCTTGTTACAAAGCATCTCAAACGCAACTCCAAGGCGATGAGCCTTCAAAAGGTTCCTGAATAATTTAATCTCCGAAACATCCCGCAAAATGGCCTGGAAGGCGTTCCAGAACAGTGGGACAATAATAGAAAAGGCACAGTTATGTGTCTTACATAAATGAGCTATTTAACCAAAGGAATAACAAGAAGACCCATTGCTTGGGAATGCAAAGTGACAGTCTGACTATGTTTCAATAAGTTCCTTAAATAACATAGACCATCCATTTTTTTAAACTTTAAGAAATTGCCATGCTGGGTCAGACCAAGGGTCCATCAAGCCCAGCATCCTGTTTCCAACAGAGGCCAAAACCAAGCCACAAGAACCTGGCCATTACCCAAACACTAAGAAGATCCCATGCTACTGATGCAATTAATAGCAGTGGCTATTCCCTAAGTAAACTTGATTAATAGCCATTAATGGACTTCTCCTCCAAGAACTTATCCAAACCTTTTTTGAACCCAGCTACACTACCTACACTAACCACATCTTCTGGCAACAAATTCCAGAGCTTTATTGTGCGTTGAGTGAAAAAGAATTTTCTCCAATTAGTCTTAAATGTGCTACTTGCTAAGTTCATGGAATGCCCCCTAGTCCTTCTATTATTTGAAAGTGTAAATAACTGAGTCACATCTACTCATTCATGACCTCTCATGATCTTAAAGACCTCTATCATATCCCCCCTCAGCTGTCTCTTCTCCAAGCTGAACAGCCCTAACCTCTTCAGCCTTTCCTCATAGGGAAGCTGTTCCATCCCCTTTATCATTTTGGTTGCCCTTCTCTGTACCTTCTCCATCGCAACTATATCTTTTTTGAGATGCGGCGACCAGAATTGTACACAGTATTCAAGGTGCGGTCTCACCATGGAGCGATAAAGAGGCATTATGACATTTTCTGTTTTATTAACCATTCCCTTCCTAATAATTCCTAACATTCTATTTGCTTTTTTGACTGCTGCAGCACACTGAGCCGACGATTTTAAAGTATTATCCACTATGATGCCTAGATCTTTTTCCTGGGTGGTAGCTCCTAATATGGAACTTAACATTGTGTAACTACAGCAAGGGTTATTTTTCCCTATATGCAACACCTTGCACTTGTCCACATTCCTGTGTTGCTTTAAAAAGTAACGCAGGAATTTTTAAACTGAATGCATAGAGGCAGTGGTAGCCACAGCAAATCATCCAAAACTGGCTAATTATAGTCCCAGGGACGTCCACATACCACTAATTGAGCAGCAGCATTCTGTAATGTACAGAGTATCCAAATGAAACAGGAAGGCCAACAAAAAGACCAGTTCAATAATCAATTGGTGATAGGACTAAAGACTGCACTGAAGTATTATGATTAAAATTCAATAAATAAATGTTAAAAAAAACATGTTTCCAGGAGAAAATCCTCGCAAAGCGTTAGCTTTTCAAATTCAGGCCCTTTTGTCAGAGATGAAACAAAGCAGGTGGTGGTTTTAAGTGCTAATACTGGAAACCACCTTTGACCTTGCAGTTAAGTTTCCAGTGCTAAAATAATGACAGCCGGTCCAATGCATTGTTCTGCATTGGGGAACAATATTTAATGCCCTTGTTTGCATGGGATTTTCATGCCAAGCTTCTAAGTATTTACTCCCATTTCAGGATGCTCATTTGTGTGTGTAAAATTTCTTGCTGCTGTGGCAGTAAAGTTTACACTCACAAAATGAGCACTGAATGGAAGGCAATGCTATGGGTTGGCTGGAACACACTTTTCTGCATCACTCAATCTTTCCAAGCCCTGGTCAGATGTAAGATTTTGGCACTGAAATGCGCCCCTTTGAAACTGTACTCACACATGGCCCTAAAGCATGCAGAACAGGCTCCTGTTTGGCCTGGCTATTTGGGAGGAGAAGAGGAAGAGGGAAACATTTATCAGAAAACTGCCAACTTTGTTCCATTCCTGTCGAGCTTCTACCCGCACTCCTGGCAAACACTTATTTCCACACAAAAGGCCCAATGTAATAAGCAGCGCTAAAGCTGCTGTGGGTTTTTGTACTTGTTTGGGTTTTTGCGTGGGTTTTTCCTGAGCTAGTTTCATAAGGCAATATAATAAAGTATTCAGAGCAGGAAAAACATGCGCATAAACTCTCACAGCAGGTTCTGCGGGAGTGCATGCTAATAGCATACAAAGGAGGTGACTTTCTAGTCATGGGCAAAGCAACGAGCCATGCTGGCAGGAGGATCAGGTTAGTGTGAGTTTTTTAATGCTGGTTTTTAGTGCCTGGGTTAGGGCAGAAATTAAGAAAAAGCTCATGGGTAGAGACCGTTTTTTTTTTTTTGATGCTTTTGCGAATCAGCCAAGTGGCGGTCGGAACTGGTAGAGAGAAGACAGCTCCTTGATGAGGCATTTCATGCTGTCTGTGGTGGTGTGTCTGATTATAAAGGGATTAGATATTGCTCTACGTTTGACAAAGTTCCTCATGAGAGGCTTCTAGGAAAAGTAAAAAGTCATGGGATAGGTGGCGATGTCCTTTCGTGGATTGCAAACTGGCTAAAAGACAGGAAACAGAGAGTAGGATTAAATGGGCAATTTTCTCAGTGGAAGGGAGTGGACAGTGGAGTGCCTCAGGGATCTGTATTGGGACCCTTACTGTTCAATATATTTATAAATGATCTGGAAAGAAATACGACGAGCGAGATAATCAAATTTGCAGATGACACAAAATTGTGCAGAGTAGTTAAATCACAAGCAGATTGTGATAAATTGCAGGAAGACCTTGTGAGACTGGAAAATTGGGCATCCAAATGGCAGATGAAATTTAATGTGGATAAGTGCAAGGTGATGCATATAGGGAAAAATAACCCATGCTATAATTACACGATGTTGGGTTCCATATTAGGTGCTACAACCCAAGAAAGAGATCTAGGTGTCATAGTGGATAACACATTGAAATCGTCGGTTCAGTGTGCTGCGGCAGTCAAAAAAGCAAACAGAATGTTGGGAATTATTAGAAAAGGAATGATGAATAAAACGGAAAATGTCATAATGCCTCTGTATCGCTCCATGGTGAGACCGCACCTTGAATACTGTGTACAATTATGGTCGCCGCATCTCAAAAAAGATATAATTGCGATGGAGAAGGTACAGAGAAGGGCTACCAAAATGATAAGGGAATGGAACAACTCCCCTATGAGGAAAGACTAAAGAGGTTAGGACTTTTCAGCTTGGAGAAGAGACGACTGAGGGGGGATATGATAGAGGTGTTTAAAATCATGAGAGGTCTAGAACGGGTAGATGTGAATCGGTTATTTACTCTTTCGGATAGTAGAAGGACTAGGGGACACTCCATGAAGTTAGCATGGGGCACATTTAAAACTAATCGGAGAAAGTTCTTTTTTACTCAACGCACAATTAAACTCTGGAATTTGTTGCCAGAGAATGTGGTTCGTGCAGTTGGTATAGCTGTGTTTAAAAAAGGATTGGATAAGTTCTTGGAGGAGAAGTCCATTACCTGCTATTAAGTTCACTTAGAGAATAGCCACTGCCATTAGCAATGGTTACATGGAATAAACTTAGTTTTTGGATACTTGCCAGGTTCTTATGGCCTGGATTGGCCACTGTTGGAAACAGGATGCTGGGCTTGATGGACCCTTGGTCTGACCCAGTATGGCATTTTCTTATGTTCTTATGTACTTACCTTCATATTCAACTTCTGGACTGCTACTTTAGTCATTTATTCAAAGAAGAAAGGCTTTCACCCTGAGAATCAATTGTGGGTGTACACATGCCAAAGGGTGACCACATGGGTGGCTGTGCGGATGTCTCTGCAATTTACTATCGGGCCGATACAGTACAGTGCGCTCTGGGTTTGGCTGTGCGTTTGACACGCTAGCTTTACCCTTTATACAGTAAATGGTAATAGCGTGTCGAAAATGTGCGGCCCCCCCCCCCCGAAACTAATAGCGCCTGCAACATGCAAATGCATGTTGATGGCCCTATTAGTTATTCCTCTGCGACCCAGAAAGCAAAATGTGCAGCAAAGCCGCACATTTTACTTTCAAAAATTAATGCCTGCTGATGCCGGGGAATTGTACAGAAAAGCAAAAAAACTGCTTTTCTGTACACCCTCTGACTTAATATCATAGCGATATTAAGTTGGAGGCCCCAAAATGTAAAAAAAATTTAAAATCAGCCTGTGGGTCGGAAGAAGGGCGCTCAATTATGCTGGTGTCTGTTTTCCGAACCCGTGGCTGTCAGCGGGTTTGAGAACCGAGGCAGGCAAAATTGAGCATCGGCTGTCAGACCCGCTGTCAGCTGCCACTCCTTTTACCGTGGGCCCTAATTTGTATAGGCCACCCTCCTGAATGGTGCGCCCAGGAGAGTGGCCTGTGCGCTCGCTGGCTCTCCAGTGCGTTTTTCTGTATCGGCCTGTACATGGGGCCATGAGTGTCTGTTACTGCGTGCATTATGGCACATGTGTTTATTGGACGTGGATTTTATGTGCCTATCTAATTAACATACAAGGACTTACATCCTGTTGTTCCACTGTTTTTTTGTTGCATGTGCCAAAAAATCCACACAAAAATCAGTATTGATTTCAGTGGGGTTATTATGACAGCGATTCCAAAGTATGGCATAGTTAAGGCTAGCTCTTCCAAAAATGTAAGTGGGAGTGGGGGCCATGTATACAAAACCATAAACCACACCACCTACGCACAAATATTTGTCCCATACGCCTATCTGTTCTAGTGAATCGATGTTAAAACCTGCATGATCCTATGAGTGATAGACGATGCAATGGCGTGTCAGAAACATCTCAATAAAGTTTACTTTTTGCGATAAAAAAAAATTGCACAGAAAGGGGGAGGAGAGGAATACATTGCGTGCCCTCATCACGTGACACAAGGAGGCTTCCCCGCCGCGGCCTCTCGCGCTCTCATCACGTGACGCGAAGAGGAACGGCCATCTTTAGGTTTTTTTTCCTCCCCCACCTCCAACAAACACAAACAGGAGCGAGAGGCAGAGAAACGATAACAATTGCTAATAAAAGAGAGAGATTAATTAAAAAATATATAGACGGAATCTCGGGGAGTCGGTGCGACCTTACAGCAATTCCACCCCCTTCCTGCCGAATCTTCTCCCAACCAATCAGGAGCGGCGGACATTGGCAGTGAGAGGGGGCTCGATCGCGCGCGGAGAGGGGGCGACCGTTTATCCGACCGAGCAAGTGACCAACCAACAAACGGCGGAAGAAAGGAGCGCGAGACAAGGGCCAAATAATCCCCCCCACACCCCCTCCCCCACAAAAATAACCGAACGGGAGCTACATGCACAGAGTGCGCGCGAGTCGCGAGAAGACGGGTTCGAAGCGTGCGTAGAGAGCAGGAAGAGAGAGAGAGGGCAGATAAGTCAGTAAACAGGCCAGTCGCAAGACCAGCGAAGAGGGTTCGGAACGCAAGTCGATCGCGCGCGCGCGCACCTAGAGGCCGCGAGGAGTGGGGAGCGCGAGCCGAGCTCTCTAGAACCCTCGGTGAGGTCCGTTGGCGGTGTGTGAGCGGGGAGGGGAGTGGAGAGAAGAGGAGGCCTCGTCGGTCTTTTGATTAAGCAAGGAAAGGCCTGCGCTGCGTTGCAGGTAAGACCCTGGAAACGGTGTTTTTGGGAAGGGAGAAAGAGGAATCCTCGTCTCCGTGCAGGCCACAGGGGCCGCCTCCAACTTCTTCCTTTGGTGGTCAGCTTCCCGCGCTGCCCACCATTTCTCGTCCTTTCTTGGCCTTGTTACTGCCACACTACTACGTTAAATGTGGCTGGCCGGCCTGTCACACCCCCTTTTCAATATCACTGTTCTATTACATGTTCTCTCTTCCGTCCCTGCTCGGTATCCTGGGCTTGTCACATACTCTACTACCTATTTTCTGTTTCTTTCCCCATTTTTTTGTAAGCGAGCTTTTGTGCTCCCCCCGTGTTTGTTTGTTCTACAGTGTTTATTCCCCGGCCCCCCCCTCCGTGCTTTTCAAATCTTCATTTTAAATTTGCGGATGACAGTAGTACCTATGAATTCTTGTCTGTTGTACTAAAATAAGTGGTAATATCACAACATAGTTGTTGACATTTGCTCAAATATCTAGAGCAAAGATTTGTGGTTGCCATGTTGATTCACTTGGCTATGTAGAATTAAGGGTCAGCAGGTGAGGTGTAGGGGATACCATTTTATTGGATTAACTTGATACGTTGGTGACCCACTTTTGAGGGTTATCCTCTTCATCAAGTTCTACAGTGCAGTTATACAGGGTTTAAATAGTACAGAATCATCCAGGTGTTATGCTGCCTTTATATGCTGTTACAGCTCAGTAAAAGATAAAAGGGTTGGAGCGGGATGTTTGACAGGTGATGAGAAATTACATTTTTGCAAAGGTCTGTATCTAATAATGGGTGAGAGAAGCATGTCCTTTTGTATTTGTTTCAAATATCTGGAAACCCACAGTAGAAAAACTGTTCTGTCATGAGGTGAGTAGACCAGGGCTGCTATCTGAGAGATTGGAGAGTTTTGCGTTTAGGGGTAACCTTAGAAGTATTTCTTTCTAGAAAGGATGGTGGCTGTATGGGCACAGTTTCCTGATGGGATTTTTTTTCTCCGTTTTATAGTAAATCACCTTCTGTTATGGCAGAAGGTGATTAAAAGTAATTTGCTCCCCATCAAGAAACTGTCATACATCTTTTTTTATTTTATATTTATGCATTTTCACAAAACAAGATAGCAAAACACGCTTGTCATAGAATCAGAGTAAGATACAAGAAAATAAACATGCAGAAAAATATGATAAATCATCGAAGAAGTATTAACCCCAAGTACGAGGAAATATGGGAGAACCAAGGGTCATCAGTGAGCACAATATCACTAGGAGGCATTAGGGAAAAAGCAATAAAGAGGAAGGGATCAATTCTTTATCCATTTACCATATCTAAGTTAGCAAGTGCTATCAGATTGAATATGCAAATGAAGGAAAAGCCTCAGTTGAGAAGATTCGAAGAAAACGTATCTAGCATTATTGAACTTCATAACACATGTACAAGGATATCTAATAGTGATCTGAGCTCCAAGCTGGTCAGGCCTGTTGACTCACAGCCCAAAATTTCTTTCTATGTTTTTGGGTAGCCCTGGTTATATTAGGGAAAATCCATATCTTTTGACCATAGTATAATTTATCTCTTTGCGTAGAAAAAGTCGCAATCAGAGGAAAAAACAAAACTAACAAGTAAAGTCCCCTGATATTCAGCATGCCCCCCTCCCCCATGTCTCCAGAAAGCAGAAAGATCAGTGGCTCCAGCAATCTGTACTGGTGTTCCTGAAGAAATAATTTCTTTCTTTTCCATAGAAGAAGAATAAATCCTAGAAATAGGTGGACTGGTATCAACAGGAAATTGGAGAACTTCTTGCAAATATTAAACATAGAAACATAGAAATGACGGCAGAAGAAGACCAAACGGCCCATCCAGTCAGCCCAGCAAGCTTCACACATTTTTTTCTCAGACTTATCTGTTTCTCTTAGCTCTTTGGTTCTATTTCCCTTCCACCCCCACCATTAATGTAGAGAGCAGTGATGGAGCTGCATCCAAGTGAAATATCAAGCTTGATTAGTTAGGGGTAGTAGGGGAAGTAACCGCCGCAATAAGCAAGCTACACCCATGCTTATTTGTTTTACCCAGACTGTTATTCAGCCCTTATTGGTTGTTTTTCTTCTCCCCTGCCATTGAAGCAGGGAGCTATGCTGGATATGCGTGTAGTATCAGTTTTTCTTCTCCCCTGCCGTTGAAGCAGAGAGCTATGCTGGATATGCATTGAAAGTGAAGTATCAGGCTTATTTGTTTTGGGGTAGTAAATTGATCTCTTGGAGATATTACATTTATATAAGGAAAGTTCAAAACTCTCGGATTTAAATATCTGAGAGAATTTTCTGTGTTCTCCAACTTAACATTAACAAGTTCTCCTTGTACCAGACTAGTTTGAGTAGACTGAAGCTGATTCACCCTTTGATCCAAATAAGTGGATCCATAGAATGAATGAATACGCTGTTGTGTATCGGTCATTACTGAAGTTGAAGATAAAATAGAGCTCTCCAATGATAGTAAAGCGTTCCAAAAAGAGCCTAAGGTAATAAGGCAGCTTGACCAAGTTTGATTTGAATGTAATGCTTATCACACTATCCTGGCAAATGTTAACACCCTCCTGAGACACTGCTGGGTCCCCTCTTCAATCCGGAGTAGAAGCTAGGGCACAGAGGCCAAGATGTACAGCTTCTGCAAATGAGGCTTGCTGTTCCAAAGATGGCGATACAATGTCTGACGTGCCGCCGGCATAAGAATACACAAGTTGAACTGAGAGATCTGCCCCAGTGGTTGCCGACGCCTTCTGTCATGGCGGCATACCCGCTCTCAAAGTTACGAAACATGATGATGGAGAGGGAGTTATGGGAGCTCCAGGACTCAACTATGTCTGCGTGTCCAGCAGTGCTGGTGTGAGCTCCTTACCGGCACCAATAACGGACCCAACACTCTGAGCAGAAGAATCCATAGTGGTGAAGAAACCCTCAAAACGAAGCTGAGTTGAGGAAGGTAAGGGGGGAGCTGAGGAAACCCCCCTATCCGTCCTTTTCTTTTGGTATGCGGCATGAGGCAATAAAGTGAGTAAGTATCAAAGGGGAAAAAAACAGAGTTTCAAACAGTGTCTTTCCTTCAAGACACCATCTTGGTTCTCCCCGAAAAAAAATTCTTTCTAAGCATGCAGGAAATGCTTCTTAATAAGTGGGAAGTAAGAGGATAGAGAGGAGAGAGCAGGGTCTGTGGTGGTGTAGTAGGCAGGGAAATGGATAGATTGCTTAAGCTTGCTGGTTATCTGTTTTCATATTATGTGTTTCTATGGTTGAGGAGGACATCTGTTTTAGTGGGACAAGCTTCAGAGCACTGATTTTTTTTAATCTTTTTATTAATTATTCATCATGAACATGAAAAATATCATATATTCTGAGTGATACACAGAGAAGAAAGAATACTATCCAGAAAAAGTATTACAATATAAAATAAACCCTTTCTAGCAGACAGAATTCAAGCCCACATGTTAGGGAATAATAAACAAATAATAAAAAAAAGAAAAAAGAAAATACAATTCTTGATTGCTACAAATAAAATAACAAGTGGCTCCTTCCCCAAAATCAAGTGAGTTCAGCAGTTTGTAAACCTGAGGATTTATCAACCAGGAATGTCTCTTAAGTGAGATGGATCAAGAAACACAAAGTAGTTAGGTTACTATACATTTGCAGGGAAACTGTTTGCTGCTTAAGAGAGAGAAATAGTTTCTTACGATATTGTTTCATGAGACATCAGGATACACAAAAACCTTTTGACCACAAAAATTTACAGCTTTAAATTTGAAATATTTGTATCCATATCAGAGACAAAAGAAACTAACAAAGTATCTCTTTTAGATAGGAAATCTTGAGAATCCTGAAGAAATGCAGATAAATATGTACTATTCTTTATGGATTGGCTAGTTGTTACCATCTGTCCCTCAATCACAGCAATTCTATGCTCTAAGTCCGAAAACTTACTAGAGGCACCCCCAGAAAATACACAAAATTGTGAGATTGGAGTAAAGCAGATTTCATCCTAGAAACATCTTTTCAAATGACTGAGGCACATTCGTTGGTTCTTCCATATCTCCTGGTAAATAGGACTTATCTAAAGGGAGTGGGCAGTGGAGTGCCTCAGGGATCTGTATTGGGATCCATACTTTTCAATATATTTATAAATGATCTGGAAAGGAATACGATGAGTGAGGTAATCAAATTTGCAGAGGATACAAAATTATTCAGAATAGTTAAATCACAAGCGGATTGTGATAAATTACAGGAAGACCTTGTGAGACTGGAAAAATGGGCATCCAAATGGCAGATGAAATTTAATGTGGATAAGTGCAAGGTGATGCATATAGGGAAAAATAACCCATGCTATAGTTACACAATGTTAGGTTCCATGTTAGGAGCTACCACCCAAGAAAGAGATCTAGGCGTCATAGTGTATAACACATTCACATCATAAGAACATAAGAAATTGCCATGCTGGGTCAGACCAAGGGTCCATCCAGCCTAGCATCCTGTTTCCAACAGAGGCCAAAACCAGGCCACAAGAACCTGGCAATTACCCATACACTAAGAAGAGCCCATGCCACTGATGCAACTAATAGCAGTGGCTATTCCCTAAGTATAATTGATTAATAGCCATTAATGGACTTCTCCTCCAAGAACTTATCCAAACCTTTTTTGAACCCAGCTACACTAACTGCACTAACCACCTCCTCTGGCAACAAATTCCAGAGCTTTATTGTGCGTTGAGTGAAAAAGAATTTTCTCCGATTAGTCTTAAAGACATCGTCTGTTCAGTGTGCTGCGGCAGTCAGAAAAGCAAACAGAATGTTGGGAATTATTAGAAATGGAATGGTGAATAAAACGGAAAATGTCATAATGCCTCTGTTTCGCTCCATGGTGAGACCGCACCTCGAATCCTGTGTACTATTCTGGTCGCCTCATCTCAAAAAAGATATAGTTGCGATGGAGAAGGTACAAAGATGGGCGACCAAAATGATAAAGGCGATGGAACAGCTCCACTATGAGGAAAGGCTAAAGAGGTTAGGACTGTTCAGCTTGGAGAAGAAACGGCTGAGGCGGATATGATAGAGGTGCTTAAAATCATGAGAGGTCTAGAATGGGTAAATGTGAATTGGTTATTTACTCTTTTTCAGATAATAGAAGGACTAGGGGGCACTCCATGAAGTTAGTATGTGGCACATTTAAAACTAATCTAAGAAAGTTTTTTTTCACTCAGTGCACAATTAAACTCTGGAATTTGTTGCCAGGGGATGTGGTTAGTGCAGCGTAGCTGGGTTTAAAAAACAATTGGATAAGTTCTTGGAGGAGGAGTCCATTACTTGCTATTAATTAAGTTAACTTAGAAAATAGCCGCTGCTATTACTAGCAACAGTAACATGGGATAGATTTAGTGTTTGGGTACTTGCTAGGTTCTTATGGCCTGGATTGGCCACTGTTGGAAACAGGATGCTGGGCTTGATGGACTCTTGGTTTGACCCAGTATAGCATGTTGTTATGTTCTTAACAGCGATTGGAATCAGGACTGAAGGTCCTCAGTCCATAGCTCACAAATTCATTTACGAAGTAGAGAGTTCATCATGAACCTGTACAATAGAACTACTAGGCAGAGACAAGGGGACATTTCCCCGAGGTCCTTGCAGGAAATTCAGACCAACTTGGCCAATTTTGGGAGAAGTTCCTGGAGATAATAAATCCCCTACACATCCCAGTCGGGATACAGGAGGAGGAGACCAACCATCCACACTCAAGGAAAGCTGACTGGTTTCCCCCATGACTTCCTTCCCTTGATCTTCCAGTGGGTTAGAAACACGTGTAAAATGATGATCCATTGGTCCTACAGTGGGTGTTGAGGCTAGGGGGTATAGAACTCAACTTCCCTTTCCTTTTTTTCCCGTTCCAAACTCTGGAGAAAAAAGAAACATGAGAGAGGGCGTGCCAGCTGCTTAAGACTTGGTGTCCACCTCTGTGCCTATTGGTCTGGCTTGAAGGTGGTGTTAGCAATCTGTTGGGCAAGGCAATCTCTGTAAGTACCACTGCCTGGCTGTTGAAGATCCGGTATACCTCAGGATCTCTGTATCCACCTCCATGCCTATTGCTCTGGTTGGAAGGTGTTATTAGCGATCAATCAGGCAAGGCAGTCCCCCCAGTACACTGAATTTGAGATGCTTGTTCCTAGAGTTTGTATTCTTGGCTGTGACAGATGCCTCCTGTAATGGGGCATTTCTTTTTTTTTTAATTTATCATTTTCAACATTATATCCAATACATCTGCACCATCTGTAAGGATTTTGTAGATAAGACCGGAAGACCTAGCAGTAGAGAGTTGCAGTAGTCTAACTTAGACAGAATTATAGACTGGACTACTGAAGTCACTGAAGTGGAGGAGTGGTTTCAGATTTTTTAGCACTTGAAGTTTGAAATAACATTCTTTAGTTGTGTTGATAACGAAGGATTTAAGGTTGAATATATTGTCGAGACGCACCCCCAGGTCTCTGACGGAAGGGGAGTGGTTAATAGATAATTTTGTGAATTGTGTTGCGCTTTGGGAGTTGATGAGAGTATGGTTTTCGTCTGACGAGATGATGAGGATTTCTGTTTTATTTGAATTGAGTATGAGGTTCAGGCTGGATAGCAGAGTATTGATAGATTGTAGGCAATTGTTCCAATGTGCCCAAGTTTTTTGCAGCGATTCTGTGATGGGAAGGAGTATCTGAATGTCATCAGCGAAAATATGTTTTAGCTTGAGGTTGGAGAGTAGGTGGCAGAGTGGAAGCAGGTAAATATTAAATAGCGTAGGGGAGAGAGATGATCCTTGTGGTACTCCTCGTGTTGATTTAATAGGTGGCGATTCTTCGTTATTGATTTTGACTTTATAGAATCTGTTCTCCAGGAACGATTGAAACCAGCTATGAGCTTCTCCTTGAATTCCTATATCGGATAGCCGCTCGAGAAGGATGGCATGATTGACTGTGTCGAATGCTGCGGATAGGTCAAGAAGAGCGAGGAGGTATGGTTGTTTTCTTTCAAGATTGAGGAGGATGGTGTCAGATAACGATGCAAGTAATGTTTCTGTATTTTGCGATTTCCTGAATCCGAACTGGAAAGGGAAGAGTATGTTGTTCTCCTCCAGGTACTCCGACAGTTGCTTGTTGACGAATCTTTCCATCACTCTTGAGATCAGGGGAAGGTTAGCGATAGGGGCGGAAGTTTGCAGGGTCATCCGTTGAAAGGTTAGGTTTTTTTAGTAAGGGTTTCAGAATGGCTGTTTTGAGTTGATCTGGGACCTTTCCTTGGGTTAAAGAGCAGTTGATGATGTCTGCTAATGCTTTAGAAATGGTGTTAGGAGTCGATAGGAGGAGATTGGAGGGCATGGTATCCAGTGGATGAGAAGAGGGTTTGAGCTTATTGAGAATAATTTCGATTTCCAATGATGATGCGGTCTCGAACGATAAGCTGCTTTCTTTGTAATGTGATGAGATTCTAGGGTGCAATGTTGTTGGTTGTTGGGTGGAGATTGGCTTAAGGAGGTTGGTGATCTTTTTATCAAAGTAGATTGCTAGTTCCACAGCTTTGTTGGCTGCTTGTTCGTCTGGGATGATAGGAGGAGAGGGTTTTGTTAGGGAAGATACAAATGAGAATAAGGCTTTGGAGTCGAGTGCAAAGTTGTGGATTTTTTTTGCAAAGAAGTCTTTTTTGGCCTTGAGGATGGCTAATCTATATGTGTTGAGGTGGGATTTATAGTTTAGCATTGTGATGGTGGAAGGAGACTTGCGCCAACTGTTTTCTTTTTTCCGAAGTTTTTGTTTAAGGATTTTGAGAGTCGGAGTGTACCACGGATGTCTGTTGGCTTGGGGTGGTTTTAAGGATTTGGTGATGGAGGGACAGGAAAGATCTGCGACCTCGTTTGTTATATTGAGCCAGGAGTTGATAGCTGAGGAAGCGTCTGTGAGATCCAGTCGGTCGAGTTCTTTGGTAAGCAGGTTACTAAGCTTGTCTATGGGGCAGGGTTTCCTGTATCGTATAGTGGTTGCCGGGTATATGGGACGAAGCTGGTCTTTAATTTGAAGTTCGGCAGAGATGAAGTGATGGTCAGACCATGGGACCGGGACGCAAGTAGGGTTATTGGTTGGTGTTATTCCGTCGTTGAGAAAGATCAGGTCTAGGGTATGTCCGGCTTTGTGCGTGGGATCTTTGACAATCTGATTGAAGCCTAGATGATTGAGTGCTGAGAGAAGGATGTCACAGTTATTGGTTAGAGGAGTGCTGTTTACATGTAGGTTAAAGTCTCCCATCAAGATAGCTGGTTTGTCTTGTTTAAAATGTTTTGTTGTGAATTCAATTAATGGTGAGGTGCAGAACGCTGCGGCGAGGTTACTCACCAACACAAATAAAAGAGCCCACATCACACCAATTCTTCACAGCCTTCACTGGCTTCCTATAAAAGCCAGAATTACCTTCAAGACATTATCAATGATCCACAAGGATATTATGGGCATCGCCCACCTAAATCTAAACTCACAACTCCGCCCTCACACATCACAAAGACCTATCAGATACAACTACAAAGGTTCCTTATAAGCTCCCCCGATCAAAACTTCACTAACAGAACGAGCACTCTCCACAGCCGGGCCCACCCTCTGGAACTCATTACCGCCGGATCTACGCCAAGAGACTTGTCATCTAACTTTTAAGAAAAACCTAAAAACGTGGCTCTTCCGGCAAGCCTATCCAGAATCGCAGGAACACTCAGACACCGGTCAAAGAGCAAAATAGTCCACTATAAGTTCCTCGACCGCCCATACCCCCCTCAAGGCCCAATCACGCCTGATCTGGTCAGCCCACTTGTTTTGAAAAGACTCCTTTGTTGATGCATTAGTTCTTTAACTCATGCTTTACTCATGTTGTTGCCCATTAACACTGTTCTCTGTTACCTGTATATCCCAATTTAGACTACCCTCTTTTTTAGCTATTCCCTATATTTATTCACGTTATTTTGACGAGCTACTGTTGTTTATGTATCATTTAATTATTTATGTTCTCATGTTCAGAAACTCTGTTTAATGTAACGCCTTAACCGCGACAGTTTTGTTCTATGGAAACCGACCTGATTTGATACTTGTATTGAGAATGTCGGTATATAAAAATCCTAAATAAATAAATGCAGATATTTTGCCAGCACCAGATACATTTAAATCTCAGACACCAAAAGTATAAACATTTTTAATAACATTCTCATCTGTACTTCTAAGAAATCCTTGGGGAAAGAAATTAAGCGGTACTTTTACATTTTACAAATTTTCCAAATAATATGATCGCCAAGTGAATAGCAGGTTTCATAACATAACTGCACTAATCACACAACAGGATTGCCTGGAACCAAGGGTTCCAAAAACCTTTGGAGCTGTAATGGATCAAAGAATATATATTTTGAGTTTTGATGTCTAATTATGCACTTGCTAGGATATCTAAGGTTGAAACTAGCTCTTCTGGATAACACTTCAGGTAGCATTGATAAGAATTTTTTCCGTCTTTCTTGAGTCGGTCTTGAGATATCCCGGTATATCCATACTTTACTACCATGGAAGAGCTCTAATCGGTTATGCAAGAATCTTTTCATAATAAGTTCTCTATCTGGAACAGAAACAAAAGCATCAGTCTTTTTAAAATTTCAGTTTCATTAGATATCTCTAGTATCTGCGTCAGATTCAGTAATGGGGCATTTCTTATGATGAATATGTAATCTAAGCATTGTGGGAGAAAAGACACAAACAGGGCTTGAATTATCACAAGTTTGAAACTTGCGAGCAGTAGCATCAATTGTCAAGGCTTCAATCCTGGCCACTGTATCAAGGATACTTTCTTTACAGATTCATTGAAATGAATCCCCTGTGTGACTGAGATTGTCACTGTGAGCATACCTGGAGTACTTTTCTTTAAATTGGACAGTCTAAAATAGTAATCAGGCTTGAAGTTTTGATTAGCTCTACTGCTCACAAGTTTTAAACTTGTGCTAATTCAACACTTTTTTTTTTTTTTTTTTGTTTTACCATGTATTCATATTTTGCTGGGTTAAAAAAGACAAATGTTTCTTTTCATTTTGTGTTGTGTTCTGTTCCGGCAATGAGTGAAATCTGTTAAAAAGTATCAGTTTTCTGAGTGTTTTTGTTATCCATCTTAAGAAAGGACACTATTGTCACTCATCTTCAGAGGGCTAGCCATGTTACTCTGATATAGCAAAAATGACAAGAGATGGGTGGCACCTTCAAAACTAAGTAATGTATTGAGGCATGAGCTTTCGAGAACAAGAGTCCACTTTGCCAGATGCATTGTCACTGACTTGCTTTAAAGATCCTGGAGTGTTTGTTTTTTGATTTGGCAACTTCTGTCTGCTCCTTTGGGCTGCTAACTCAGTTGGAATCAGTGCTGGGATCCTGTTACCATGAACCTTTGTTCATAGCTATCTGGCAATTTTACTCTGTTTTGAATCTTCCCTCTCCCTATTCCCCGGGTCTTGTCATGGCAGTGATGGTCCTGAATCAGGAGCTATGCACCAAAGCTTCCTCTGAAACCCCCCCAGTCATGACTCCTGGACAGGCCACAAGGTTTTGGCCTTGAGTGATGCCTTCACAACTCCTCAGCTGACCCAGGGAGCAGAAGTTGGGATAAAGCAGGGGCTTTCTGCATGTCAGTGGGTAGCAACTGGGCCAGCTCTTGGAATGTGTATTTTTTTATGACTGAGAGAGAGAAATTGGGTGTTTGTGGACATAAGGTTTGTCTAAATAAGAAGGGCACATTATGGGACCTTAAGATTATTTATTTTTCAGCGGTCTAGCTTACATGGGGGGCGGGAGGGGTGGTTATGGTGCCCTTCACAACAATGATGATTCATTGCAAACTGGCTAAAAGACAGGAAACAGAGTAGGATTAAATGGACAATTTTCTCAGTGGAAGGGAATGGACAGTGGAGTGCCTCAGGGATCTCTATTGGGACCCTTACTTTTCAATATATTTATAAATGATCTGGAAAGAAACACGACGAGTGAGATAATCAAATTTGCAGATGACACAAAATTGTTCAGAGTAGTTAAATCACAAGCAGATTGTGATAAATTGCAGGAAAACCTTGTGAGACTGGAAAATTGGGCATCCAAATGGCAGATGAAATTTAATGTGGATAAGTGCAAGGTGATGCATATAGGGAAAAATAACCCATGCTATAATTACACAATGTTGGGTTCCATATTAGGTGCTACAACCCAAGAAAGAGACCTAGGTGTTATAGTGGATAACACATTGAAATCGTCGGTTCAGTGTGCTGCGGCAGTCAAAAAAGCAAACAGAATGTTGGGAATTATTAGAAAGGGAATGGTGAATAAAACGGAAAATGTCATAATGCCTCTGTTTCGCTCCATGGTAAGACCGCACCTTGAATCCTGTGTACAATTCTGGTCGCCGCATCTCAGAAAATATATAGTTGTGATGGAGAAGGTACAGAGAAGAGCAACCAAAATGATAAAGGGGATAGAACAGCTCCCCTATGAGGATAGGCTGAAGAGGTTAGGGCTGTTCAGCTTGGAGAAGAGATGG